>NC_080035.1:60815464-61124839 GCF_030020395.1 Manis pentadactyla | reverse complement strand
TGCTCTAGTTCATTGAAAAAATGCCCTTGGTATTTTGAAAGGGATTGCATTTCATCAGTAAATTGCTTTGGACAATTTGGCCATTTTGACAATATTCTCACCTATTTTGAAATCTACCTGATACTGAGTTACAAATTACAAGATCTCAGAAAGCTAATTATCAATAAGGCAGTAAACATGCCTTATTTAATCAGAATTTATTTTTCTTTGCAGAGATTGATGTATTGTCAAGATTTGATAGATCATTGAGCTTATTTAATCAGTATTGGAAGCTTTACTCATTTATAGTCCTGACATAGGTATTTAAAATACTCAAAGCTCTGGCATGTAGCCAAAAGTAAAACAATTCCAAATCAGCCATCTACCTGATCATGTTGTAGAACTATAGGCAAACCCAAATTTTATAAATTGGAGAATTGTAGTCATCCACAGACTAAAAATGAATTGGCAAGTATAGTTTAGTTGCTAAAAGAAGATAATATCTCAATGCTTGCTATGAATAAATCATGTAGAATGCATATAGGCAGCCAAGCTTTAATGCCAGGGTATTATTGATAACTGACGGCTGGCTATTTTGTTGAATCTCCCCTCTTTGGCATATGGAATTCTCTTGCTCCTTGCCTTGAATTCCCATATTGGAACTATTGTTTTTTGTTGTTGTTTTATCTGTGAACTCAAAACTAATCTGTGCTTTTCTAAAAATCTTCTATATTGAACTTAAAGCTTACTATGGATGTATGGAGATGTTCTCAATCATGTGTGTGCATGTCACATCTCGTAAAAAGTGCATTCAGGCAGAGTGGGTGATTCTTAGCATCCAATTTGGTATGCATGCAGTGTCTTTTTTTTCTTTTCTAATGAATCCTGGGCTAATGACCATTCCTTGTGTGGTAATTTCTACTGGTCTGTAGATTGCTGCCTGTCTAGGCATTTATCCTGAGCAGCAGGTTTAATCTGATGAATAGGAAATAGGCAAATTTCTACATAATGTGACTTAAAGGTAGTCCCTGCTCCTGAAACTCTGCCAGTTTTCCATAACAACGACCAATAATGACCTCTTATTGAGCATTGTCTATGTGCCAATCATTACATGTGTCCATTTGGGAACCTAAAATATGCATTTCTATGCATACCCATGCTTCCTTTCTTCACGCATGTCAGTTGGTATGGGATTAGGTCCTAGGCTTCCTCTTTTATCTACTTCCTCGCTTGCGAAACATGGGCTGCTTTTCCTCTTGGAGATCAGAATAGCATTCACTCAAATGAATGAGGATTACTGCTTGCTGCAAGAGGTGCAGAGTACTTATATCAGTGCACCCTACAGCTCACCCTGGACCTCCTCTCTTCTCTCTGTAGTAATCTTCATTCAGCACCCACTGAGCACCTAATCCAGGAAAGGTCTGACCTGATGGTGAGGTGATATGTGCACGTCAAATCCCTGGCAGCTGTCACTCAAATCTTTGTTCAGAGCCAGAGAGCAGTTTGTAGTTCCTACAGAAATTGCAGCTGCAATCCACATGGCACATACATGGCAGAACCAAGACTTCACCTCTAAAGTGCTTGACATCAGAGCCCAGGTTTCCTCCACTGCACAACCCTGCCTCCCATCATTTCCTCTGAGCCCTTACAAGGATTTTAGTTTTGAGTGATTTTTCACTGTGGAAATCTTGGTTCCAAAGAAATCTCAGGCAGAAGTCTAATATGTAAAATAAATTGAATTAGAGCTTCTTTGGTTGGATCTCAAATACCTGAGGACTGGCCCTCTAGACAGTTCTCTTTTCTTCCCCAGGAGGTCTCTCGTAGGGGGCTCGCTGAGTGTGGCTGTGCAGGGGGTGTGGTGCACACCTCCAGTGGGTGCTGTTGGCATCATGGAAATGGGAACTGCCATCAGAAGTGCTCTGGGACACCCCAGTGATTGTACAAAAGAGGCCTGTGTCATTTTTCAGCATACAATCCAAAGCCATTCTTATTCTGCAAATGTCAATAATGGTGGCCCGTGTTGCCTCTTGAGTCTTCATCATGAATATGCTGACTGTAGTTTATCCTTCAGCATCATGTCACAAGAAGGAAACAGGTCCCAGGAGTTCAAGCGTATAGAAGTGGGACGAGGAGGGGGTGTTGTGGAGCAGTAGGTCTCTCTGGTGTCAGAGAAAATAAAGCAACCAGGGAGCCATCCCAGATGAGCTTTCTCTCCTTCAAACTTTTCCAACGCAATCCTGGGTGAGGGGTGCTTCTTATTCTTCTGCCTCTTATAACCACAGTTCCAGAACTAGCCACCAGAATAGAGAAAGAGCAGCTCCCAAGGGCTCAGGGACAGTCAAGAAGGAATTATAAACAGATTTTAAATTACCTTTAATAATGTTATGATTACTTTCATAAACTGAGAATTTATAAAGCCCTAAAGCAGATAACAAATAATATTTTTCTCCTTCATAACCTCCCCAAATGAAAACAAAATTCTTAGAAAAATTATTTTTCCATCAGCTTTCTTTCTCCCCTATTGGCCTTTGATATCTTTCAGTTCACAGAACTTGAGTCTGTGGTCTAATAGTTCCACAAAATCCTAGACATTTTATAGAGCAGTTGTATTAGGGTAATATCTTGGTCAGTGATCTTTGGTGTACACAATTTTAATTAAAGTTATCAAAATTCTCTGTTAGGATCCCTGTCGCATTAATCTCTTCCCATATACACATGAGTTGTAGTTAGTGGAAATTTTTATGATCTCAAAATTTTTGGTTTATGATATATTCATATAACACAAGTCCATTAACCAAATGATATTTAACTGATTTAAGTGTTTGAGTCTTCACTTTTAAAAGTAATTTGAAGCTAGTCTGAATACCTAGAATTCATTCCGGATTTACTTCAAACCTTTCAGGATTTAATAATGCAATTTGTATTTCATGCCAGCCCACCCAAGGTGTTAGCAGAGATGGAATCTCTGATATGGTGTAATTTTTCAAGACGTGTTATATTATCCTTTTCTATTAGGTTCTATAAATATTTCAATGCATGTCCAAATAGAACACCACTTGAGTAAAAAACCATTGGTTTGACCTAAGGTAATATTATTTCTTATGAAATAATATTTAATGTGAAAAAATGCACGATAAATGCAGTTAATACTTCAAATACCTTTAAGATGACAGCCAAGCAAAACTTAATACAAGTTTATAATAAAAGCTTAAAATACCATCTATTTTATTATGATCATTTTGGTGCAGCATGTGTCAGCGACATATCTATATGGAAACTTCTGCAAGCCAGTTGTATTTTACTGCTAAATTATATAGTTTAAAGAGCAATAGAATGGGAATGAAATATTTAAAGGGATGTGGAATAGGTATTAATGTTCTTACTTGACTGGAAGCCTTGGATGCTGCTTTTATAAAAACTTGATTTTTATATGGTATTAACATTACTCGAAAGGAAGAATGATTAATAAATTCTTTTAGTCCACACTGCCAGAATTGAGAGCTCGATTTTTGAAAAAAAAAAAAAAAAAAAAACAGAATGGCTAATAAAGTGAGTTTTTTGTTGGGCTGGGATATAAAATGACCAAGGTGACTACACAGCCTTGAGAGTGGCACCTCTGTGTCCTCTGATCCGCATCAGGCAGGAGCTCCACCTTCCCACGAACCCTTTTCCAGATATTTCATTGTCAGCCTTTAGGGTAGCACTGCCTTCTGTGGGTTAGGTTCCCCTGGTGTGAATTAAGCATTTAATCATGTCTTTTTAATTTTGCCCTGATGTAAACTAACTTAGCTGCCTCCTCTTTCTCTTTGGTCACAGAATGATAAATCGGGTGGGAGGGAAGAAAGCACCCCTCTCTGTCAGGGGGCTGAGCAGCCAGACACCAGCGTGAGGCCTTGGGGGGACTGGAGAGGGCAGTGAAGTCGGAGATGCTGTAGAATGGCAGGCAGCTTGACGCTAGCAACGGAGTGGAAATTTTGAAAGAATTCTCCCGATTTCATATTTTCTTCTAGAACTGTCCCTGAAAGTGTGATTATATATTCTCAAAACGTCTGAGCATATTGTGGTACCTAAAAACAAAAGCATTTGGTATCTCATATGCCAGATTTTATACTTTCAAATCTGATATTCTAGAGGGTTTTTTTTCCCCTAAAATTAACACAACAAAAACAAACTCAGCAGTGCACACAAAGAGAAGCAAAAGAAAGAAACTGCAAAGCATCAAAGGAATTTGTTTTTGTTAACAGAAAAGCAGGAAAAATAAGAAAATAATTCACCAAATTTTATTCTACCCGATTCAGTTCTTGTAATTTTTTTTTCCCCACACTGAAATTGCAGAATGCAATGAAGGTTTCTCAACTCTTCCTTTTGTTCTAGAGATTTATTGCTATGAGGATTTCTCCTCTCTTTTGATTCAGTGTCTGGGTGGTGACATTCCCCTGGAGAAGGAATCCCTTGACAAGCCCAGGCGGTCCTGGCCCCGAGGAGGACTTCAGTGAGGCAGTCAAGCAAAGGCGGGAGGAAGCCCACGAGCCTTGGAAGGGGTCTTTGTGTCTCTGTCCTTCTCTGCACACTCGGAGTTGCTCTGCAAAGCTCTCCGTGTGTCAGGAACTCCGTTTGCTCGCTGCTGAAACTAAGAACTGTGGAGATGCAGGGCCTGGATGTCGGCTAGGAATGCTGGGAAGTGGGGGGAGCACCCTAGAGCGGTGAGCTGCAGGTTTTTGTAAGTAGTGGCAGGCAGCCTTCAGTATGGTGATTGTGGGGCTGCTCTCTCAGGTGAGTAAAGGATGTGGGAGGAAGTCGCAGGTGGCTTTCAGGAGGCAGAAACACCATTTTCAGGTTCCTGCTGTTCCATTTGATGCAGTTGTTCTGCGGGTCTCCAGTGGCATCAGATGGTGTGAGAGCATCGTTTTCCTGTTCTGGGATTCCATCCTGCAGGGTGAGAGCCCAGCCAGTGTGTGTCTAGGTGCTGTGCATGCTAAGACAATTCCAGCCACATTGCATAATAGCTACATTTAGGAAGACATTTGATAAAATCAAAACTTCCAGGAACCCTGAGGCAGATTGTACTGGTGGAAAAAACCTTGCAGGGAATCATGCCTGTTTATCCAAAGCAAGCAAGACGCAGATCCCAGTGGCTTCAGGATTCTGTGTATTAATGGGGCCCTCACTGGCCTCCCCAGCTTTCTGTACTCCTCCAAAGATACCTTCTGCCCTGGTGATGCCAGCCTCAGGCCTGTGGAATTACCCCTCACTTTGGGTCTTTGCTCATATATGAAATGTATTCCGTTCATCCAGGGTTTTATTTATTTTACTATTCAGCTATTTCCTAGGATTGAGGTGATCATTTATAGTAAGCTGTGAAATTTTTTCTTCTAATCAACATATTAAACCTGGACAGACATGTACATTTAATGAATCTCTAATTAGAAACAAATTCCTAGATTTTTTCTCAAAACCATTTGAAGGGAGGGTAGGCTGCTAACCCTCACACAATGTGTTCTCTGTCGACACAGAGAATCGTACACAGCAGTTTGGACTTTATCTTGAATTTTCTTCTCTCTGGAGGAAGACCGATAGATGCTTTGGTGTCAATACATGTAAAGTTCTCAGAAAGGTGTCCACCACTTAGGCTGTGTTAGTCATGTTTCCTTCACTGTCCAGTTTGACAGTCAAGATGGCTGGACAGCCCTAGATCCTTTCAAGTTACCAACATGAAGAGGCAGGTGCAATGAATTAGCTTTGCTTTACCACCTCTCTTCCGAGACCACTGCTAACCTGCCCTCTTACATCTGTTCATGCCCATGTTGCAGAGGAAAGCAGAGAAATACACTGCTTTCCACTTGCTGGGAGCTCAGTCTGACCACCAAGTTCCAGCTGGCAGCAGTGGATAGCCTCAGCCTATGAGCATCTGTGTTGCCTTTTTGCTGGGATTCATGAAGCAGCTGCCCACGTCCTTCAGTAACACTGGGTGCCTCGTCCTTCGGGCCACCCCTCAGAGAAGATCTGAACAGAGGTTTCATTTTCAGCCAACTGCCAAGCTAGTGAACTTGAAACACAATAAAAGATGCACAGTGAATTGAAAACACACAAAATGGGTGGAGAATATTTTCATATAAGTCTTACTTCAAGCCAGGCAGCTAAAATGCCTAATGTGCATAATTTGTTGAAGACGTGTTAGTGGCAGTAGATGTGGTCATTGGCCAAAACACCCATCTGCCAAGCAGCAGGTAATCAGTGAAATACAGACTCATCTTACATTTCCTCCCAGATTCTTCTTGCCCATTCTCTCCATGGTAAAGGCAAGATTTTTCCCATCAAAAACAGGTGCATTCAGGATTCTACCATAATCTCCCCTCAAAATTGGGTGAAATAAGTATCATTAGGCTAGGTCTAGCTTCTTGCATACTTTAGAATACAACTTGATTTTCATTAGAGAGAGATACACCCCACTATTGTGTCCTTTCCACATTGTCTCTGCTCATTTTCATGAATGAGTTTATCCATTTCAGTTGCTCTGATTGTTTTGGAAGACTGATTTCTTTCCAAAACCACAAAAACAAGCACAAAAATCTCTAGAAACTTATTTCAAGATACTACTATTTAATATGTAATGTAGGAGAGAAGCACAGTAGGTAATTAGTAATGTTCCTACATGGAGGCACAAACCATAGGTGTTTATTTCCAAGCTTCTTGATCACTTTTTGAGAGGGAGAATGATGGCCCATCTCTTCCTAAGAATCCAGGGGGTGCCCAGAGGGCAAGCACCATCCTTGTGTGCTCCTCTGGGTATTCTGGTGCACTAGGGATGAAGATACTGAGAAGCATAGATTGTACTAAGAATGCCCCATGGAAGAAATGGGAGAAGTCCCTTCTGGGACCCAACAAGTGGAAGTTGAGTGGGGGCTGCTCCCCAGACTCTGTGGCCATCATGGAAAGGACATGTCAGCTCGAGGGCTGCGTGACTAGTATCAGTGGGGAGCTTGCCGTGGAAAGAGGACTTCTCTCTGCCCTCCGTGCTCCCCGTCTGCATTGCTCATCCTCTATGTGCCTGCCTTGGCTTTCATCGTCACATTCTCTTGCAAAATGTACACAGTATTAGGTTGACATGGAGCTGTCCTCTGCCCCCAAATGCCCTGATCTATTTGCCAAAGTAGAGAGAAAAGGGCTCATTAACTTATTTAAATGCTGATCCTCCCAAATGTTCTTAGGTTGATGTCTCAACCTGTTTATGCAAATGTACATGTTGGTGTACGTCCCAACATTAATTGGCTGTTATCTTTCCGCATATTTCTGTACTAGTCCATTTGGACTGTTTAGCAGAATAAGCAAAAACTGAGTGGCTTATAAACAACAGATTTATTTCTCACTGTTCTGGATGTCCAAAATCAGTGCCTGGAGAATACTCTGCCTACATCACAGGAGGCTGTCTTCTCACTGTGTCCTCATCTGGTAGAAGAGATGAGACCAGGGGTCTCTTTGAAAAGTGCACTAACCCCATTCATGAGGGCTGCGTCCTCCTGCCCTAAGCACCCCCAAATCCCTATACCCGGAGGACGGGCTTTCAGAATGAACTCTGAGTTGGCAGCAGTTGCTATTGTACTGTTTTCACCACTGAGTGTCCTTGTGGCTGTAGGTAAATAACCCCTTTGTACCTCTGCCCACGTGACTGTGGAATGGGGCTAATTATAGTACTTATTTTATGTGCAAATTATGAGGTTTATTTGCGCTTCACAGAAAGCATCTTGCATGTGCCTGGCACATAGCAAACACTCAGTGTATGACTAGGCAATGTAATTCTTTTTATTTGACCTTAATTATTAGCCATTTCAAATCTTCTCTTCCACTGAGCAGGCATCAGAATCCAAAAGTAATGATACATATATTGCAGTTTCTTCAAGAACATGGAAGTGATTTGCCCATTTTAGAGAGGAGGTGGTGCTATGCTGGCAGCTTCTGTTTTAAGAAGTGGTGCAGGTCTAGATGAAATCTTTCTTTCTGGGTAGCACTTGAATTTCTGTTCAAGGAGAATGGTCAGAAAAGAGAAGGGCGGGTAAGCCATGAGGGACCAGGAATATCTATACCCAATTTGTAATGGTGGAAAGAACACTAAGCATTTGAGGATCTGTGGTCTTGGTAAAAATAACTTCCCCTTCGGTTTTGCATATCAAGAAAATGGAGATCATATCTTAATTAGTCAGGGTTATTTTGGAGACCAAAGGCACTGGTCTATTTGAGTAATCTGCAGAGACTCTACATATGTAAGTTATGATTGTTCTTACTGTGTTTCTGGTTAAGCTCCAGGGAGTGCTGTGGGACTCCAGAAACTGGAAAGAAATATTTTCTCCCTTCAGTTCTAGTAAGGCATCTTGCTAGTTTCCATGTGCTCAGATAACTAGACATCCATTCGGGTTTCTACTATTTTTCTTTTTTAGATCTGGAACATGAATGCTCCCTAGGGAAAGTTGCTGTCCCAATTAAGAAATTTATTCATGCACGTATTTATGTAAAACACATTCAAAACAAAAACTTTGATGTTTTTCTCACAACTCTAGAAAATTCTCACAAATTAAAAGTCAAGAATAAAATTTATCTTCTAATTTCTCCTCACATTTTCTGCTTAGTGGCAATTTGCTCTGAGCACATGTCTGATTCCCATATCAAATGCCAGGGATAGGAGCACCTTCCTTCATCAAGCACACCCACAAGTGAGTAGGGGAGATTGGGGGCTCCCTGGCGGGCCCCGGGACCTTGTGGGCTCCTGCAGAGCGGGACCCATGCCACTCATTAGCTTCCAGTGCCACTCTTGGCTCTGGGTAGGCAGTTAGTAACGGTGTGGTTGCTGAACTCAGTCCCTCGGTCCCCCCACACGATCCCACCAGCAAAGCAGAGTGAGGGCCAGAGGCCACCACGGGGATGGACAGCAACCACGAAGTTCAGTGCCAGGCAAATGTCATTCTGGGGTGATACATTCACTTGCATTCCCATCAGTTAGCTAATGCTCCGTCCTAGGACTACTCTGCCTCTGCTCTCAGCCATCTGACTGTCCACTTTTCAGCAGAGACTGACTCCTAGACACTAAATCCCTCAAAAGGACCATTAAAAAAAAAAAGATTAGAAAATGTAGCCATCGGTAACCTGCTGCCGCACCTCTGATCGTCCTGCCTGGTGCCCTCTTGTCCTCCAGGATTTCTTTCGGGTTCTCAGGATAGAAGGAAAATATGTTTTCAAGGCAGACTTAACTAGCACCCCACAAATGGGTGCTGGAATGTGCGTTCATGTTGACACCTGTGAAGATCTCACTTGAATGTTTCCACATTTATATTTCATATGGTAAAGCCTTTAGCTACAGGGAGATAGTCAGAGCTGATCTGTCCCGAGGCAGGGATGTGACTACTTTCACTGAATGGAAAACTTTTAGTGTAAATTTTAGGGAGAGCTAAAAATGGCAGCTGAGGACCACATGGATGTTTATTTTGGTTATGGACATTGCAGATGAAGTAATTCCATGACAATCGGTGTCGCAAAGTCGCTTTTCCTAGGGAGCCTTCCTTTTGGATGTTTTGCTCTTGGAAATATTAAACATCTGCCCAGGGCAAATAGCTAAATAGCTGCAATTTTCTAGCCCATTCCTATTTTTGGCTGTCAGCGCTGCAGGCATTTGAACACCCATGTTGGAGGCTGGAGTCTTGGGAACATAGGAGGGCCAAGCTGTTTCAGATCAATTGCTCCCCGTGCTTAAAGGGCTAGTAAAAACAGGTTATAATGTTTACATGACTTTTTATGGGTCAGAGTTTATTATAGTTCTATTCTATGGCCTGCAGCAGGGGAACGTTTTACAAGGTTTTGCTGCATTTGACAGTTCTGTTTTAGTGTATCTGGGAAGGGCAAGTGCTCTTTACTTTTTTTCTTCTTCTTCTCTCTTTTGCCCTCCATTTAATTTATTTTTCTTTCAAAAATACATTGTAAGTCTCCATGTTCTTGCACAATCTTTCTCTTACTCAGGAGGCTGTCAGTCAAGTTTAACCCAAGGTTCTATGGGTGGTTCAGAGACACCTTCCAGTTTCAGATGGTTTCTGGTGTTCCTCTGGTGGTTCCTCTACGTAATGCTCATAAACAGAACGGATCGTTTTACCCAGAGACATCTGACTTTGCATCAACATCGGTGATTTTTCTCACCTCTGCATGAATCAGCAGAGTTGGGTGGGCCAGAGCCCGGGCTCTGGAAGTTGGCACGCCAGCGTTTGCATCACTGTTTCACCATTTGGTGGGTTATTTCTCAGGCAAGTTTCCTAACATTTCTGAGTGTGGGGTAATAGTACTGACTCACAAGGTCATTACAGGGGCTCAGATGAACCTGTGTGAGCTATGCATATGGGGATTGCTGTTTTACTCATGTCACCTGTTACTAAACACCTGCTATGTGTTGGACTCTGATGGGTCTTAGGACAGGAAGTGCAAAGGCCCTGGGGCGGGAGGTGGTGGGAGGTGCTGTGGAACAGGTAGGAGGTCAGAGTGCTGGAGCTCTAGGGGGATTGATGGAGATAGCACCACTGAGGCATCCCAACCAGATCAAGTAGGGCCTTCCGGCCATCGTAAAGGCCTGCCATTTAGTGGGGGAGAAGCAGGGAGCAGCAGGGGTTGAGGGGGAGAAAAATTATGTAGACATAGCTGGAGACAGTGCAAAGCCAGCAGCCTAGACCTCTGGGTGCTAGGATTTTATTCTTTGAGTGGTTATCTTGCCTTTACTAATAGGTGGCTTAGATTCTAATCTTGAGGGCTTATTTTATTTCTGTCTCCCTCTTTTTCCTATACCCAGCTTGGTTTTAAACATTCTGAACAGCAGAAAGTCCCTTACATGTTGCTTGTAGCCTTTTGTTTCAGAAGACTCTGATACAGTGTATTTCTTCCATATATATTGTGAGCTTAAAGCCTCAATCCACATGGTCCAGCGTGGCTATAACAGGGTGACTGGATCTGCCTGGTGAGTCGGGCACATTTAGCTCATCTAGGGTTGTATCCAACCAGGGTATTTGGCCCCTGGAGAAACTCAGCCTCCATCCCAGGTCAAATCCAGCCACACACGGTGGGACGGAGCTCCAGAGGGTGGTTCATGGAGTGTCTGCAGATCAAATTTGGAGCTTTGGAAAACAGAGGCCAGAGTGCCACGCAGCTGTGCTGATGATCTGCTCCCTGATAGCCAGGGTGCGGGGTCTCCTGACAGTGCCAGCAAATACTGTAACGTCCGGTACATATTTGTGGGAGGAAGGGAGTGTTTTAGTGATACACTATGGAGAAATCTGTCTGTCCATCTCTAAAACCTACAGTAACTGCTTTCATCTTATGAATCTCATGGAACAAGAGTCTTCGGAGTCATCCTTACTTGCAAGCAAGCTGGGAGCTGTCTGTGGGGTGTGACGTGAAGGGGACAAAGACCTCATTCTGCCCTGCCAATCACTCCTGAAACCCCACCCCCAGATGACTGTTCTATACATAGGACCCCTATAGAAACGCAAGCAGTGCTGGGAGGGATAATAAATAATTAATACTCTGAGTTTACTGGCTCCCTCCTTTCAGTGTTGTAGTAGGAAGAGAGTAAAATACGCCTACCTTGTATTGGAGGTGGCAGAGAAGCTGAAATGGCACGAGGGATTGTAGCTGCCTCACGATGGGGTCTGGAGAGAGGCTTCGCTCTCAGGCCAGTGAAAGTTTGAAGTTCCAAACCTCACTTGCCATTTCCCTGGGTCCAGAAAGCTCGCAGTAGCAGCTGTCAGTGGGATAACACCGAAATCATTGTTCTGTGGTCCCCACTTATGCCGGTGTAATTAAAATCATTTATATGATTGGCTTCAGAGAGGCAGTTAGGGAGCTGGATTTATACTTCCAAGTTGTTATAATTCAGCTGTTTGAAAGAGCAGGCCACCACATCTGTTAAAAAATATATGTGTGTGTGTATCCCCCTGAATTTTTATGAGTTGGACTCATCACATCTCTGCTTTGGTTAAAAAAAAAATAGAATATATAACTGGTTTCCATCCCCAAGAGTGGGTACACATATCATGTTATGTGATCCTTGGAAAAAGTCCCTTTCACTGCAAAATCGAGCCGTACTTGGATGTTTTCTTATGCTCACATGGACTCCCTTTGCCGACTGTCGGGCTCGCCTCACGGTGCAGGCGGCCAAATCGAAACCAGGAATGAACACGTGGCACCAATTTTTATTTTTACCTTATCATATGTAGGACAAATATTAAAAGATAGCCTTTGTATATTTGCTCTCCATACAGGCCACACACACACATACTAAGCAATGTATTCTTTGTTTCAGTATATAGGACATGCTTAAAACTTTCACTGGGATTTTTTATAGAATATTAGTTTTTCTTGGAACTTTTGGCTAACCACATGTTTTTTGGAGAAATTCTCAGACCCACATAATTCAAAGTTGGCTTTCACACCTGACATTCTCCAGATAAAAACAAACGATCTGAGATCCCCAGTGCAAATATAAGGGAATAATGGCATAGAAATAAAGAAGTCTGCTTTGCAAGTAAATCACCTGTCTTCTTGCATATCCTACTCAGGTTGGACCCTAAATCTTGCAAACTCCTAAGTAAATGAGTGCTAAATGAATAAACAAAATAAGGTAATGATAGGACAGTTGACCAGAATGACATGTGGTATGGACAAGGTGTTATGACTATGGAAGAAAGGAGGGTTTTTCTTAAACACAGTCACTGTCTTGATAGTTTTGAAAGCATTTAGTGGAAATACCCTATAATGTCCTTTTCTCTAGAGATATAGGACTGGAAATAAAGTTTGACTAGTTTCAAGTATGTAAGGATGGCATTTACAGTTGTTTGGATTCTGTAAGTAACCTAAAGTGTTCCTGTAATGACTGTTGTCTTCTTACTATTGAAAATGTGCCAGAAAAAGTTGGAAGATGACTCTCCAAATTTTTGAAAAACAGAATCTCTAGCCTGAAGGAAGAAGTGTAACAATTGTTAGAATCTACTTCAATTCTATTATGACATGATTTATTTAAGCCCATATATTTTATTTATTTATTAAGGTATTTTTGATATACACTCTTATGAAGATTTCACATAAAAGACAATATGGTTACTACATTCACCCTTATTATTGAGTCCCCCCCATACCTCATTGCAGTCACTGCCCATCAGTGTAGTGAGATGCCACAGAGTCACTATTTGCCTTCTCTGTGCTACACTGTCTTCCCCATGATCCCCCCCACACTAAGTGTGCCAATCATAATACCCTTCAGTCTCCTTCTCCCTCCCTCCCCACCTCCCCTACCCCAACCCCCCCACCCCCAGCTTTGGTAACCGCTAGTCCCTTCTTGGAGTCTGTGAGTCTGTTGCTATTTTGTTCTTTCAGTTTTGCTTCGTTATTATACTCCACAAATGAGGGAAATCATTTGGTACTTGTTTTTCTCCACCTGGCTTATTTCACTGAGTACAATACCCTCTAGCTCCATCCATGTTGCTGCAAATGGTAAGATTTGTTTTCTTCTTCTGGCTGAATAATATTCTATTGTGTATATGTACCACATCTTCTTTATCCATTCATCTACTGATGGACACTTAGGTTGCTTCCATATCTTGGCTATTGTAAATATTGCTGCGATAAACATAGGGGTGCATGTGTCCTTTTGAATCTGAGAGCTTGTATTCTTTGGGTAATTCATAGGAGTAGAATTCCGGGGTCAAATGGTATTTCTAATTTTAGTTTTTTGAGGAACCTCCATATTTCTTTCCACAATGGTTGAACTGGTTTACATTCCCACCAGCAGTGTAGGAGGGTTCCCCTTTCTCCACATCCTTGCCAGCATTTGTTGTTCTTAGTCTTTTCAGTACTGACCATCCTAACTGGTGTGAGGTGATATCTCATTGTGGTTTTAATTTGCCTTTCCCTGATGATTAGCAATGTGGAGCATCTTTTCATGTGCCTGTTGGCCATCTGAATTTCTTCTTTGGAGAAGTGTCTGTTCAGAAGAACTTCTGCTCACTTTTTAATCAGGTTATTTGCTTTTTGGGTGTTGAGGCATGTGAGTTCTTCATATATTTTGGATGTTAACCCCTTGTCAGATATGTCATTTACAAATATATTCTCCCATACTGTAGGACACCTTTTTGTTCTGATGGTGTCCTTTGCTGTACAGGAGTTTTTAGTTTGATGTAATCCCATGTGCTCATTTTTGGTTTTGTTTCCCTTGCCCGGAGGAGACACATTCAGGAAAAAGTTGCTCATGTTTATATTCAGGAGATTTTTGCCTATGTTATCTTCTAAGAGTTTTATGGTTTCATGACTTCCATTCAGGTCTTTGATCCATTTTGAGTTTACAGTTGTGTATGGGGTTAGACAATCATCCAGTTTCATTTTCTTGTCCAGTTTTGCCAACACTAGTTGTTGAAGAGGCTGTCATTTACCCATTGTATGTCCATGGCTCCTTTATCGTATATTAATTGACCATATATATGCTTGGGTTTATATCTGTTGAGTCCATATATTTTAGTACCTCATTTCCTTCCCATATGGCTGTTTCTATTCAATATTATTTTTGTCCTTCACTTAATCTCTTAATCACAGTAGTTGGTGATGTTTTGGTATCATTTGATATATGCCCATTAAATAATGATTCCAATTTGCCTATTTGACCTGTGGAATCTCAAAATTTTAAGGTCGTGCTTGGTAAAACATGGGACATAACAAGTGAAGTCTCAGGCAGACCAAAGTACCCTGAGTTTTATGGGAAAATGCCAGTAGGTTTTCTATTTATCACAGCTGTACGGGTCAATTAAGGCCCTACAGGTGTTTTTCTTTCAGTGGACTAAATACTTCTGATAATAGATGTTGAATCAACCTCTACGAAAATATTTATTCCTTGTTATAGCTAAAAATAAAAATGGACTAAATATATGAAAAAGACTATCTTTAACTCAAACAATTTCTTTAGCTTCTAAGATCAATGGGGCATGAAAATGAAGAAGATGCTGTCTTTCAAGAAGTTGGTGTTCTGGTAGGAGGAACACGAAATTCCTACAGAAATGCCTATGGCCCAAGGTGGGGAATGTTAAGTAACAGAAGTACCATTACAGGGCTATCTCTGTTCAGTAAAGGGAGCCATTTGGGATTGTAAGGTCGATGGAAAAGGTAACATCTGAGCAGGGCCTGTGGCGGCTGGAGAACTTGGGTATCTACAGATGCTGAGGACACGTGGTTCAACATTTCCACCAGCAAAGCCACCATGTGGAGGCGGGAAAGCCAAACAGGAGAAGCTGAAGGGAAGTCACAGGAGAGGACTCGGGCTGTGGCAGCTAGTCTGCTCCCACATGGGGACCGGAGAATACCTCTTAACAGGTAAATAGACAGAAATTTCCGATTTTGAAGATGAGCTGAAGGAGAGGGGTAGGATTGATTGGAACAGGAATGAAGTTGGGCAGCTGATCTCAGAAAACACTCTTCTAACAGAGACGAGGAGTGACGGAAACAGGAAGTAGTGTGGAAACAGGGAGATGGTGGGTACACGTGGGATCTGGACCACAGTGGACTGGATGTTGAACCTGGGCTTGGAAAGCAGGTGTGGCAAGACCGAGCGAGGAGGGCATCTGGTGTGGGTGATGCAGGCAGGCTTCAGTGGTACTGTGCAGCTGGAAATGGGGGGACAGCTGATGGAGGGCGGTCTGTGCATCAGAGATCGATTTCCGGGTTACCTGCAAAGAAACCTTAGCTGCTATTATGAAAGGATAAAATAACTAAGGAACACATAACGCATATTGTAGGAATTATTTAGGCTTCCCAAATTGTCAATACATGCTATTTTTAAAGGTGTATTTATTTCCTTAAAATAATAGGTAGACCTAGTGATTAGAGTGCATTGGACTTAGTGATAAGAGCACATATTCCTCTAAGTACATGCTCATTCAAAGAGAAAAAAAGATTTCCTGTATTAACCCTTGTGTTTATTTAGTGTTTAATTTAGCAATTAAATGGATCCTAAGCAAGGTCTTTAACAAAATATTTATGCTGTTTAATATTTACTTTGTATTTTGTAGCTAAAAACTGATGATTTTTTTTAATAAACCACAATGCACAATATTTTCCTGGGATTCAAGAAGCTTGCCTTTTTAACTGCATTTAAGCAAGAATTCTCTCCGGTCTTCTCCCAGGAGCAATTAGCATGAAAGCAAATGCTGATCTGTGCTTGGCTCTCTAGAACTGCAATGTGCCAAAAATTCATTGGTCTTTCCAATATTGATAATAACCATGGGCTTCATTGAATTTGCATTGCCCTAGATCTGTAGTTACTAATCTCTTACTCTGTTCTCAGTGATAGAATATACTGGAAAGCAGGAAGATTACCATTCATATAATCTATGTGGACTGGGTGCCCCAAACGGAATGATCCCATGAGATTGTGAGTCCTTGAGGAACAGATCTCAAGCCCTTTGTAACGTGGAAGAAAAGTGGGCTACTTTGCCTTTTTGGACAACTGTACATTTTGAACACTCTTCCTGTACAGTGTGACCTCAGAGGACTCCTCTAATTAGTCAAGGAATCTGTCCTGCCGGCTGTGACATTTTCGCAGACATGATGTCACCTTCCGACATTTCTTGCCTCACTAAGGGAAATATGAAACATGTTGATGTTATGCTAAAGATTAATTGGGTTCTAATTTTTAATTTTGAAAATCATCTTGGTCCTTTTGACTGGCAGCTGAGATCAAACTTGTGAATGTATTGGAATATGTTGCCTAAGGGGATACAGTCCTCAGGGAATTTACAGTCTCAACAGGGATGTCACAAGTAGGGGATGGCTAGTAGGCCACATATGGCTGGCAGACTGAGCTTTGTGTCAGGTTTCACTCAAAGAAGAGATTAAAGTAAATTTAGATAAAACTAAGCTAAATTATCTAAATTATTGTAGTATCATTGATTCAAGGCTATTATAACTGATGTTTTTTAGACCACTTCAAGTGTCTGGCAGTACTTCGAAAGCATCTGGCTTTGTGATTGTTACTTTTTAAGCTTTTAAGGATTATTTTTTTATCTTAGTCCAAAATAGATTGGTAAGTATTTTCTATTTTTAAACCTATTGTTGACTATGAATCAGTCCATTAAACAATGCACATATTTTGAAATTAAGCCACACAACTTAATATTGATTTTGTTTTTCTAAGTTCAGGAGATATGTATGGATCGGTTTAATTTGGAACTGAAAATTAATACTTGGTATTACTTAGTACTTAATACTACCTTAGCATAAATATAGTGTTTATCCATAGGAAACAGCATGCTTTAAGAAAATGTTTCACTTCCCAGTTTGTTGCAAAACATGATTGTACATTAATATTGAGAGTGTAACTCAACCTAATTGTAACTATCTTTAAAGAGTTCAAATAAATTGATTCTTAGATTTAGTGTTAAGTATATCTAAAAATATATTAGAAAAACTATTACCAGAATAAGAATAGTTTTAAGAAGAATAGCATATTGAGATCAGCAAGAGAGTAAAGTCTAGTTTGGAAGTTCTAGAGAATATCGGGATATTGAAGTCAAGGCCAAACACTGGCAGGCAGCCGTTGTCTGGAAGCAGGCACAGAACTGGGCTCAAGGGAGAAGGCTGTGTGCCAGGCAGGAAGCACGTTGTGACCTGGCTGAGGAGCAGAGCGCATGACTGTAGTCCAGGAGCTCTGGGCTCTGTGAGGCCCTCTTAGCTCCTGGACACAGAGGTGTACCTAAGTCTAGAATGAAGGTCAAGGGAATCCTGCAAATGGCAAAAGAAGGGATGTGAATATGAGTGTCCAGGGACATTTTAAAACCCACTAGACCAGAGATAGAGAATCTCAGTGTTTGCAGTGAACAGTTGCACAGAGCAAGCCTATGTAAGGAAGTAGGAATTGAACCGTTCTGCTGTGAGGAAGAATGGTGTCTGCTTTTGGGGCTTTTGCATAGGCACTTACATGGTTGCCAACTCTGATGAGAACGCCAGGCCCAGAGACCACTGTGGCCAAACCAAGTATGCCCTTGTGAGACTTGATAAGGAGTCTGGATTTCATCCTACACTGCATGGAAAACATTTGGAGGTTGAAGCGGATAGTGGCACAATCGGTTTGTGTTTGAAGGGACGATTATGGCTTCTGGGTAGAGAATGGCAGGGAAAGAGTCATGAGTGAAATTGTCTGGACCAATTAGGAGGCATGACCAGCCCAGGTGATGCAAGATGATAGCTGGAGTGGGTGGTGCCCTCACATGGGAAAAGAGAAGACCCAGGTGTAGATGTAGTTGGGAGGTGGCGTCAGCAGGACTTGCTGCAGGGGGATGTGGGATTGAGAGAAATCCAACATGGCCTCTGGCTTCCAGCTTGAGTAATGGGTCAGATGCTGCAGGCATGCCTCATATACAGGTTCTGCCATTTCATTGTTTTAGATCATCTCCATTTATCTCTTTGTCACTGTATTCCCGTGAAAACCTCTCTCAGCTAATGCACCCTTCTTTCCAGCCAACATATGTTCCCACAGTGAGAAAACCTAGACATGTCTGCAAATAACCCTTTAAGAATATATAGACATCTTGTCCCAGTGTCTTAAGTTTCTGTTGAATATTTTACATGTTTTGTTCAAAGCATACATTAATAGTGAGAAAGGCCAGGCTGTATATGACTTGAAAGTGCTAAAAACAGTGGGGCTTTGAAGGGCCAGGTGCGCGTGTATGTAGCACTGTTAAGAGACAGCCACGCTGATCTCTGAGTGTGTGCCCGCGTCCAAAACCAAATTTGGAATGTCTTGAAGAAAGTCGAGAGTTGGCAATGAGGACATCTGACTCCAGAGTATAAACTGTAGTAAGGACGGTGGTGGGAGTCTGCAGGCCCTGAAGGCCACACGCCAGGGCAAAGGTTCCTCGGCCGCCTTGAGAAACAGACTGAGTCAGGAGTGAACCTGGCTTGCGATTCCAACTTTGCTATTTATTTGTTCTGTGGCCTCAGGAAAATCACTCATTTTTCTGAGCTTCAATTTATTTGTAGAAGGTAAAGGATAGGACCTATTCTGTGGGATTGCTATGACATTTAGAAGTACTCGGTTTGAAGTGCCTAACATTTATTTTGCTGAAAGTAATTTCTTATTATGAATATCTTTAATAAGATTATTCATTCATGGATTATTTTATTCATTGACCTGTTTAAGGATGCCTAGCAGCTTCTAGGGACCAAGCTAGTTGCTGGCCATGCATGATAAATGAAAACATCCCTGTCTTGGCCTAATGTCATATAACAAACTCTAAATTGATGTGCTATTGGAACTAAAATTTAAAAATGAAACATGACTTGGGAAGATGCCAGGAAAGATGGGAAGTACATATGAACCTTGTCCATAGCAGAGAAAGTTGGACAAAGGTGATGGAAGCAGGATATGAACAAACTGAAGGTGTGAAATCACATCATCTGTCTTAGGAGACAGGCATAGTTAAATGCATGTACAATGCAGGTTGTATGTAAGTTGGAAATAAGTGGTAGTAGATAAAATGTAAAAGGGAATAAGGAATCCGGGCTAGAAATGATGAGATGCAGAGAAATATCAAGTCATAAACTAAATTTCAAACACTTAACACACACACATATGCACCTTCATCCACAAAATCCCAGCATTTGCCATTTTAAATGCGTGGAGGATATTTTCACCTGCTGTTTACTCGGGTATGTAGCTCTTTCTGAACAGCTTTAATGAGGTGCACCTGGTGTACAGTAACCAGCACATTTTTACAGTGTATGGTAGGTAGATTTTGACATACAAACCTATGGAAACATGAAACAGAGAATCTGGCCGTTGTTCCCAAGTTTCCCCAGGCCTCTTGTCATGCTGGGCTCTTGTCCTTTTACATCCTCTCCTTGGGCAGCCACTGATCTGCTCCTTGTCACTATTGGTTAGTTTGCATTTTCCAGAGTTTTCTATTAATGGACTAGTACAGTGTCCTTTGTGCAGATTTATTTCACTCAGCATGAATATTTTGAGATTCATCCAGATTGTTGCATTTCTTAACCATCCCATCTTCCTTATCACTGAGTAATGCTCTGCAGGGCACGTGAGTCAGACATACTGACCTGTTCCCCTGCTGCCAAACATTTGTCTTGTTTCGGCTTGGGGGGAACCATTACTTCCACTCGCTTTCATTGATTGATTCCAGTCACATCGTCACCGTGTATCTCAGAAAAAAAGGGGCCACCTCTTCAAGCTCATTTCCCCTGAACTAGGACGAAGAGGATTCGGTGGGTGGTTAGGTCAACCCTAAGGAGCTGAGTTAACTTGACCCATTTGATTACCTAATACATTCAGCTTCTGGTGGGCGTATGACATGGTGGCATATGGCAGGGTGTGACGTGGCAGGACCTTGTGTGTCCAGAGCATTGAAACCCTCTTGTAGAGCAACCTGGGCTAGGAGCTGCTCCCACCAGGCGCCCACCACTGTTTTTGCCTCAAGGCAATTCCTGCCAGATACATAAAGCAAATTCAGAATTTGAAAATCATTTTATGGTGTGTTCTCTCAAGGCTTGTTCCATTTTTATGATGTATTAAAATTAATTCTGACTTAATTGACAACGTAAATCTCCTTTTATCATCCACCGGCGATCCTGTGAAGGAGAATGTTCGCATGCACACAGAAAGTGAGTGTGACCTAGAACGGCACGTCCCCTGTTACTTCATATACATTATTCAAACATGAGTCACATCAACTCCAAAATAAAAGTGTTCTTGGGGGCCTTTTTAAAAATAAAAATTCAAGATAGTGATCGAAATTGAAATCTTCAAATCTTTTAGAAACATAATGTCAAAAACAATCCAATATAGTAGTTTAAAAATTAGCATGTCTGTTACAGTAAAATCCCCAAAAGGAATATTAAAATGTATTCATATTTTCAGTTTTTGCAAATTAAATCCTTGTTCTTGGTCCACCCTCGCCACCTCACACCCAATGATTAAAGCATTCAGAGATGTGTCAATCCGGTTAATACTAGAATATGGTGGTGGGTGGTGGGGCCGGGGGAAGGAAGATGTTTGAATGGTAGGCTCAGAAACAGCAGTATAGTGCTTATCACAACAAAACCTCCTTTAAAATGTCTAAGTGGTTCCAAATCCTTTCTCAAGAAACAAATATTTTTGCCTTGTTCATTTTGTACAATTCAATAAACTACTTTAAGGAAAAGGATAAAATTAAAAATCATTTCTAGGATTCCATTTAGTGGAGTGAGAGTGATGATGAGTCTTCTCCATTAAGTCCTGGGGATGCAGTGAATATATTAACTCATCCTTGCTGCTGCTGCAGATCAGCGTGAAGCGGTACCAGTGGGAACGGGGTTGTTTGCCCAGCCTGTCGTAATTGGCCTCCTTAGGCTCTTGCCAACAGAACTGGCTCTCTGATTCCGATGAATAATGAATGTCCTCAGTATCTCACGCCAGTATCTGAGCGATGGCCCCGCCTGGTGCTGGCTGGGACAAGCAGTGGTAGTGTGAGACCTGTCGCTGAGCATCTGCACAGAGCACCACCCTGAAATGGACTCCGCAATCACAACTTAGCCTAACCACTCCGTGTCAGGAGTATTAACAAATGTTGAAAATTATATCGAACTATTCATGTAAGGGATTACTCAAGGCTTCATATTTAGCATGCTTTATCCAGTGAATGGAAGATAGTTGCATCCGGATAGTAAAAGAATAGAGTCCTCAAATGTAGATGTCGTATTGGCTGGAGGTGTGAGAGTAGTTGTCAAACCTACTTCCAAGTTCTTTCTATTTAGGGAGGATCTCTGAAGCTTTGGGCTGTGGCCCCAATTCTCTGCCATGCTGTGGCACTGAGACTCTATGAGGTACAGAGATGCCCTTGGAAACTGAATACCCAACCGCTCACATTCCACTTCATCACTGCCTTCACGCCCCAGCCCGTGCATTTGATAGCCTGCTTATATGTTTGTAGGACACAGCAGTGCACTAGGCATGCAAATATTTGACTTCCTTGACTTCAAATGACTTTTCTCTCCTCTCTCCTTTTAAACCCTTTCCGTATTAAAATCTGCATTTTTGTCCTGACCTGAAACTGTTGGAAACCTTATCTCTCTGCCTGTTCCTTTCCCTTCCTCTCTGAACTTATTTTTTCAATTCCAAGTTTTCCACTCCATCGGCTCACCCCTCTCCTCCCAGCCCACCATTCTGTGCTTGGTTCCTTTATAGCTCCTTTCCATTTTCCCTGAAGGCCTTAGAAAATAATTTCGATTGCACGCTCATTAGAAGATTGAAGCTTCCCATCCATTTATATTACCTAACTTTTAAAAGTCAGTATTAAATTCAACCTAAACATTCTCTCCTCAATGTTGCTTCTAGTTGAAAAAAATCATTTAGTGGAGGTTCTTGAGCCCATTCACTACAAGTATCCTCAATTGAGAAGCAGATTATAGCTGCAATGGAATACCTCCACACACCTACTAGGATGGCTAGAATTTGAAAAAAAAAAATGACACCAAATGTTGGTGAAACTCTGGAACACACGTTGTGCTAGTACAAATGTGTACAATCACTTTTCAAAGCTCTTGGGCTGTTTCTTAAAAAAAAAAAACATTCACCTACCTTATCCTCCAAGAATTATACTTCTAGATATTAAGAAAAATGAAAATAGATGAGAATAAGATTTACACATAAATGTTCATAGCAACTTTATTTGTAATAGTAAAAAGTTAGAAACAATCCAAGATAATGGTGGAGCAGTGGTATGACTTTACAGCGGGGCACAGCCCTGCCCCAGGAAGGCAAAATGACAGGCAACACCCTGGGCAGATCTCAAACACAGCACATGGAACTGAAGAACCAGACATTGGAGAGCACATATTGTGTGATACCATCTGTATGAATTCTAAAACCAATTTTGTTAAAAACATGTTAGAATAGTGGGTTCCTCTGTAGGAAGGCAGAGGAAAGTGCAAGAGGAAAGTTTCTGGGGTGAAAGACATTTTTATAGCTGAATTAGGGAAATGCATTTGTCAAAACTCTGCAAACTGTATATTTAAGGTCTTTGCAGTTCATGCGTATGCTTTTCAATAAAAATGTTTTAAGTTTTTAAGTGTCCCTACCTTGTGCCAAGTTCACTCCATTTCCAAGGACTTTCCATTTGTCTAAATACCTCTACTCCTTCCATTTTTCCCATCTATACCATTCTTAGCATTTTCTTTTCCCTCACTCTTTAGATAGACTTACACATCTTTAAGAATTGCCATTTGGTCCCGATGTCTTCACAAAACACATTTTGTATCTACATTTCTGCGTTTGGAAATACCAGGTTCCTTTACTTCCAACCTTCTGGTCCTGCTGTGACCTGCAGGTAGGCTCTGCTCCCACCATGCCATTAAGTCTGCTCTCAATGATATTACTCAGAATCTCCTCGTTTGTACATTTACATTCTTTCCTAATTTTCTTCCTTGTTGACTTTTATGCTATTCGATATCATTGACTGCCTTTCTTAAGTTATTAAGAATTTATTTCTTAATATCCTTCTAAATTCTCATCTTCCTTGGATTTTGTGATTTTCTTCTAGTTATTTTTCCAACTTGAGTACCTTTCTCTGGATTTTTTAACACTTACATGCTAAGGCTTGTGTTTCCCCCAGATTCTGCCCTCGGTCCTCTTCTCTGCCTGTTTTGAATACTCCCGTGAGGCACAAAAGTCCTTTGATGCCATTAACTACTAAATACCCAGCTTACTGGTGACCTTTGCCTGAGATGCTCCCATACACCCCAAAGTCAAAACCCAAACTCCTTGCCTCATCAGCTAGAGCATCTTTTCTGTCTCTACTTTCCCTTTCTTGCCAATAACCTCCGCAATTACAGTGTAAAAAAACAAACCCCACCTTTGCTATTTTGGCTCCTCTTCCTCCTCAGTGTGCTCCCCAACATGCAGCCAGTCTGTTACTGTTCAGACTCCAAGGGGTTATCACTGCAGCCCCCTTACTGTCCTGTGTCATTGATTCTGCCTGGGTAAGCCCCCCCCTCTCTCAACCCACTGTAAGTGCTTTCTAGTTCTTTCTCTGATCTTTCCCTTCTCAGGCTATTCCTAACAAGGTTATCTTCTCTCTAAATTACAAACCTGCTGATGGTGATTTCCTACCCACATCTTTTAATGGTCATTCACTGATTACCTGTAAAACTCTATTTGCTTAGAGTGTCTAATCATTTCATAATCTGTCGCCCAAAGTACATGTGACAAACATTGTTTATTGCCCACTCCATTCCCTCTCCACTTTCTTGTCTAGAAAAACACAACTTTATGGAAAAAGACCCCTGGAAGAGAAGCCTTCATCTCACATGTTTAGGGGTGGGCATGTCATCTTCTGTTGTGTAGTATAGTCGGAAAAATCTCTTGGGAGCTTCTGACGGAGCTTTTCCTCCTGACTGGAGCCACAGCTCCTCCCATTTCACTGTTTGAACACAGTGGCTGGAGGACGTAACGTCGGAAGGGCCTGCTACCCTACTGCAGGCTGTAAGGGGAAGGCAGAAGGCAAGGGGGTAAGAGCAATGCCCGCTCGAAACCACCCTGTTGCTCAGGGCAGCTGCATAAGACCGGAGCATGCCCTCTCTACGCGGCTGTTGCGTGAGGAAATTTACCCTGTTTTTAAACTGCCATTAAATGAATGCCTTCCTGAATGACACACTGCCTTCCTAGAGGTGCCCTCATCTTCCCTCCCTTGCAACCCTGGTCAAGTCGCATCGAAGGTGCTCACTGTGTCTAGGGCACAGCATTGTTCATTTTTTTTGTTTCAAATTCACGTATTTTTTCTCTTGAGCCTGGAATGCCTTTTTCTGCCATACAACCTCTCACCATCCTTGAACGTGTTCCTGACCACGGCTTTCTCCAGAAGCCTTTATCCCCAGCTAACGCAGATTTCCTCCATGTTTCCCTAACCCTTGACATGTATCTTGATTTTTGGCCTCATCTCTATTATTATGTATGTCCTTATTTACCCTCTAGAAATTGAGTACATGTCAGCAGCAACAGTAGATTTTTCTATATATATTCTTTTCTATATATTCAGCAAGACCACATTCCTTTCTATATGTATGTGGAATCGTGGTCAGTAAATATCTGTGGAATGGAACAGGGTAGAATACGAACAAAACACAACGTGTATTTATGCATTTTTCTACCAAACTATTTCATTTTGAAAAGTATGACTGAGTGCTGTCTAGGTGAGCAGTAAAAATATTTTTTGGTCAAATGGTTATTGGTTTGATGGCCTTACACCTTTATAATTTACCATAACTATTAACTCCATTTGTAGTTTCCTTAAAATTTTTGAAAACACTTATTTCACGGGTATAAATGACGTATCATCATTTATTCTGTGCTTGGTTTTCAGGTGAAGAAATTATCAATGCTACATGCCAGGTTTAGTCCAGGTTCTTGCTGAACAAAACAAAATTATTTGCGCTCACTGACTTTATATTATTATAAAGAATGCACTTGATATATGGTTACAATGAACTATGTGCTAATGTATAGTGGTCAGATGATAAATGTTCTTGTCATCTTTTTATATATACTATGAAAAACATTTACCCTTAAGATACGAAACTATAAAATGTCTGTCTAGCATCTAATACACCAAATAATTCTAAAAATATTTTATTAAATATACCAATATTTAATAGAGACTCAAAATATTTTTAAAGATCTCCTGTTATGAGAACTATGACATTGGCTAAGAAAAGAATCACATCTCCATAGTAAAACACAGCTGCAAAAATGTCCAAAGGATCCCCCTTCTCTCATAACTATCAACAAATTACTATGATTTTATGAGGTAAATCATTCCTGATGGTTTATATTTCTTGAGCACTGCGTGGGGAAGATGCATGGTGCATGAACCACCGTTAGTTTTCCAGAAGTTACTGCTCTCTTTGCACATTCTTTCAACACATAACATACTTCACTGTTCTACTACCTTTGCTTATAATAGGGTTTCTTGTTCCAGTTCCCTTTCCACAAGCATTTTTCCTCAGACCAGTCATGTCTACTTTTGAAGACCGGCCCTTTTTTCCAGGAAACAATGAAATTCCCAATATCCTGCAAAAATGACATGCTCACTATAACAGGAAATGCTATTGTATTCTATCAAACAATGACAGCACTACCATTGGTTTTCAGTCACGTCCCTCTGGGATGCCGATGACCACAGCCTTCCATCACAAAAAGCCCTTGCTAATAGCTGCTTCTGGATAAATTCATCTCATTCAAAAATAAAGAATAAGGAGAAGAGAACCAGCAGGAGACTTATGCAAAGATACTGTAAGAAAATGAGCCACATACTTCTATGAAGCAGATCTTAAAGCAGAGCTAAAAGATGACATGGAAGAAGTAAAACATAAGTTGGCAATGTTCACAAAATATGTTAAATAGTAAAATAAGCAGGAATGGAGACCACATCAGAAGCAGCAAACTAGAGAACTAGCTTTGCTGGAAATATAGTAAAGAATTAGGAGGACAAGGATACAAAAGATAACAGTATCAGCAAATGCTTACATAATGCTTATATGTGCTTGGAACTGTTGTAAGCATTTTACGTATGTCATCTTGTTTAATATTCACTGAGACTATGAAGTAGATAAGTACTATTATTAAGCACATATACAAGGATGAAACAAGATACCAATTCAGAGTCTGTACTCTTAGTCATTATGCTGTTCTCCAGAAGAAAAAAAAAATGTTGAACAAAGATTTATGAAAGGTAGAGAAAAAAATATAACATATGCATAATTGGTATTTCTGAAGAAAAAAGGATAAAACATTTATAGATATCATTCAAGAAAACTTCCCCCAAAGAAAAGGTAATTTAACTCTCACATTGAAGGCATGCCCTAAGAATGAGAAAACAATTGAAATAATGCTCAAATATGAGAGTTAACCCCATACATTTAAAAGTATTAAAAATCTTTAAGGCATATAAACAGAATTGTCATCTGCATAGAGTAAAACTCATACTGGCTGAAGGGTTCTCCACTATTTGGTAATGAAAGTTACTAGAACTTTACCTGAAATGTCAAGAGAATAAGGACTCAAGAATTTTCTACAAAGCCAAATGTTTATGTAGAAAAGGTATTTTTGAATATAAACATGAATACAGGAAATACGTTTCCCATGAGTAACACATCTTCCACGAGTAGATACTAGAGGATAAATTTTAAGAAATATTTAGAGAAACTGGCAAAAGACATGACACCAAGCCTCTCTGAATATGGACTGAATGCTGCATCGTATAATTCTCTATGAGTTCACTTGTAAAGCTTTATCTGTAATCCAAGATTATACTTGTTTGGCTAGCATTGTTATTCACCAGAATCAGCTAGCCTCTCCCTTTGGTTAAAAAGAAGGATTGTTAACCCATGCTGCAGTTAGATTTGTCGAGCGACTTGCTTGATCAATGTATTGTGAGTAGAAGAGAAATATGTCACTTTTAAGTGTAAATACTTATCAGTTGTTGCTCAGAATTTTCATCTTATTTCCCCTCATGTGAGATCACCCCTCCTTGATGGTGAATGCTTCAACAATCCGGGACATCAAGTGACAAAGAGGGAACCAAGTCCCTCCTTACAACCCAAGGTAGGCAGGTAATGCGAGCAAGGCATATGGCTGTCACGTTTTAAGTCAGGGAG
Source organism: Manis pentadactyla (assembly GCF_030020395.1). Lineage (NCBI taxonomy): Eukaryota > Metazoa > Chordata > Mammalia > Pholidota > Manidae > Manis > Manis pentadactyla. Next base: position 61,097,158 of record NC_080035.1, on the reverse strand, counting down.
ACCTCAGGGTGTTTGCCTAGAAATTGTTTTAGTAGAATGTACGTAACTAAGCCTGACCAGAAAATATGACATGCATGAAACAGAATGTGGAATCTTATGTTATAAATTTCTGCCTGATCCTTTACTTTCTTATAATCTCACTTCACATTTAACTTCTATTTATTTTTCATTTTTGTAGTCATCTTCATAGAATATTCCTAGTAGATTAAACTTATCTTTTGTGAAAACATCTTTCCTCTCATACTCATATTCAATTAGTTTACATTACTCTTAATTAAGTTACTTAATTGCACTAAAATATAATTTGCATTAGTCACAAGCACAACTAACTGTTAGATGGCGCATGGAAGGATGAGGTCACTGGTGGGCACCTGCTACTGGGAACCCATCGACCGGTAGCTAATGGGTGCTAGTGCATTCTGGGAAGGGAAGCTGGAGGTTAGTTAAGTGAAAGTTGGTTAGGATAGTTTCTTTTATACGTATTCACTCAATATAATACTCTGCAGCCATTTTAAAATTGACATATGTATATTATATACATAATATATATAGTACATTATGTACATAATATAATAAATATAATGTGTATATGTATAGCTCCTTACCATGGATTGTGTGTATGTGTATATGCACATAAGAATGTTTAATATGTTGTTTTGTCTTTTACAGTGGCATTAGGAAATCAAGGGGGAGAATATATACCTTTTGTTTCTTTAAAAATTGTGATCCCAAAATACTATTTTTATAAAATTTTAGAAAGTATTTCTTAACAACACAGTCACTGGAGAGCCATTCAGTATCAGACTGCAAAGCCCTGTCTGTCTGCTGGAGTCTAAAGAGGTCATCAAATGACGCCATTTTGTTGTTAAAGACTACATTTTTTGCTATGCTGAGAGAATGTGGAACATACTCTAATCATATGAGTTGCTTAGTGAATGTATATTGATTACTTTTTATTGAAAAGCTAGTATCATTGATTGGAGCAGAAGAGCCTTCAATAGAGTGGGGAGTAAAGAGAAAGAATTTTCAGGACAATCTCTGGATTCTTTTTTTCACTAAAGTGTTTTCGTGTTTGTGTTTTACTGCCTGTCGTGTCATCTATCAGGCTTGTTTTCCCCTTGCCTGGTGCCATGAAATAAGCACTGTTGGGGGAATCAGAAGACCTGGAGCCTGGGGGAAACAGCTTTCACCTCCAAGGGATGCCAATTTTTCCTTCAGTAAATGGTTAAACTAGATGATGCAGACAAACTTCTTTAGTGAGAAAATACATGGCTGAACTCAAATCAGCCAACATTCATTCTTTTCCTGAGTCATGTCTGGATTATTTGCAAGTAAACTTTTTTCTTCTGTATTTATTTTGCTTAAAAATATCAGAGACAAAGCTGTTTTACTTATCTCTGCTCTTTCCACGTGCAGACAGATGTTAAGGCTTGGTGCTGAGGTAGATCACTGCATTCCTATTCTTTCTCCATATCTTCTCTCCTTTCCTTCTCCTTACTCTAGACCCTGACAGTTTCACTGCAAAATTATTTTTATCTTTCAGTTAGCTAGACTTCATATGACTCTGATTCATACCATTTTATGATGTTAGCCACAGGAATTAAATACATTTGGGAAAGCGGTTTCATTTAACCAGAAAATGGTTTGGAAATCACGTTCTCTTACTGTTGGATTATGTGCTTTTCCCCTAGTATGATTTCTGACTCAACACACTTCATATGAAATTTTTTATATACTAATTACTGTCAATAATAAATTTCTAATCCTGTATCAGCCACTCACTAGATACTTACACAGAAAGGTATTATGCTCACTAAAAATATTATGCACCTAATCTACCTTTTCTCTTTAGGACAGATAAAGTCAGTGATGAGGAAGGTCTGTTAAAATAAAAACCCTCTTTCAAAATAAACTCTTCCTGCAGTCCATGTTTTATATACATTTGGTCAGACTGTATGAGAGACTATATCCTTTCCTCAGGGACTTTGTAGTAACCAAGATAGGTTTCTTCATTTATCAATACTTGAATCTAACATTTGGAGGCTGAGCAGTGACAGAGAAATACCCATGACCTAAATTTCACATTCCTTCTCTGTCAATTAAGCCTGGATCTTTTAAAAAACAAACCCTAAAACTCAGAAAAAAAAAAGTTTACTAGTTGGCATTAAATTTTTATCTGATAAGCTTAGAAGGATGGTTTTAATAGATAAATGTTAGAGAATGCATATAATTCCCTCTTTTTTTTTGTTTGAACTTTACAATCTGTAAAACATTTAAACTGTTTTTATTTCATTTGTATTCTTACCAAATTTGGGGGGACTTTTATTTTGTATGTTGATAAAATATGGGCAGTTACACAAGGATGTGTCTTTTCCCCCATCTCCATTTTTTGACTTCAGTGTATCATGTTTTCTATGGACAACATTTTTGTGCACATTGATGTGAAATAGTAAACTCTGCATTGGGGTTCAGGATGCCTGCATTCAGGGGCTGTCTGTAGCACGCATTTACAATGAAAACTTAGACCAGTTGTTTATACTTTTGAAATCTCAGGTTTTTAATTTGAAAGCTAGAATTAACATGTGGATTTATTTATCTAAAAAAACAGTATGCACACAAACTCTTAACATTAGATACATAGTATTAAACACAGAGGCAAGATGCTCTATTTTAAAGATATAAATTGACAGTTCTGAAATTACACTGGATCTAGGAAAAAAATCTTTGCTGCAAGGTCAGCCCAGAGGAGACTGTCCTTCACGGGGCACTAGCCATGTGTAGTGATTTGTCACCTGGCCTTAATCTGAGAAAAAATGCCTTTTCCCCTTCCCCCCAAAATGTGCATGCTCTGATTTCAGGAAGCCATGAATATGGCATATTACAAGGCAAGGAGACTTACAGATATAACCAAGGTTATCGGCCTACAAATAGGTAGTCTATCTTGATTTCTTAGTAGGTTCTATTTAATCCTGCGAACCCTTAAAAGAAGAAAACACTCTCCTCTGTGGAAGCAGAAGGATGCAGCTAAAGGAGAAGTCACAGAGAGTCCATATATGCAGAGGTTCCGAGGTGCCTTTTGCTGACTGAGGTTAGAAGCCACGTGTATGGACCAGAGGACATTTAGGAGCTAAGAGCAGGCCCAGCCGACAGCCAGGAGCAAAGCAAGGCCTCAGGTCCCAGACTCTGCCAACACCCTGAATGATCTTAGACTCTTAGCAGAGCCTTCAGGTAGGAGCCCAGTTCGCCAGCACCTGAACTTTGGTCTTGCAACACCCAGAGCCAAAATACCAGCCTGCTTGGACTTGTGATATCTGAGGTCCCAAGCATGTGTTGCTTTAAGCTGTAAGTTGTGATCATTGGTTATGGCAGCAGGAATACAGAGGAGACCAGCTGCCCCAGGACTGGCCAGAAAGCACTTCCTGCCCCAGCATCCAGGGGTCCAAAGCAAGTTGAACAGTACCCCACCTACAACCAACAGACAAGAAGCAAACGACCCAGGAAAGGAGTGTTTGTGGCACGCACACCTCACATAGTGAAGCCCTTTAGTGAAACTACCCTTCTGTCTGCAGAGCAGAATCCACGTAACGACATGAGGTCTGGAACCACCCAGAGGGATGGAAGTCCTTTGGGCTTTAGCACTATTCTAAATAAAGCCGCATCTGAAGCTCCTGAGAGATTCTGAAGCAGCCTCTCGCCGGCTGAATCAATCTTCACAGCATCCCCGCGTCTTTGTAAATGATGTACTGGGCTTCTCTGCAGGGCCAGATGTTAGTGTGGACTTTTACCTGGTGGAAAGGAGATTATAGGAACTCTCAGTATAAAGGTGCCCACTCAGGATTTCATTAGTGAACAAATGAGCTATGGCCAGTCCTGGGGGTCAAACAGGGACCCGGCTCAAAGCACAGCTGTTTCCTTCTCTTTTTCAGATCACAAAAAAAAAAAGGCGCTGCTTGAAATTGAGCAGGTCTCCTGCCCACCCCCTGCTGGTCTCCAGGCTGCCCTTTGATTTCATCTGGTCACCAGCTGTCCCAGCACCCTGCCTCCCTCACCTGCCTCCCTCTCCGCCCACCTCGCCCAGGAGGGATTAGGCCGGAGAGAGAGACGGTGGAGCCTGTCTGCCCATTTCAGTCACAGTTAGTGTATCTTTGCTTCCTCCTGGCAGGGACCCAAAAACCCCAGTTGCAGAGTGGATTAAATTTGTGAAAACATTTTACCTGATTCGGCAACCTGTTTTCCTGTCCCCCACGGTGGATTCAGTCAGACTTCATTCCCAAGGCTGTCCAAGGCGTTTTTGCTTGCTCGGTCGTGGCTGTGATCACTGTGGGGAAAACACTCTGATTTATTGCCACCTCAGTGATAATGAATCAAACTACCAAGCTCGGCCTAATACAGCATGTCCTGTACACAGAAGCACTTCAGTTTTACCGATTCTTAATATATCGCCTTTCTAATTCCGCGGCACTTTTTGCTCAGTGTATTATGCGTAGTTTTGTTTTTGGCAGCCTGAATGTCTACCAGGACACACATCCAAAAATCTAGTCCTGGTGTAAGCGATTAACAAGAGGAGCCTTTTGCAAGAATCCTTAGTCTCCACGTTTTATTCTTTCTCAGCAACATACTCCTAAAAAAGACACGCTGAGTGAAAGCCTGAATGCAAGGCCTGTGGGTGTTCCTGTCCATTTCTTCTCCGTTAAAAACTTGTATTTCTAATCAAAACTTTCAAAAGCTGCTTCTGTTATACCTGGATCGATACCTTCCTATGAGAAGTGGCAATGCTCTTTCTGATAGTTATATTTGAAGTTTCTAAGGATGCATTTAGTTGTTGATGCCACAGTCCAACAGCTGAACGAAATGTATTTGACTGTAACTGGCTGTACCAAATCATGCCTTTTTTCTTCAAGTTTTTACTAGAATTTCTTTTTCTTAAACCTTTGTTTTGTTCACTTACCTCTCACCTTGAATTCTAGCATAGGGCTTCTTGAATCTTAGCTTGCGTGTGTGAATCCCTCAGGGATAATGTCAAAACTCAGGTTCTGCCTTGGTAGGGGTCTCTCCCTGGAGGGGTCAGCCTCCTGCTCCAGGCTACACTTTGAGAAACAACGCTCTCATATACGTGTTGGGAGCCCCAGGGGTGGACTCAGGCCCGCCTGGTTCTGCCACCAGCAGCATGGTGACCGAGGGCGAGGTGTGTGCCTTTTCTCCGTCTTAGGTAATACCGCATACAATGAACTATCTAAAAATTTTGCAGTTAGGAGGACATGATGTACATAAAGTGCCTAGCCCATAGGAAATACTCAATAATGGACAGTTTTAATTTCTACTTTCCCACTCACCTACTCCTGGATGGACTTTTTTATCCATTTAGTCAAAAGAGCAGTGAGGCAGGAAACAGCACTGAGGTTCTGGGTAGGGGAACCCCTAGAACACTAAGAGGATGCTGGCAGCCCCTGGGGGGCTACCTCTGGGGCAGTTGCGGTCTAGGCAGTGGTGGGGGCCACTCCGCACCTGCAGGGCTGGCAGGGCCATCAGGGAGGGGTGAACACACCGGGTCCAGTTCTGATGAGAGTGATAAGAGGGGCCTGTGTTCAGACACCGTGTCCTGCATTGCTATGTACAGGCAGGTGCATTACGGGTGGACATCATGTTGGAGGCCACGCAGAGACAGACTGGACTGGCCCAGCGGAGCTTCCGCCGCTATTGGCTTTCCAGAATGACTGCCGCTGACCACAGGTGCACATGGGACATCCTGCTTTTGGCGCCATTGTTTATTATACATTTGTGTGTTTGGGTCTTGCTTATCCTTACAATCTCCCCTGTGAGGACAGAGGCACCATGTTGATTTTCATAAGGACAATGACATTTAGAGTGGCCTGAAGCCCCCAGGGAGGGGCACACCATCTGCCTCAGGCCCCGGGCTCCCATGCCCGCTCCTGCTTAGAGAACTGCAGACGGCTCAGAAGTTAGCCCAATGCGCAAGTGCACAGTAGATTAGACCACAGTGGACAGTCCTCCCCTGTGGCCACCCATGGGAGCAAATTCATGTGCCCCAACCTGTTGCCTTTGTACTTTTTCAAAACAGGAGAAAAAAAAATGCAAGTAGGGTAGTGAGCTCAGTGTCAGTGAATGTTAATGGGCAAAGTGGTTATGACCCGAGGACTGATCAGCTGGGCAGATCGAATCCCCCGATTGTCAAAGCACTCGCAGAACCTTATTTTTGTAATGTATGGGGAAAGAAAGAGGAATGGACAGCAAGGAAAAGAACGAAGAGCAAAAGTGGCTCTCAGACTCTACGTATGCTGTCATCTTCCGCGGGAGTAAGCGAAGCTGAGGTGGGTGGCTTGAGAGGCGTCCAGGAGGACCTCGGTTCCTCATTCCCACCCCTTCTCTCTCCACCAGGAAGCTGCCGCCCTCCTTTTTTGGCTTCATGCTCAAGGGCAGGATTAAACCCCAGACACAGAACAAGCCGGTGCGTCCATTTGCTGCCTTCAGGAGCAGAACGCGTTAGCTATTGTTTTTGAGTTTTGACTCTTGCGCAGGATTTTTCCACCCCTTTTCCTTGATAAATAACTTCTCAGGAAAGGACACACCTCTCTGCTTGGACTGCTTGTAGGATTGCATTTTGTTTCTATTGGGTTGAGGATGAATTATGCGATCCAAACTAGCTAATTAGATTCTATCACTGAAGTTGATCTAATCAAAATGGGAGACTGCTGCCTGAGAGAAGAACCCAGACATGGAGGGAAAGCATGCGTGGAGTCTGAGCAGCTGTCTGTGTGCGGGGGTCCAGGACTGCCCGAGACCACCACCACCTCTTGGACAGAGAGCCATTGGTCCCCTTAGTTATGTGAGTCGCCTCCCCATCATTTGCAAGAAAGAGTCCTAACTGGTTTGCGGTTCTGTTTCCCAGTGGCATCTGAGACAGCTTTCAAAGTACCTGAATTTCAAGTCTTTGTCAAAGGCTCCAAGGGCTTTTTATAGTGCATGTTGCATTCCAAGTCACATCTTTGCGCAAAATGTACCCACACTTGCCTGTATCACCTTCTGTCAAACACACAACCATTGTGTCTTCCTCAGTGAGATATCTTCCTGCTAGACCAGCCGACTGGAGTAGTGTGCTCCAAGTTCTCCAAAGTAAATTTTTGGGGGCAAAAATAAAGTCCAGGGGAGTAACAACTTTGGATAAACAACAGTAGGAAAGGACTTGGACTATGAGAAGACCATCTTTTCCTCAGGGAGACCTAGGTAGAGATGCCCTGTCACGGGTGGATGAAGTTTGTTGAGGGAGAAGTGGTACACCAGAAGCAACAGATTAGTGAATAAAGGGACCCAAAGATGAACTTTGCTTTCATCTGTATTTGCCAAGAAGCCATTCCCATTATATTTTAGGCCAGTAGATCCCCTTACATCTTACTTATTTTGGATCTTAAAATATCTGAGTATCATTGTACTCGATCTGAGCTGAGACAGACATGGAAGTTTTCATGTCCTAAGACCCCATATATGCTAGATACTGAGAACTCTACCTTCCTATTGCCCAGGTAAGATTTGTCTATAGTTGGCACTTCACTTTTGCAAAATGGGACCCCAAAACCATGAACAATACTATTTCTGTATAGTCTTTTCTCATATGCAATGCCTTGAAAGCTTGAGCTCATGAACATTAAAAAAAAAGTATTTTATTATGGAAAATGCAACTTAATTGTGAAAAATGTGTCTTATCTGTTTTACTGTGGTAAGTTCAAAAGGCTCCATCCAAGGTTTGTCTCTGCTGTTTGAAGGAAGAGGATGCATTTTTGTTAAAATTCCATAATTCACCACAATCTTAATGTAAAGGCATTGTTTTAGTCCTATAAAATAGGCATTATGTTTGATTTGAAATGTGCAGAATTCTTCAACTGAGTTTAAAATACTAGTTCAATCATCACCGAAATATGCCTTTTGGGTGGGCCACTTTATATCTTTGCATATAAAATGGAATAATAGATTTATCCATGTGAAATTTGTTCTTCATTAAGACCAAACTTTCAGGCAAAAAGAACGTGGTCATTTAGAGTGAAGTAAGTGGAGGATGGTTTATATTTCCCTAATCCAAGTGAAAAGATAGGTATTCACCTACTAGCCCCACAGACAGACACAGTCTCACTGGAAAACACACATACTCTTGCACACCTTAGGCAAGAAAATGGAGTGATCTAATTTTTTAAAAATTCTCATTGGCCATTGTATTTGCTTTATTTCCCTCCTTGAGCATATAGTTTTCTGTTAAAATAGATAGATAAGGAGTGTGTGTAAATGGAAACTGCATTCTTTCTAGGGCCACTTAGGTCAGGTGAAGGAGTTGTGGGTAGCACTGCGTCCTCGGCTTTATTGCTCAAGTGGAAGCATAACTGGTCTGCGAGCAAAGGGCTAAGAGTGGCATGATGCTGTCCACTCTTTAGTATGCAGTGGAAGAAAAAAGTCACTGTGAGTCATCCCTCCCTTTGTATGCAAAGGAAAAGTGTTTTCCAGAATATTCCTGGTCCTTCTTGGAGGCAGGAGCAGGGAGAGGCAGGCCAGAGGCTGTGTGTGTTGGGCTGGGAGGGGCAAGGAGAAAGGGGTAAGGCAGCCGCCCCCGTGAAGGCTCTGGGAGGTGGAGGGGGCGGCCTCAGGCTTCTAGGAATTGGAGAAGAGAGGGAAGCGGTTTTGAAGCATTGCAGCAGCCTGTGAATTAGATCCTTTAATATTAGAGACTCAGATAATTCAATTTTCAACATGACTTTAGGTGGAGGAACTCTTTCTTTCTTTGAAATTGACTCTATGTAAAAATGGTCCTGGCTTGTATTTGAATATTTTACTTTTTTGTGCCCTTTTTGGTTTTATTCTTGTCATTTTGATCTTCTTATGGAAAACAAATAGAGATCCTTTTACAACTTTTAAAAATACTGTACTTTAACGTTTATTGAACAAATTTGCATTGTCTTCTCTATTACTCCAGGTCCAAAAGAAGGCTCCTCCCTTCCTCCAACTGTGCATCTCTGCATCACTCTCTTCCCTCAGCCTGGGAGCACACTGGGTCTCCCTTACCCTAGTGCGCCAGTCGTTTCGGAAAGCTCTTTGCACGCAAGGTGCTTCAGGAAAAGGCAGATTTACAAAGCAGACCGGGCTCCAGCACTGGAACACAGCCTGGGAGACTGCCAGGCACGCCGGCAGCTGGCCAGCCCATCTGCTTCCAGGAGCAGCCCACCTCTCTCCCTCCCTTCCTGGGAATTTTTGCTTCCTCCTGGATTCTGCCTGCAGGTCTCATCAAGCCACCTCTGTGTCCTTGCTCTCCACCCACTGCATCTAGAACCTCACCCTCCTCACTGTTTAAACTCTGCCATATGGTGTCTGTGCCCAGTGCCCTCTTGAAGCTGCTTTCTGGAGCCCCTGCAGGGGCTCCCCAGTCTGAGGTGTCTCAGGTCTGCATGTCTGACCTCCTGACAGTGTGCACCTACGTGATCATTGTCTTCTCTTGCACTGTTTCCTCTTTCCCAGCTCTTTCTCAAAATACGGTGGTTTTCAAGAGCCAGTCCTTGATCTCTGCTTGTCTACACCCCCCTCCACACACACACACACTCTGCAGGCACCCTGCCCCCTCTCCCACCAGGCGCCCCAAGGTATGACAAGTCTTATACGTCTGGTTGTGAAAGATTAGTGTCTGAGGCACTCATTCAAAGTTTATTCATTGTGCATTCTTTCAGATGCCTTATTGCGAACCTTTTCTGTGTCAGGCATTGGTGTAGACACTGGAGATACAAAGGTGAAGAATATGGCATCCTTGGAAATGAGCAAGTAAATCAGTATAATAGTCAAATTAGGAGTTTCCCTGTCCACTGCAGTTTTGCTTTTTTATTTTAGGTTATTCATGTTTCCCTCCTTTGTCAACATACTTCTTGGTCTTTGTCAACATATTTCTTGCTATGTTAAGACCATGATTGATTTGAAGGTGGTCTAGCATTAATTGTGTGACTATAGGAGCTGTGAATTTTCAGATGCTGTTAATCTGCTTCTTGTGTTTTGATATCAATCACTAGGAGTAAGTCACCTATTTTATGATTATTTACATAATATAAAGCATAATCTTAGACTCTTGAAGAAATTAACTCACAAGTTAGATTATCAAGGTAATACAATGACTCAGCATTATGACTGGATATGCCCATTGTTTATTAATTTTATCTCGAAGTTTCCTGTGTTTACTTCCATCTACTGCACTGTGCTCTCTTTTATCAAAATTCTGACTCGGTGTGCCTCTCATGAGTCACTTTGTAATTATAAAATTAGTAAATGGTTAATCATATCCTGTTGGCATAGTAGTCTATTCAGTGGAGGAATTCAGATGCTCAATATGGTGGCACTTCTCATCCATAGAATTCAAATTTGCAATTGGGCAGCTGGTTTTGAAAAGATTCCTAACTTACCACATGTGCTATTTAAAACAAAATTTCTTCATTCTTCCTCAAGGATGTTAAGGCAAGAAATTAGACATAATCTGACCCATCATGTTAAGAGAATGTTATTCGGACCAGTGTATCTGCAGCAGTCAGTAAAGTCTGACTTAATATACTCTATGATCATTTCATTCATGCAGAAGTAGAAAGGCTTTTACTTGCCTCCTAAACATCTTGGTTGTCTTGGATACAAAATTGAAACCATCTTGAGGCTAAATTAAAATTTAATAAAAAATTACAACTGATTCCTACAAAAGTAAATGTTTTTTCTTGATATATTCTTTTTTGAAATCATAAATCACTATATATTTCAAGGAAATATTCAGGTAACATAAAAATCATATGTGAAATGCAATTTTGCAACAATTTTGTAAGAAATAAGCACAATTATTTTTTTTGGTTCTACCAGTATTGCTGCACCATCTTTAAGACAAATTTAAGACAAAATATTCCTTATCTCTAGTCCAAAAATAAAGGTGCATTTCCATACATTGTGAAACATCTCACAATAACTGTTTTCCCATTTGACTGTGTGAGTTCTCTTTGGAGAAAACAAGTGGTGAAGATTTGTCCCCGGGGGCAGTTGCACTGGGGACTCATTTTTTTGTAAGTGTTTTAGGCTATTTAGGGTCCAAAGCTCCTATCCCAAGGCCCTTTTTTTTTCTTTTAATTAAAGATCACCTCAGAATTCCAAAGAAAATATACAGCACTGTGTGTGCCCACCTCTCCATGACTCGAGGTCCGCCCCGCTTTAGTCCTGCCTAATTTGGATGCCAAGGATTTAAGGCCATTTGGCTCTGGGAGCTATAGCTGCTTCTTCCAACTCTATTTTTACTTTTTATTTGATTTTTTGTCCTCAACTTCTTAGGGAGTTGAGGGGAGGGCTTTTTTTTTTTTTCTTATGACAACCTCAACATCACTGGCTTTTATTTATTTTCTAAATGATGACTTCCTGTAATCTTCATTTGAAGAAATCATCCTTAAGAAAGTTTAAAAGCCAGATCCTGCTGTTAAGTAAAAGAAGGAGAGCATTTCTGCTTAAAGGACTCTAGAGACCACAGAAATCCAGTAATTGCAGATGAGGATAGGGGCCAGCTGTCCTCATGAACGTGAGCTGCGAGCTGGAAAGCTGGGTGGACAGCAAGTCCAGTCCCCACTGCATCCCATCATTCACTCCTCCCATCAGAGCATTTCGTTCTTTTATCATCTGCCTGTTTTCTGACTGTGGCTCTCAGGAACCACCCATTAGTATTTTCCCTTTTGTTTGAGACACTACCAATAGTCTTCTTGGCATCCAGCTATTCAACAACCACAGACTTGTTCTACGCCCTGGCATTTTGGTTTGTTCCTGGGAGCACAGGGTCCTGACCATATTTATTGCCTTTTGGAGTCATAAATCTGGACTGAAAAGTCATTTCAGGTATGCTAGGCGATCCCTTCGTACCCGTGCTGGTCTGTATTTGGTGGTGCTTTCTCTTTGAAGAATGCTCAGCTCAGGAATGCACGGCATGGAGCGTTGCTTCATGTAGGGTGGAGATGGGAAGACCAGACTTTCTCTTCCTACAGTGACAAACTTCAAGATGCCCAGACCCTGTTATTCACACTGTATCCTAGTCCTCTGTTTGGGGTGGAAGCACTTGTGTCTGGGAATGATGCCGCTGCTCCTGAGCCGGTGGGCTCCGAAGACTGATAAGCCGCAGTTCATAAAGCATCTTCATGGGCTAAACGTATAAGACTTGGAATAATTACGTGGTCTGTTCTCTGTGTGCAAATGATTCCCTAAGATGCTCATTATTTCTGATGCTGTCTACTCACTACACAGGGAGATAAGAGGTGTGTAGGAGAAAAACACGATGGCAGGAAGGGGAGGTAATGTCAGGACCTTCTGGGGTGTTCGTGGATGATTGAGTCTGGCACTCCACTCCGAGGGGAGGTGGGTGCCCTTGATGCAGAGGAAGCCCACATTCATTCAGTGGTGGATGGATGAGCAGCGATAATATTGATAGTACCTTAGAGAAAGGGGAGGGCACCACTGGGTATGTCCTCGTATCTGCAGTCTCAGAGAATAAATGAATAACAAGACAGTGACAATGTTCTGACGACTGGCACGGGGTGTCCCTGAGGAAGGGCAGGAGCACATGTGGAATGAGATCAGGACAGCTGGGTGTCACCCCACTGTCCCCGCTTGCATTGACGCTGTCTCTGTGTCAAGCTGAGCATCACCTCTGAGCTGAGGTCCTGTCCTGGAGGCACATCTGGTGCCAGAGTGACCCAGATTCACCACCCTGTGGGGAAGCTGAAGAAGGATCCCCACAGAAGGTGGCATTTGACCTGGACCTTGAAGAATGGCAGAGGTGAGACACAAAGAGTGTCTTTTTATCAACTTGTATAATATTTGGTGAGTTCACTTTTACTGGCCTGCGAACTGGTGGTGGGGGTCATGTTGGCAGCAGTTTGAGGTGGAGCAACAGCGACTCCCTGCAGAGGTCATTCACGTGCACCCAGGGCGTGTGGTCCCGGCTCCGCAGTGCCAGGCAGCTGGGGGGTTGTGGCTGATGAGTCTCTGTAGGTTGAGTGCCTGCTCAGGGCGTTGTTAGCAGGAGACCTGGCACATAGTAGGTGCTCACTGAATTGGCCTTAAAGATGAAATCAAAATCCCACTCATATTTCTTGGCAGCTCAAGCTAGATACGTTTCCAAGAATAAGCAAACTCCCATTAGTTCTAACTTCCCATGTGGGAGGCCCTCTACCCTTCTTGCTAATGTTTGGGGCCCCCGTTTTCTGCACTGTATGAAAGCCTCTGATCTCACACACAGGAACTTTATGCGATGGTACTCCGGAGGCATTTTAGACTGTATTACTCGTGGGTAATTCAGACTAAATTCTGTTAGAGGGCTGTTAAGCATCTGTTGTGGGCTTGAAGGTATACAGGTAAGGGTTCAGAGCTTATTTCATGTGGGAGCTAACCCATGTGGGTAAGGCCCCCATAGGCCCAGCCCTCTCGGGGAGTGTGGTATTCAGACCCCATGCCGTCCTCATCACTGTGCCCCTGACCTGGTCGCTCCACCGCCCACCCCCGGCCCTGCTGGCTTCCCAGTGCGGCCTTTCACTCGGCTCAGTTCCCGACTCCCCCTCTCTCCCCACTTAAGATTGATTGTCACTAAGCTTGTCTTCATTTGATTAAACACGTCTTACTGCCTTTCCATCTTTGATGAAAAAATAATAATATACTGCCTGTTTGGGAGACCAACACTGAGTTAAGCTAAGCTTCGCTTGAATTTTTTCATCTAAAATTTGTTCATTAAACTCCCTGAAACCAGCAATGTTTACATTATTTAAACTTTTCGTAAAACCTCTGATCATGGTTAGGGTTTTTCCTCCCCAAGATACATTCAATTTTACTGTAGTTTTTTTGCTCTGCTTGTCCTGTTTGATGTTATCTGCAGGAATCCCATGGGGTTTTTGGGCTGCTGGAGTTGGTTCACTGCCAAGGGTAAACTGCATATTTACTAACTATGCTTCCTGGTAAGGAAGAGAAAATGTGGCTTTTGAGTTGAAATGAAAACCAGAATCACATCCCTCCTCACAGCTTTACCTACATGTAATTGCCCACAAACACGACTTGGGCCCTTGTGAACATTTCCCCTTCAGGGCAGAGGCGACGTCTGTGGGTGCTTTCATGCTGAGTCAGCTCGATGCCTGTGTGAAAAATGAAGCCTTTCCCCCGAAAATATGCCAGAACAAGCTGCCCTATCCAGGGAAAGCCTGGAATGAGTTTCCAATACCATTTTGTTGGAGCTACGAGCATTTCTAATTTGCAGTGGCACAGAGACACTGTTGAACATGGCGATGACAGAGAAAGGATTACAAAGAATAAAACTGCAGCTGGAGCTCAAAAGACACTGTTTTCTGCAACCCAGGCTCTGAATTTGCATACCACTCTGCATGCTGGCAGCAGGTGCAGCCAGACCCAGGTGCCTCAGCCTGCACCGTGGCACCCCGGCCTGTCCATAGGCACCTCAGCCTGCACTGTGGCACCCCGGCCTGTCCATAGGCACCTCAGCCTGCACTGTGGCACTGTGGTGCGCAGATCTCCACTGGGGTGTTTGAGTGTGGGCTGTGAGTGGGCTTTTCCCCTTTGGGTATTTATTTCAGCTAAGGCTCATGTGTTTTGAAATGCTCACCTGCACACCAAGGTGTGTGTCAAGGCCTACTTCTGTAGAGCATGAAGAGCAGCGTCAGTGACATTTAGTCAACAGCCAGCTAGTAACTGGCCGTGTAACTGAAGCTACAAGTGAGACCTTTTATTTTTTTCAAGCCAGCTTTGCAAAGCCATCAGTAGAGAGTAAATGTGAAAGAATCTACCAACCAACAAATATGCCTTGTTCGCAAAAAGTTCACCTGAAGAGAAAGTTTGAAAATAGCCATCAGTTGTATCTATAAATTAGTAAAGTGACAGGTGTTTCTAGGGCCCTTCATGTGTCCTTCCCGTCATGATACTGTGGGAGTGTCATAAACGTACAGCTGTCACTTCCGTCCCAGGGTGTTTACAGTCAGGTTTAGATGGAAGACTTGTGATACAGAAATGTGCCTGAGCGTGTGCCGAATTCTGTGGCCCCTTTACAAGTGTTCTAGTGTCTCTGAAGAAAGAACAGGTGAACAGTGTACTTTATTATTGCACTTTATTTCAATATATTTCATATCAGCAGTTAGTATGTAACCAGGAGCCTGGTGAGATGACATAAAACTAACCTGCATCAGCTCTTCTTTGCTTCTCAAACTCACCTCCCTCTTCTGGAACGTTTCCCAAGAGCTGTCCTTAGTTAGGTGAAGTTGCTGCTTTGGGAGATGGGGTGCCCAGGCCCTTGGTGTGACACACCCAGACAGTCCTGCAAATTGTGCCGAGTACAGGGGCTGTCAGGGTGGAGGCAGGGGAGGAAAAAGGATGAAGTTTTATAAGGAGCCATTAGAAAAGGGACACTTTTCAGTATAGACCGTGGTGGCCCTAACCAAAGTCAGCTCGTAGGAAAGGACTCAGTTTCTGAAAGGAGCTGCCCAGGGGTCACACACAGACTCACATCATGACTTGATTTTAGCCTGACTTTGGACCTAAGCATTTTGGGGAAGAGCTAGTTTTTGCAGAGTGTGATGCAGTTATACTACCCCTGTACCCCTTTGTGTTTAATCACAGAATCCCTACATTTCTGTAATTTTCAGAACTCCACCCCTACCTTATTACAGGGGAATGAACTGAATTAAATTTGTTGAGCTGATAGATGGAGCGCTTTGAAATCCAGACAAAGACTTGTGTTGTGAACAGAGTAATGGTAAAATGAAAGCAGCATTTAAACTAGAAGATTAATCTGGTGAGAATATGCTTCAATAAATGGCTACATCTGAATCACCACATATTATATAAGGCAAAAGCTATTTTAGGCAGTGAACTTTAAAGTCAGTTATAACGATTGAAAATATGGTGCTTCAGGAATTTATATGGGTTTCAACTTCTATAAAAACCCAGAATTTGGACTGGTAAGATTAACTATAAGGATAGTCCTTGTGATCTAACAGATAGAATTAAAGCAAGGGGGAATAAATGGTGAGAAATACATGGGGCTGAATGGGAAAACCATTGAAACGATGTTGAACGTACAGGTTGAAAGTTGAGGTCAATCGAAGGAGCCAGTGAATGATCTAAAAAGATAGGTCAAGGAAAGAGTAAAGCTATTAATGGAATCTCAGGTGGCCGGGTCATCAAAGAATGTAGGTTTCAAAGTAGAGCCTAGAGAAGATGGAATTGAGTTAGATTTCAGACACATGATGTGAATTCTGCACAATTTAGCATTCTCGTCCTAAGGATCCATAGCTCTGAAAATGCTCAGAGCTCTTACGGGGCGATTATGGCACCGACCGGCTCTCCCCACCACACACACACACACACACACACACACACACACACACACACACAGAATGGATATAGCCTTCCCAAAGGTCATTAACAATTTCATCTTCATCTTGGGTCGGAACTGGTTATAGCATCTGGGAAACAAAACAATGGATCCAACAAGAAATTAACTTCTAAGAATAAAAATCATTACTGTATTCATTGGCTGTATCCCCCCACTTCATCTGCATCTGTTTCTTCACCTTTGGAAAAGAGAACCAGGAATGCCAATTGTCTTCCTCTTAGCCACTTTAACTGGTGGTCAGCCTCTGTGTATTCTTGAAATATACTGATTCAAAGAGGGAGAATGATCTAGAAGTTCTTCCTGATTGGCGGTCACAAGTTCCCAGGGAGTCCCCTTATCAAAGATAGGAAGGGTATCATTCTCAATACTGACTTTGTAAAAAAGTGAATAAAATGACTTGGAGAGGTTTTTTTTTTTCTTTTAAAATGGGCTATTAGAGACCCTCTGTTTGCTGGTTGACATGTGGTGGCCACAAAGTATCATGATCGAGCACAGCTGAATGCTGCTAATATGTACTAGTTGATAATCTTCATTCTGCATATGTTATTTTAAAACATTGATGCTCAAGTATGGTAAATATTGAACAAAGTACAAAAGTGATACTAATCCCGTACATTTGCCTCATTATGACTTGATCAGCGGATCAATAATTTACATTCACCTAATCCAAGTTCTTACATGGCTTCTTAGGATGGCTCCAGTCTTTAAATGTTAAAAAGGAAAATGTAGTGATGATTATTTCCCAATTGTCTTTTCATTCGTTGAGAATTAAGATTTTCCATGTCCTCCATGTATTTTTAGAAAAGAACTTACAAAGAGCAGCCTGAAGAATCCCATCTCCCAATTTAGAAACAGCACAAAAACTATAAAAATATACTCTTTACTTCTTTTAGGAAAAGGATTATAAGCATCAGTTTATGAAAATATATTTGATGTTATAATTATAAATTTAAGTCTGCTATTTAAAATGTATGCATATGCACGCATTCAGGACCCAAACCAAAAATGATACAATATGCGATTTTGTATTTGTCGAAAAAAAATTTTTTTAATTATTTAACAGTAAATGGAAGCATGTGTACCATTGTTAGATGGAAAAAGATAAAATTTGTCTTGAGATCCTAAGATTATTATTAAATGATACTTAGATATAGTAATACATGTTTTATATAATTATATCTTGCAATATATTTATATATTATGTGATTTACTGGTCTCTTTTTAAGTTGATACTATATATTGTCACATACTATATCAAAGCTGTGAAATTTTTAAAAATTACTAAATGTGGTTAAAAGATCACTGTTAAAGGTTTAAGAGTATACCTTTAAAAGATGAATGTAACTGTTGAATTCAGATGAATATAACCCCTGAAACATGCTAAATGTAAGATATTCTAATTAATATTGTTTGCCATGTACCTAGTCTGTGGTTAACTGAGTAAAAAACCAGACAAATTTGAGGTCACTACTACAGGAACCTCCCAGGAAAGCGGAAGTAACTAATTTACAGGATAAGTCTAAATGTTTTGCCTTTATTTGGGAGCCAATTGGCTCAGGAGAGTTTCCCCAGCCCTGAGTAAACTGAGGTCTTCCCTCCATGTACCCATACTGCTCAGTCTTCCAGTGAATTCCAACATTTGTCCTTTCAGCTTTCACTAGATGCCAAGCACTGGGCTGGTGTAGTGCAGAATACCAAGGTCAGAAACAAGAACATTCTCTGTCCTCAGAAAGTCTAGGTACTAGTGAGAACAGACGTTCCTTATCCATATTCGAAGGCAGAATGATTTTTGTACATTCTTCCCATAAGCACTAGGGGACTACAAGGCTCAGGCATTGTGCTTGGCACAGTGAGTAAAGTGGGGGCAATGTGGTGTTACTAATAGGGGAAACGATGCAGTGGCGCCTAACATTTGTCAGAGCCTCACTGTGTGCCTGTGTACCAGGCATGGTACCAAGTGACTGACATATATCCAGTGCTTCATTTAGTCTGGGGCAAGTGTGTGTAGCATTGCCACTTTAGAGATGAGGAAACTGAACAACACAGACCCTACTTCTGCAAAATCTATAGTCCAGTGGGCAAGCCAGAAAGTGAACACTAATGTGTGGGGTGTAGTGTGCTGAGCACGCTCCCAGGAGCATCTGTGTAGCCCAGATGGAGATCCTGGCAGAAGTCCATCTGTCTACCGGAGAAGCATAGCCCATCTAAATGACTAGTTTGTCTTAAACACATTTGTGGCACATTAAAAGTCTAGAAATATATTTCTCATGATTGATTCTAAGGGCTTTATCACATCAGAAGGGGTTTATGTTTTAATTCAGTGAAAAATTGTTGCCCAACAGAATATGAGCGTTCATCTAGGTTGCCGATGAGTTCAGGTAGGAGAAACTAGGACCTCATTTTCTTTTAAATAGGTGTAGTCACAAGAAGAAGAAAACAAATACAAGACTCCATGTGAACTGTATCAATGGTTTATCCTGGTAATACATCACCTAGAGGCGCTGTAGGTCTTAAAATGAGGTCGGGTCTTCCCAGAGCCTCATACATGCTTGGTGCACATCAGGCACTCAGTTGGTACTTGTGTGTGCCCACCTGGACTCAGGCTTCTGTAAGAGAGGACCGCAGCCTGCAGGGCTCAGGCAACAGACACGTATGTTCCCACCATCTCTGGAGGCTGGAAGGCTGAGATCAGGTGTCGGGGGTGGTGTCTCCTGAGGTCTTTCTCTTAGGCTTGTGGATGGCTGCCCTCTGTGACCTCACACGGTGTCTTCTCTGTGCCCCAGCATCCCTGGTGTCCCTCTCCATGTCCAAATTTCTTTTTCTTATGAGGTCACCAGATTGTATTAGGGCCTCACTCCCTAGGACCTCATTCAACCTTCATTACCTCCGTGCAGACCCCATCTCCAAGTTCAGGCACAGTGAGGATCAGGGCTTCAACATGAATTTGGGGGGAACACAGTTCAGTACATAACACCACTCTGCTCTCTTTCCTCCTAGCAATTGGTTTTCCCTGATTTCATAATTTCCTTTGCAGGTTGAGGCTCCATTCAGTCTTTTATTCATTCAATGACCAGATATTGTCTCCCTGTGTGAGCCCAGGGGACGCACAGTGTAAGGAGCCTGCCTCGCCTCTGGGACCCCACAGGATGCAGGGAGGCACTTAAGGCCACCAGGCCAGTCTGCAGTACCAGTGAGCACTGTGGGAAGCCAAGCAGACACTGGGTCTTGGGGAAGGGAACCAGCCAGCACACAGGCGGGGGTGCTGGAGGCAGTGGGCACAGCCTTGGGTCTCTTCCTGGGGATAGCATGGTGCGGTGTGACCCCAGGTCTGCCAGTGTCCGGTGTCCATGGGTGGATGATGGAGTGATGGACAGAGGTGACCCTAGAGAGGGCCTGCTGCACCCTTCAGGCCCTTTTGAGGAGATGTGAAGCCTTGAGTGATTTGCAGGGAGGGCTCTTTGAAAACTTTGACTTTTTGTAAATGGTTTTGACTAAAAGGAATTTGATGTACAGAGTGAGGCAGAAAAAATCACATTAAAGGGAAGGGACAAGGAACAGGATCTGTGTGGTTTGCAGAGAACAGGTGGCTAGTGGTGCTTTCCCCTTCCCTGTGCTTGGCGAATGTCACTGGACCACATCCCAGAGAGAGCGGTTTCCTCCCCAGAGAGCAGCCAGAGCAGGCAATGCCTGTCTCCACTGTCCCATTTCAGCGCTCGGGGTCCATTCCAGAGAGAATTGTGATGTGCTTTCTGTGGACCTGTCCATTAAGCATATCTCTGCTTTCAAGGAACTATTTTATACAGGAAACTGCAGGAGAGAAGTAATTTTTAGGATGTCTTCACATAAAATCTCCAGAGAAAACTGAAGGAGGTACCTCGGGAATGCATGGTGTTCAAGACTAGACACGTGGCAAGCACGCTCTTCTGCACACTTGTGTGTACACCCACGGAGTATTTCTCTCAAGTCTGCGTTGTGTCCCAGCAGGGACTTCCTGAGCGACCAACACCCCAGGTGGAAGGGCTGACCCCCAGGCCAAGTCAACTCGGCCCCACACCTTCCAAGGAGAGTCACAGCACCGAGGCCTCACATGGGGACCGATTTGAAGACAACAATACACTTTCTAACGTGCAATGTTACCCATTCTGAAACCGGATACAGTATAATTTAGAAATTTCAATACCCACATTGTTTCAACCATTTAATAACTGAAGACATGAAAACCGTAGCTAGCATGTAACCAATTTGGAGATTTTAACAACTGCACAGAGAATAGACGTTTTCATCACCAAACAAAGACTTGTGGCCATCACCGATCACTGAGATAAAGTGGTCTCAAATACCAAGACTGGGTGATTTGGAATTCATTCTTTTCAATGCCTCAGGCCTAATTTTCGAGGATCCCATTAGAAATGGATCATGTTCCTTTTGTGTTCTTTAAAAATTACAGAGCTACAGAACGAGAAAAGTACGTATTTGTTTCTGTCATGTGGTGCTGAGAATGAATAAGGTGTAATTATATTTTAGAAAAAAAACAGTTGTATACATTGTTTTTATTACAGTGGGCCCAGAAGTCATTTTAAAATCAATAAAGAAATAAAATTTACCTCAAAAATCAGTTTTAAGCTTGGTTGATGAATGAAAGCCTGGCTCTGTCTAAAATTTCTCTGTATCGTACAAAATGTTCTTTTTTTTCTCGAACTGGTTGAGCTAAGCATCAGCTGAAGAACTGCAGAAATGGAGGACAGTGCCCGTGACGAACAAGAGCGGCGCGGGAGGCTGCGGAACATGCTTTTGATACGCTTCCCTCTGTCCATCGTAAGGATCAAAAATTGCCTAGTCGTGCATTTTATTGGGTTTCCCTGAATCATGGCAGTGTTCATGTCCTGACCTGGATAATTCATGTTGTGGCGACTGTGCTGTGTATTGCGGGATGTCTAGCTGCATCTCTGATCTCCCCAGTAGTACGCCACTCCCAGCCGCATCAACAAAGCATCTCCAGACATTTGCCAAATAGCTCCTAGGGGGCAGGGATGAAATCACCCTGGGTTGAGAACCACTGCTCTGAATAGGAAACGCATTACATTTAAATAATTAGGACCCTCCCGCCATTCTTTCTATATAGCAAAAGCTCAAAACTTCAGCATGAACAAAAGTGCATCTCAATTGGCCAAAAGCACCCTAATATATAGACTCATTTGCCTTAAGATTTACTTGTATCTGCTCAGGGCCCCTTTTCCAAACCCACAGCTTTCTCTTTCGACTTGGAGACCTGCCAGTACAAAACTGTATAGAGTCACAACTTGCTATTCCAGATCTTATTAATCCCTGAGTTGTTTAACTTTAAATGCTGCTTTCTGACATAAAAATCCTGTGTAAGGTTATGCTCCCTGAATTTCCTGACACTTCAGGGTGACATTTAGATAGTCGGTCTTACACAACTCCCATGTTCTTGCTTAATCTTATTTGTTTCACAGGCCTTTTCCCCCCTCTTACCTGGGATGTAGTTTGCTACAAATTGTGTCATTGTTCTGCCAAAACCACTACCCTAAAGGGGTTTTCCTAGCAGACCAGTATCAAAATGTAGACGAGATTATCGTAATTTGAGAGTTGGCATCTTCACTGCCTCAGGGAGTGTTGGTGTTAAATCTCTTTGTGTTTTAAGTGAAACCACCACAGCGTAGAGAAATGCCTTAGTAATTGGTGTCTCCATCAAAAGTGTGTGCGTGTGAGTGTTTCACGCCAGGTGATGACTATGAAATGGATTTAAAGCAAACATTGGCATATTAGTCCTGGACACATTGAGTCTAGTAGGCTTTACCAGCAATGAGAAAACAGTGCACTGAGTAACTCAAAAATAGTTCAGAAAAAAAGGTACATTTAGGGGGGGATAAAAAAAACCAGACCGAGCAAGAAAGACAATATCCATCCAGAGATATGCCAGTTGAAACACTGAAATAATATTATCTCTTATGAGAAAATAAAATTCACTTTGCAAGTGCAGGTGAATGAAATACAAGAGTGTTACCATTCCCTGGAGGAATTTAAGAATGGCATCTCACAATTTTTTTAGAAGAATTTCACATTGTGCCCAACAAATTCAGGTGCCTTTTTGAATTAAGAGAAAAGTGTAGGCAGCTGAATGTTTGCTACATGAGAAGAGCATGGAAATAGGAAATAAAAACATTTCCCTGATGAAAAATGACCTGCAAAGTACAAGGCTGTCTATGTAAGGAGGTTAATAAAGGGGTTCGTAAAGCATGGAGGAAAGCTATGAAAGATCCTCAAAGATGTGTCTGAGTTACTGAAAAAGGTATCACAGAAGTCTGCAATGCATGATAGAACAGGAAAAGGAGACACAAAATCCCTTCCAAAACCCAATCACTCAACTACTGTACCCGTCATATCAATCCTCTTAACTATGTAACAGTCACTGCACAGCAAAAGCCTCCCAACATAGAAAATGTGATTACACCTATTTTACAATGCCAAGAATAGAGCCAAATTACAAAAACACCCCTACAACCTCTGCAATCTAGTGAAGACAGAGTGATCTGCAATAATGGCTCCTGAGTCATGCTTCAGCGATTGTGCAAGACAAATGTACAAACCAAAGAATTGTACTTTCTGAGGCATGACAGCTGCGCAGGCATGTGTACATACATGCACACAAGCGTGAGCATGTGTCTGGTGGGAGAGAAGGATGGAGATAGCAAAGCAAACTTGTGACCTTAAGTTGTAGATGGTGCAACAAAGTTTTCAGTGAGTTACTAGGAAAACATGAAAGAGTTACACTGATGGATAGAACTTACGATCAACCGTAGCACTGTGCAGTTTTCCTTCTAAGTGAGAAAGAAAGAAAAAAGCTTTCATTAGCTAGGAGAAATAATTACCGTACTTCAAGTAGTCCTACTGTGCTGGAAGATAGCATTAGAGAAGAGGGTGTTACAAACAACTTGGACGGACCGCTCCCTGCGTGGCGCGAGGCCGGGGAGGTGGGAGCGGCAGTCTGTGTCACAGTGAAGTACCATGAGCTTCGCCAACGTGCTCCAAGTCCAAATGGGGACAGAACATGACCTAGGTGGCTGCTTCGTTATTCCCACTTGTAGAAGAACCATTACAGGACGGCAGTCACAGTGATTTAAAAAGTTTGGGGAATTTCTGTCAGAGATGAATACACATGTGCCTGGTTGGTTTTCTTTAGCTATTGAACTTGAACCTGGCTATTTTGGGGGCAACAGAACATGTCGGGCCAAATGCAGGGCCTCGAGGCACAGACAGGCTCTCCACCCAAATGCTGACAGTGACAGGAGGGCTCAGCGATGCTGGGGTGTGGAAATTAGCAAATGCTTCATCCTGGGTCATCCTGACGTCTTTTAAAAGGGGCTGAGTCTGGTGGTAATGAAGGAAAATTGTCAGGGGGTTGGGGGGATCACAAACTTAGTGTTAAATAATAATGGCAAATTTAGGGATGCTATTTTCTCCTGTTTTATGCTAGAAATGGCACAAAATTATTTAGAGTTCCACTATTTGAAAATTGGCTTGTGGAAAGATTTTACAAGGGGTCATCAGTTCAGTGGGTTCTCTAGTTAGCATTCAACACCAGTTAGAGGAGTGGAATAGCATTGCCCAAAGTACACTAAATCGGGTGGTGTTCCAAGGATTCCACTCTGCTTTAAAAGAAAGAAACAGCATATGTAAAATAAACCAGGACATGATTTCATTGTTTCGCGGGACTGTTTTAGCAGGGCCTTTCAGAAGAAGTTGCAGGCGATGCCACTATTCATATTGCAAAACCCACTCAGTGGGCCTTTCTCCGGTTGCCCCAGACAGTCTCTGCCCTGCCCTCCCTCCTGGGCACCAGAGCATGTGGAGCACATTTCTGCAGCACCAGTGTACTGCCTGCATGGGGTCTTCATCACTCTCCGGCCAAAGCAAGGGGACCTTCTTGATCTCGGTGGCAGCATTTCACAGGGTTGACCTCCCCTTTTCTGGAATGTTTCCTTTTTCTTACCTTCTGTGACATCTCTCCTTGATTTTCCTCCTGCCTCTGAAATCCTCATTTCCTTGGCTGTCTCATTTTCCACTGTTTGTACCTTAAATATCCATGTTTTTTTGGGAGCTGGTTTTGGTTTTCTTCTCTCATTATGCATATTCCTGGGTGAAACACAGTCACACCCAGGGCTTCAGCATCACTGCATGCGTGGCTTTCTCTTCGTTTGAATGTCCTACAGGACCTCCAGCTTGGTTTGTTCACAGCTGACCTCATCTTCTCTGTTCCCACATCTGCTACTGCTTTTCTAATGCTCACATTTCCTGCAGAGACCTCAGCCACACTGGACTTCATCTTCCTCTTCCCATTCATCCAACCACTCTCTCCAAGTCCGGGGCACCTCATTTGGATGCATCCATCGCTTGGGATCATCCATTCCTCTTTATTCCTACTTCCTTTTCTCTAGGTCCTCATCACTTCTTGCACTGATAACTGCAATGGTCTTTTCTTAAGACTTCTAGACTTTCTATTCCTCCCTAATTAAAACGACATTGCAGAGAGATAACTTAAGATGTAACCTGGCACATAATCTGAAGTGATCTCCAGTAAAAGTAACAATATTTAGGTTTTATATTCAATCTTAAAGTTTAGTTGTACTATGCATTCTTCCCTATGCTATATATTCTGGCTGAACACTAGATAGAATCTATTTTAAAACAACACGTTATGGAGAGAGCCCCAGTGTACTGTGCATTCTGTGCACAGAGCATTCTGTGGAGGTGCTGCATTCAAGAGCCCATGGTTTTGTTACTCAGTCCACTGCAGCCTAGGCTTTATCAGGAATACAGTCCCACTGGTCTTCCTGTACCAACTCTCAGCTCCCACCATTTTCTTCATAGTTATGTTAAGGATATTTTAAAAATGCCTATCTAGTCATTATTCTATTCTTCTGATTAAAAAGCATTAATGACTCTTGGTAGTTCTTGAGAAGTACTGTGACTCCTCAGCCTGGGGCACTGGGCTCTTCCCAACCTGATGTTTCCACCATTCCCTCCACTTCTCCACTCACGTCAGCCGTATGAAGAGCTTTAGCTTTTCTGTATTGTACAAGTTCATACCTCAAGCCTGGGTTGCACTCTCAGCATGCAATGCCCCCTGCCCACCACTTCTTGGGCCTTGTAATTACTACTCATCCTGCACTATCATCTAAGGTATCTCCATTCAGGGAAACTTCTCCATTATTATTTATCTGTGGCCTTTCTGCAACTTAACTGATTGTAGATTTCCGTCCCTGTTTTACTATAAGCTTACTAAGGCTTAAGATGCCAGGTTTTATTAAACTTTTTATTGGAGTTTTTGAAACACAGTGGATGTTCAATGTATGCTTCTCAAAGGAAGAAGAAAAGGGTTGGGGTGGGGAAGAAATGGCAAAGGAAAAGAGGGAGGGAGAGAGGGATAAATCCTGCATCTCCTCTTTCTCTGTCCCCCTTGTCTTGCCTGTAGTTAGAGGGCATGTCTGCCCTTGAAATTAATTACCTCATTAATTTACAAAATGATTTATTGAACACTTATCTAAAGCTAGACATCTGCTATGTGATAAAGACAAATAAGATAGTGCCTGCTCCAATGTGGCTCCACCCCTGCCTTCTAGAGTGATATTGGGCAAATTGATAAATTCCTCTGGGTCTCAGTTCCCTTATTTTTAAGTAGCAGATAATAGCAATACCTTCCCAACAGGGCTGTCATAAGGATTAGGCACATGTAAAACTGCTTAATGACATGTCTCAGAACCAGTGCCTCCTGAATAATTCTCTCTCCCTCTTAACTCTGTCAGAGCATTAAGTATGTTGGTGCTTGCATTAACAATAGTGCTGGGACGGTATTAGCGCTTCATAAGGGTTAGTACGACCACCTGTCTAATCTGCCTCCTGCCTTCTCACCCCATTGGCCTCACCACCGTTGTTATTTACCATAGATGCCCGTGCATTCACTCTGCTCCTAGAATGGCAGCGGCTCCACCCACAGCCTTCCCTTGGGTCACTGTTTGCCGTGGTTGGTGTCACTATTCTCTCGATTCACTGGTGCATTTATTTCTTTCTCTAAATGAGGTTATGGGGCCTTAATGGAAAAGTGCTGTGAAGAGAATTTTTATTGCTTATTCTGTGTACTTGGGACTCATTGAGTAGTTAGTAGATGCAGCCTATGGGATAATCACTATGGTGCATCTACACGGAGACTCCTGGGACAATAGCTGCCTTTTCCAAGATACAGGATCTCATCCCTTTCCCTTCTTTTGGAGATACAGAAGCTGAAGGCAGAAGTGCTGCACGTTAAGTGATATAATAGAGGGATTATGAGGCCTGGTGCTGGGGCAGAGGACAGAGAGCAACTCGCAGTCTGAGTCAGGGAGGCTCCAAAGAGGAAGTAACCTTTGCCCTGGGCCTTCATTAGAACCTACAGGGAAAGTGTTTACAATGCTGATCGGTGTTGATAAAGGAAAAGGAAAAGGCAGAGAACTCCCAGGCTGAGACAGATGTAGATCACTTGTGTCTAGGAAGGAATCTTGACAACTTGTGCCAAAGGGTCACTGTTGATGACTCAGATGGGTTTGATAACCAGAAAAAGATAATCCTATTAGGTCCAGGGTTCCCAGACTCTTAGAATGCAATGGCGCCATTTTACGCCATTTTAATACCTTTTACTCCTAAAAATTTTTCCATGTATCAGGAAATGCGCTTTTAGAATCAATCAAATAAATGGTTAAGAATTACTGTGAATTCAGTATCAATGATATGTGGATTTGCATTTTGTTCAGTGAAGATTTGTGTTTCGATGAGTATAGATTTGAAAAGTAGTACATATATGTGTATAGCCTGTCATTTTTCCAATCTACATGAATTTGGACCTTTTGCAATGTCAAAGACCCCTGGACTCCCTTTCCGCACTTTGGGGTCCGTCGATCTCGATTTTAATTAGAAAGTTTCCATCAAGGGATTTGTTAAAGAAATTTACAACCTATATAAGAGCTGTATGATTTTAGTATTATGAAATGTTTACTACTTTTATAGCCAGTTTATGTACCCGCTTTACAATCAATAGAAACAACAATGACCAATTAGTTGATTATTAAAACTAGAAAAGCTAAATTGATAAGTTAGAATTACAAACAGGTATAATTTGCCCCTAGTCTAAGAGTATCCTGATGCTATTTGTCCCTGCTAATGTTTGTGGTTCTATAAATCAGGAACAAATCCCCTGCCATCTCCAGAATATTCTTGTCTCTTGCAACAAGGTAAGTACAGATGGTAGATGACACGTGCGTCGAATTGCTCTGCAGGTCAGCGCTGCCTGAGTGATCTGTTAGGTGTGGGGATGTACAAATCAAACAGTACATTTCCGGAAGTTCTGAAAATGTGGGCTACATGTGGTCAATGAGAGATTTTTGAAAGCTGACTGCTGGATATACTGATCCGGCCAAAGCACCAAGAGCTGTGGGTGGGGTTGGAGGTGGACAGAAAATTTTTTACAACTTATATCCACCTTTGCCTCCTTCTGCTCCTCTCCAGGAAGTCAGTGGGCCCCTCAACCGGATCGAGCCCAGCCCTCCAGGACAGGGCTGACGCAGCATGAATCATTGTCAGGGAGTATCGAGTATCTGGGTGAACGGGGGTCAAAGGGCAGTGTGACAGTGCAGCCCTCCATGTTCCTTATCAGCACAGGCTCACCAGGGATGATATATGATGGGAAGAACATGTGTTCCACTGTCATCGGCGCCTCAGCTCATAATCAACTTTTATGATTTATTAGCTTTGTGATCTGGGGCTCTGGCAGCGTGTTTCTGAGCCTCCATTTCCTCATCTCTAAAAGAGAACCGGTGCCTCTTACAGGAGAGGGTGTGGGCTGGACGGGATCTTGTGTGTCAGGTGCCAGAAAGAGCCTCGGGGAGCCGGATTAGGAAGAGCGGAAAAGGGTTAGCCATTTCTTCTGAGCCTGCTTGAGTCCCTTGCATGTAAACTGCACTTTCTTTCTATGTGAACCGCTTAGGGTTCCTTGGGTGGAGAAGGACTGCAGGGGGCGCTGCATCCACCCTGCCCTTCCTGGGGGCTTCGCTGCTCCAAAACCCCTTGTAACTGCACATATTTTCTTAATTAACGGTCACACTCAGTCCTGGATGCCAGCCCCTCCTCTTCCCTCGATTCTCGCCTTTGAAATAACCTCTACATTTTTTACACTATCCCCCAGTCTATGCTAAGGAGTTAGAATTTCAAAACATTAGCTTCATTGTAGGGTTCAAGGAGGCAGCATGCATTTAATATCTGTGAAATCCCCAGGGATGCACTCAGGCTGTAGATGGCTTTCCCCATGGTGGTTACAGCAAGGTTCCGGGGCAAGGCTACTGGGATGGGGTTCAGCTCTGCCACCTGCTCACTGTGTGACTCAGCACAAGCCACTTAATCTCTCTGTGTCTCAGCTCCCTTATCTGAAAAATGAGGTGAGGATCATAAGCGTAATTATGCAATCA
Source organism: Manis pentadactyla (assembly GCF_030020395.1). Classification (NCBI taxonomy): domain Eukaryota; kingdom Metazoa; phylum Chordata; class Mammalia; order Pholidota; family Manidae; genus Manis; species Manis pentadactyla. The sequence continues at coordinate 61,068,208 of NC_080035.1, read as the reverse complement.
ACCTCATAGGTTTATCATGAGAATTAAATTATAGATGTAAAGGGCTTGGAACAAAGCTCAATTCACATAAAGTATTAGTATTAAATTATATTAGTATGCATTGAGAAACTATGTAACTAGGAGACAGCTTGGCAGCGGGTGTGTGAGAGGGCAGCTGATCATTAGGATGAGTCTGAAGAATCAAACTACAGCTGCCTTAGAAGAGTGACTTCACGTGGGAAATGCCTCCACGCACTGGACGCCTTTAAGTGCAATGCAAGGAAATTGATTCTAGGGGTCACAGAATAGAGAAACTCATAGACCAACTTAAAATGCTCATAGACTATGACTTATTAATCAGTTTAAAACATACAGCTAGAAGCAAGGGGCAGAAATGGGGTAAATTAACCAGATAGAGTGAACAGGTAGAAGGACTATGCTACCTAGACCCTAGGGCATGTGATTTCCCACCTCCTACTCTTTCTACCACCCCAGTCTTACCTGCAGGTGGGGTTTGAGCAAGGTGCCATGGTCCATGACACATGCCTGTTCCCTTGGAAAGAGACAGGGACCAGTAAGCCTAGACAATGTCCATAGACAGTCCCTACCGCCAATCAGCCATGTATAGGGACTTACTGGTATTTTGAGGGCAGAAGGCTCTAGGGCCAGAATGGGTGTCACCAAACGGTGGCTGAGTCAAGACATCGTGAATACTGAGTGCATTTTTAGTGTATATTTAGTGTGTCCTGAATACGTAAGGCTTCTTACGTATTTGATGTGTCATGTCTCATCCATACGGAATGTCTAAAATCTTTAGCACTAAAAATAACTTTAGCTGATTTTAGTGGTTCAAGATCATTAAGTATTTCTTGATCCCCCATTCCTTTCTCTCTGTGTTTAATACCCATTATTCTGTTCACTCATTACCTGACAAGCTTATGGGTGTCATCCATTGTGTTAGTTTTCCCTTTTCTATTGCGGAAAGAAAGTTACTAAACCATATGAAAAATGCATTATGTGGGGATTTTCTTTTGGGTGGCAGACTTGAGGAAATAAAGTGCATAGCTGTCAGCCCTGACAAATGGCTTCTAGCAGATCTGGGGGGTCACTCAGAGTCCTGAATCAGGATCATTTAGTTAGGGACACAGCCCATAGTTGACATTCAGACCAGCACGTGACAGGCCCTTGGTGCAAGCTCGACAAGTCAAGGAGTGCCCCACTTTGCAAGCATGAGTGGATTCTCTGAAGTGGCATTTCTGAGGCTGTTTCTAACTTTTAGTGCAGCTTCTCATCAAATGCCCCCCTTTGTTTTCACAACAATGCTGTGGGTAGGCTGAGATGTACTCTGCCCCTTTATCAGACAGAGAACCACGTCCTGCGATGGAACAGGCTCACACTCATGTAGCAAGTCTCAGGTGGAACAGATGCTAAAACTCCAACTTGTTGTCTCCCAGGGTTGCTTGGAGTGTGATTTCTCCTTTCTCGCTGTGCAACCCCAGCTATGTAGCAGGAGCTGTGTCATCCTCTACTGGACCAGTGAGATCTCGTGGTTTTCCTTGTGTAAACCATGAACGATTAATTGGCTGTGAATGTTTAGCACTGTTAAGAGACTCAGGTAAAGATGGAAGAACCTGCTCCTTGTATGCCATGATTATTTGACTAATTTAGAAATAGATCTACCTGTTATCCCTGATCTATACACATTTCCTGGAACGTGTGCAAACGGACCTCTCTTGAGAAGAGTGGCCTATGTGTGTATTCATAGAACTTTGAAAAATAGGCTTATCAATGGTAAGGCATTTGCAAACAGTTTCAGCTCTTTCAGCTTGATATTTGGAAGATTCTATAAAAACCTGAGACTCAGAACAGTATTGCCACATGGTTGCCAGCTGTATATAAGCCTTCCAGAATTCTCCACTGCTTACATATTTTGGATAATAGAAGCATGCGGTTCTTCTCAGAGACAGATTTACTCTACGTAACCATTTAAGGAAATTCATTCACACAGGATGTAAATTTGGCCAACAGCACCCAGGAGGTGAGTGAGTTAAACAATACTTGTCTGAGGGTAAAATCTCAATATTTCCATAATCTCTCTCCTGGCCTTAGTGCATCTCCATATCAATAGGTAATTACAAGGAGGAGAGAGGGCATATCTGGACTGAAGAGGTTGGGTGGGGCCCCTTTTTGCAGCTGGGTCATGAGAGACACGGGTGAGCAGAAGTGGACAACTGCTTGTAAGCAATAAATGGATTTCTCCCACTTTATTTCTGCCTTGGACTGATTTTGGTTTCAAAGGTAATTTGCCCTGGACTGGGAAAATATTCCCCCCCACCCCAGAGTTACATTATCCATAAAAAAACACCCCAAAATAATGATGAAATTATTTCTAAAGATGTGTGGTCTTTCTGCCTCAGGGAAGCTTAACAACAACAACAAAAAAAACGGTGGGTGTATCTAGGTATTTTCCATCCCTCATAGGGCAATGCTTAGAGAAATTGACTGTATCAGTCTTGGAGCCGCCTGGCATACAGGTGACCTTTACCAGCTCACCCGGGTGGCCGTGCTGTCTCTTGTTATTCAAACTGGTTTCTATGGGGGATCCTAGCAATGCTGCAGGATTTATTTCTCTCCCTTAAGTCAACAGCTGTGGTCATTGACTACAGTTATGAGAAGGCTGTTCTGAATTTAATTTGGATTTCTCTAATTTTAGACACATTAAAGAGCCTCAGGAAATAATTCATAATGGGTTACAACATTCTTACATTCTTTGGTGAGTGAGTGTCACACAGCTGTGTGTATGTGTTTATATGTCTAAGTGTGTGTGTGTGTGTGTGTGTGTGTGTGTGTGTGCATGTGCACGCAAAAGACAGAGAGAGAAAAGGAAGATAGAGCACACAGTGGAAACTTTATCTGCCAGTTAGATTGCTTATTGAAGCTCTGATAACTTCAGTGCTTTTCAATGAAGTTAAAAGTGAAGTTTTAAGTGAAAAATTAGATGAAAATAAGTTTTCATAATATAATGGTTGTCTGCAGACATGCAGAAATTTTTTTCTCTAGGAAATTCAATGTCCTTGAGAATAGATAGTCAATAAGTCATAATGTATTAATAAAATAATGAAAAAAGCAGAAAACTTTTTTCTCCAAAATATTCTGTGCAACTGGGAATTATACTAAGCAAACTAGTTGATCAATCTAGATCTTTGATAATTTTCAAAAGCAGTAATACATCTTGTGTCTGACAACATGAAAATGTAATTAACTCATGGTGGGAATAATGCAGTAAGAGGATCTTTGGTTTATGACACTGAAAAAAGGACCTTTTAAGTAGAATTCCTTATAACACATTCCATCATTATATATATATGAATCATCAAATGAGCTGTGTGTGTATAAATATACATATATATTCATATATGCAAATAGTAAGAGCCTATACGCCTTAAGAGTATGTTCCAAAACTTCCTAGAAACAGTATCTTCAATTTTCATAATGGGCTACTTATAATCCACTTACAGTTAGTAGTCCTAGTTCATGCATGTCATTTATCTGAGGCACTAAGAACCCCAGTCTTTTTTACTATTCACAGATTTCCTCATGCAGGATCTGTACTAATTTTTGAATTTGTTTTACTCTCAATCAACATCCAAAGTATTCTTTCTTCTAGAACATTTCAAGTATAATTTTATCAGTTAAGCTCTATAAGCTAAATCATCTAGCACTATATATATATATATAGATAGCTATAGATATAGATATAGATATAGATATAGATAGATAGATAGATATACACACACATTTAAAAATCCAATTCCATTTTACCAAAAATAATTAGCCATCATTTATCAGGTACCGAGTGTTCTGCTAAACATTTTCAAACATCTTGTATTAAATCCTTACAAAATCCTTGTATAATAGGTATGGTTATCTTTGTTTTTATTGATAAGAAGCATAGGGAATTTATTAAGTAATTTGCAGGAGAGCCCAGAGCTAGTAATTTAAAGAATAGAAATTCTAAAATATCATGTTGCCTTGTCTCTTTTGGAACTATAGATTCTTTTATTTATTTAATCCATTTTAATCTAAGAGGAGGATGGTATAAACACCCAGGATTATTAATGCACGTATGCATGCCCCTGTCATGTAGATTTCCTTCACTATGTAATTGCTGTTTTATATATATTGTAACATACCATAGGATTTATTTGGAAACTTTGATGTTTGTTATGGAAGATTTTTATTCTTAATTTTAAGTCAGCAGACATCCTGTTTAATGTTATTTCAATACTTTTAAGCATGAGATTCATTTTCTTTTTCTCTTTGGAAAGCATGAAATACAATGTGATAACCTGGTTAGGATGCCTGTCAGTTCATTGGGGTGCATGGATTCAAACGGTCCTTGAGAATCAGTCAAAATTTCCTCTCTGCTTAAAAAGAAAGGTGTCCTTATATTGCGGATATTTAAAATGTCTATATGCAGTGACATTTTTCAAAGTCTTGAGTGTAAAGTAAAAAGTGTGCTTACTGTGTCTGCTCTGCGTAGGGAATACAGGAGTGTGGTTTGTTAGTAAATCAGGTATCTGTATAAGGGTTGTTAAAGCGGGCAACACATTTAGGGGAACTCAGTTCCACGTTCAGCAAAGCCGGCCAGTGGGAACGAGGCTAGGACTTCTGATTGCCTCCAGCTAAACCGAAACATCTTAAGGTGAAGCTTTTTCTAAAAACGTTGAAGGCAAATACTGACTTGTTCTCTATTGGCAAATTAGTATCACATGAGCTATAAACATGCTCATATTCTGTGGCTGCGGCATTACTTGCCTTCTTGGATTATGAAGTGATACCCTCTCTGTGACCACATTAGCGAGCAGAGAGGACATTAGGGCAGCCCAGGCTCATCTGTAATATGTTTGCCATCTCTTTCAGAAGCTACTGCAAATTGCTCAGTTGATTTTAATGCTTCCTTTCAGCTGAAGGAGAATCATTAAGTACTTTGGGCTTTTATTTTAGCTTTTTCCCCACTACCTGATTGACATGGTGGTCCTTGGGCTGTGTAGTATGAAATTGTCAGTCACTTTTGCCAAGATGTGTGTATCTAAGGATACCTTCTCTCTGAAGTGCTGAGAGCACCTTGGGTTCCCTGCCAGCCTCTCCCTGGGCCTTACTGCGGAGGCCTCGGCAAGGTTAATGAGCTGCTCCGTGCAGGCACGCTGCGAGCGCCGGGTGAGGACTAACAGCAGTAGACATTACCAAGGATTCATTAAAAGTTGGCTTTCAAATAAATGCTACAAACTTCCCTTTGTCCAAATTAACAGCATTATCACTTATGAAGACAGAGTGTCCCCATGTTGATCATTTCTTAACTCAAAATGTAGTATTTATGCCACATACCTGATATTTCACCTGTAAGGTCAGTCACAGTGTCTTGTATCATCTCTCCAAGGTGAAAGTGTCTTCTATCATCTCTCCAAGCCTATTAAATATTCCATTTTTTTAGACCATCAGGGTCTTATAAATCAATCTTATTTCTTTAATCATAAAAACAGTCATTATAGAGGATATTTTTAAGAGGGAATTGAAACAGATAATCCAATATTTTTTCTTCCTTTCCAGAATCAAAATTCCAGGCAACCTTCAATTTACTGCCTCTCCTTCTTTTAGTGAACCTTCTGAAATATTTGCACCCATCATTTTCAAACCCCTGGGATACCAGCGTACCTGGTTCATCTCCTCTTTCTAGAGTACTGTGCCCGCTCTGTGCAGTTCTGTCTGTTGTAGCTTTCCTAGGCCTTCCTGTGGTGTGAGGGCTGGTCCTTCGGTCCCCACCTCTCCACAGCACTGAAGTCATTAGTGATGACCGAGGACTGTTTTTGTTTTGCTTTCCTTTGTTTTTGAGGAGTGGTTGGTTAGAAGTTTTGGCCCTCTTAGAAAGAACTTTCATCTCTGACCTCCCTTAATAAAATTTTTTATTTTGTCAAGAACTCCAAGTTTGCTAAGGTCATGCATTTCAGGGAAGCCACTTAACTGCTGCTCTCCATTTCCTGTCCCAAGTTTTCTGCCGCCCCTTTGTTCCTCTAGACGCTGGCAGCGCTGCATTCGGCTGCCCTTCCCCAACTGCGCCTCGTGATGGGCTACCATGCTCTCCAGCCCTGCATCTTTACTGCCAAAGTAGTTCATAAATAACCTTTCCTATTGATTTCCTCTAGCTGGACTCTTGCCCCAGTGATTTTGTTCCCTTAATGGGACCCATCCAATCAGCATCCTAAACCAGCCCTAGCTATTTTGAATTGTTGGTTGGCCTCTTTTAAATGGAGAAATGAGAAGGTTGTTAAAAGAAATCATTAGCATTTCACCTGGAGGGAAACTGGAATAAATTAGATCAGACTATTATTTTTGCCCTGGCCTTTGGAAAGCCTTAGATGATGCTTTCAGAGACACAGACGCCCAGGAGCAGAGGAGAAGCCGGCTGGGGCCAGGCTGCAGAGAGTGCTCATGGGTTCCAGGACACCTGCGCCCTGCCTCCTGCAGCTCCACAAGCTGACTAGCTGAAAGGTCTTTTTTAGAGATGTGCTCTTTTGGCCTACATTGTCTCATGAGGGTAAAGAACAGTACGTTCTTCAAGTGTTATTAGTCTCATTCGTCTTGGTATAAATTTTCTGAGGGTGGTATCAGGGAAGAACCTCAGACCCCAAAGACACACGTGTTTCTCCTTGTTGGCAGGGGTTTAAGGAGAAGTCTAGGCTTGATCCGGATTGTAAACACCCCATAAAGGAGCAGAGGCTTCATCTTGACCCTCTTCTTGGGGGAAATAAGAGCTGAAAGCGGCAACAAGAGACTGATCTCTCATTTTAAGAAAATGTGCATATAGAGGTGCCCACAGGATTGCTGCAGGAGCCCATGTGAGCCCCCAGAGGAGAGAGCCAGCATCTGCACATGTCCTGCAGGTGTTAACTGCCAGCAGTGGACCCAGGAAATGAGAACACTGTCTGTTTCTCTCTTCCTCCTCCACACTCCGTGGCTGGAAGAGCTGAGGCAGAGGCAGGAGAGTAGACCCAACTCCCAGCCTCTGTCGCTGGAGGGCCTACAGATTGTATTCTTACTTGTTTGGGGAAGGAAGGGGAGAAGTGCTCTGAATCAAATGCAAGGTGATCCAGTAAAACGCAAAGAACCAAGGTTTAAATAGTAAAATTATTCAAATAACCCAAAGTGGCTGGAAGAACATATTTTGGCCCAATAGCATTACAGGAAACATCAACTCTAGGGAAGATTGTTCAGTGTGTAGCCCAGAAGGGAACCTTTTTTAGAAAAGTAAGACCATTTCTTTGTGCCAATGAATATAGACTTCTAACCTATTGTAGTCGCCTTACTTTCTGTGTCACAGAGCCTGGCCTCGGCTCATCATGGTGCTGTGGCAGACAGTGCATGTCTGTGAATCACACTTTTGAAATGAATTGTCAATTCCTTGTAATTTATGTTTATTCCATAACATGTAGAACTAGCAATCTGAGCACATCCACATCAGAGCAGCCATGGTTTAAAAATATATCCAAAAGGATCCCATATATACAAAAATGAAAATGATGGAGGCAGGCTTAGGGCCAATTTATCATCAAATGTGATCTGAGAGCTTGAAAGAATGAGCATAGAGCTGCTCACGTATGTAGGTAGGAGTCCGAGAGGAGAGGGACCAAGTAGACTTCCAAACTTAGGATAGCGTGTACGGACTAGAAGCTGCTAGCAACCTGCAGTGAAGTCTATGTCCTACTGGTCAGTGGCCAGCAAATAGAAGAGGCTGTTATCCTGATTTGACCCAGACCCCAAGTTGAAGAAGGATTTCATATTTGAATAGACCCTCCCTGAGAATTGCATATTAATTATATGTAAATATCCATCATATGTTAGTTGTTCTATGTCTCCTGTAGAGGTACTCCAGTCTATAGGTGGAGTTAAATAGGCGTTTAAAAATGGCTAATGAACATTGATGTAAGTGAAAAAGTATGACTTAGCATTAAAATTATTTTAGACTTAACTCCATTCATTTAAAAATTGACGCTATAGACTATATACTATACAAAAGGAAAAGGTGATTCAAGTCTGATTTTATATCTAGAAGCTTTCATTTGTAACCAATTTCCTGTTGAAATTGTATATATTTTTTTACAAGCAAAGAACCAGTAAACAATATAAATATCATGTTGATATTTATTAGCCTAATTAGTTGCATTTCTAAAATCCATTTAATATTCTATATTAAAAATTCCATGATCCTCTAAGGAAGAAATATCATCACCTACCATGAAATTAAGCAGAGCTCAAAATTATGTAGTTTTCATATTTTATGTTTTAATATGCATAATGCATATTAGGTATTAAATTGATTTGCATGTAAATAATTTTTAGAGCCTCCATCTTATAACTTAAGCAAAATCATAACTTCCGTGGAGAACATCTAAACATATTGCTTGTATATTTCATCATGCTGAAGAGCTCGGCATCATTACGCCCTTCATGTGCCCACTGTCTACACCTCAGTTGCACGCATGCCATTTAACTGGAGGGTATTGTTCGTGTTCTCCGCAGGCCTGGATGTCACTTTGACCTGCTGCACATTTTTACTTAAGAAATGCTTTGAACAATAAGCCACTAGTGTACTTGTTTCTGGACTGACTTGAGTTTTTGGCATCATATGAAAAGCATTTGGAAAGTGTAAGTAAAAGCCTTCCGTTTCAGAAGAAATAATGGCCCCATTTGCCATGGAAACCAGAGGACTTTATGAAAATGCACTCAACTGTTTTCTGTAGTGAGCCTAAAATTATTCTAAAAATAAGTTGTATTCCTGGCATCTGCTAGCCAGTGCACAGAGATTTCATCTCATAAGGTTTCTCTTTTTAGAGAAAAATGCCATGCCATTTGCAACTTCATGTTTCCTATTATGCAGAAGGTATAGGGAAATACATGTGTCACACACAGTAGGGACAAAATAATGAATTTTTAAATAAATGTCTTTTGAAAGGCATCATATAACTTGAGTACTGCTCCAGAACACATTCCGTAATTGTAGGGACCAAATGTAGAGTTTTTCTTCAAAGATAGGATGAGTCGTATTTAAATTTTCTTTTCTAAAGATTATTTTATTTATATTGCAAGAAACAAACAAAATAGAATGCCAAATGATAATGAAATTTGAACAGACGAATATGAGTGAACAGAAAGAAAGGAGCCTTGTCCGACCAGCAGCGCCATGTTAAGGAGCCTGGCCTGGACCCCAAGGCTGTCGTCCTTCCTGCGTCAGGTGAGGAGTGAAGGGGGGAGTCACATTTGGCTAACTCAGTGCAGATGCCCTGCCTTTGCAAAGGGCTCTGTCACTTAATGTAAGTCTAAAGAGGCCTTGGGCAGGGAGGTGAAACGCTGCTTGTTACCTGGAAGGCCAAGCTGACAGGTGGAAAGGGTGGAGGGGCAGAGCAAATAAAATCCTGCAAATGGGATGTGCCAAGAAACGAAGTCCAGACCAGCAAGATTCACACTTACACCCGCATGTCCTCAACAGCCTGAGAACATATTCATGAAGTCACAGAATCCCACTGGACAGGTGAGGCCATTGAATAACGGAAATCTCCACTGAGTTTTCCATCAATAAATATGTTTTGCGTGTGTATATGTTCCAGGTACCAAGTTTGCTGCTCAGAATAAAGCAATGACTGATCCCAGCCCTCCAGTGTTTATTGTTCTGAAGTGGCAAAGGGTGCCTAAGAACATGGTAGACAGTAGTATCCACCAGATATTAGATCTGGTAGGATCTAATATCCTATCAGACAAGGAGGAGAGGAAATCAGCCCCTAAACATGCTTGAGAGATGACCAAGGAATTTACAGAGAGACAGTTATATAAACCTAGCTCAGTGGATCAATAATGTCGTATATCATCCACACCAGGATGCTTTGCGAGTGAATCAGAGTCCCAGGTGTGGACTGGAATTCCTTAGTACATCAGTACACTTAATTTATCTCTATATGTATTTGATGTATGTTTTTGAGACTAAGTTGCTTTGTTGCTTTTCGGTATAATTTGCTATCATTTAATTGGTAGAAAGTCTTATTTTAAAATCTGATTGGTGACGAATACATTACTAAATTAGCATGTGTTAAGAGCCTTCTGGTGAAACTTGCTGAATAAACAATAAATGCTGATACCAGAGGTTCAGCCTGGCAGGCGAGCTTGTGCGTCAGGAATATGGCTCTGACCTGGTCAACATTTTCATAAAAAGTTTGATGACATTATGATGGAACTGCTTGTCATATGTGCAAAAACCCAGTGGGAACAACAGTGAATACCCTGATTCCAAAGAGATCTTAATATGTGACAACAATGCAACACTTCTTTTAAGTTGGTACATTATGGGGATATATGTACGATGGTACTCTTAAAATTTACTGCCTAAACAGGACAAGGAAGGCATGCGGCGTATCAGCACTACCTGTCAGAGAACAGGTATTAATGCTAACTCCAGGGTGGAGATAGAAAGCTTTGGTAGAGAATTGATAGAAGAGATTCATGCCTTAGTTGGATAATTGGGCAAGAACATACCTTCCAATCCTCAATCTGTATTCTTGAACAGTGAGAGCAAAGCCTATCTTATTCACATCTGTGCCCCAGCTATAGAAGGCAGTTAGAATGGATTTGTTGAAAGAATCAAAAGATGCGTTATGAACTATGAGAGCTTCAAGGAGGGATCTGACAGATTTTGTGCAACTCTGCATCATACTTCACTGCTGACCCATCTCCCTCCTTCCCTGAGAGCCCCATATTCAATCTCCCACTCTCTCCTGGCCTGTGCTCATCGCCTTCCTGTATAAATGCAGAAAGAAGATTGAATATCAGCCTATGGAACCAAAGGCCTAATAATTGTATGAAGGCAGTTCTTATAAATCGATAGTCTTTTTCTTCCTATGTCAAAGCATTATTTACATGAGTTATCAAGTGCATCTAGAAGATAAGCAGCAACCTCGCAGCAGTTAACAGACTGGTTTGAACAAGGTTTTCCTGAAATATCTTGTTATCCACACCCATATTTACTTTTGTTTCTCCCGGAGGCAAAATGTTGCTCCCAGATACAGACTCGAGTGTTTATGCTGTATTTATACACATCCCCGAGCAGAAACACCTTGTTTATACCGTCTAACCTACCCCAGCTCCTCATGAAGCTGAGAGTCGCTGCTGGATCGCCTTTTGCCCGTCTTAAATTGTCTTTGAATTAGTAGTTGATTGAGGGGAAAATGCAGATGGCTAGGGTTTCAATTACTTCGACTGCCGAGTTCCACTGCTTGAATCCGCAGGATAATCACTGACCCGTCACTGGTTCCCACTATGCCCAGCTGGACTGGCCTATGAGCAGCAACTGCTTTTCATGGTTATTCAAAGATAGAGTATCAAAAAGTCTATTTATCAAAGTGGTTCAAAATTCTTATGCACCTATCTATTAAAAACTAGGAGCAACATTTCATCTATAAATGATAGATTATTATAATTTAAAAATAGCTTATGAATTAGATCCTCTAATGCCAGAGATAAAACTCATGTCATAGATACATCTAACAAAATTGTTTAATTTACATAGTTGCGACTATTTCTCAGTGCAATGGTTTACAGCAGACTGCTGCAAAGTCAATGTCTACTAAGCAGTTCCCTTACACCCAAGATTCTCATTATTTAATGTGAACTAGTTTTTAAATTGTTTTAATTTCTTGGTAGACACTGTTTTGAAGAAATGATTTCAATTTTAGCACTACCTAGACAGTTACAGCTTTTTAAAACAATTTCAAACTCTCCAAACTTTATAACTATGGTAAATATATGCATGTGCCCTTGTATGTGTCCTGTTCTTGTTACTAGATATCGCTTGCTGCTTTCTATACAGCTCTGCCAGAGAATATCCATTTATTTGGCAGCAGTATATTTAAACAATGGCAAAGAGGAGTTTAGGAAACTGAGCTCTGAAATATTCCATCCTTGCTGATGAATGGAGACTCATCTCCTCGTTTGCTGGAATAACAAATTTGGATACAGGCTTTGGCAAACTAATGAATGTGCTTAGTCCTGAACAAATAATTTTTTTGCTTGTTCAATGACAAGTAAACGTATCGGGCATGGATGGCATGTTAATAAAGGGCAATTTAGCAAGATGCTGATCATTTCTAAGTACATTTGATCTCTAGAGTTTGGTAATGCATACCGGCATTTCATCTTTCAAATCTGTAAGGCCAATATCTCTCAGCAAGAGACATTTGAATTTGTAGTTTTGATAAATTAGGACTGTTCTAAAAATTACAATAGAGGCATTTTATTGGACTGTAGACTCCGTATAAGTCTGCACTGGCTAGGTGACCACCAGGTGGGGATATTAGGGAAAGAATTCAAGTGCAGTATCCAGTAGGTGCTTCACAACTACTTGCAAAAAATTAGTTAATGTGTCCAACTTTACTTTGTTTTTACGATCTTATTTTTTTACCACTCTCCTGTGAAAGATACAACATGCATAAACAAATGCATGAATAGAATAATTTCTGTCTGCCAAGGAAACAAGCACATATTTAACGCAGTTCAATAGACAATAGCCTATTAGCTATCTTAGATGTTCAGCTGTGTGACTCTGGGCAAATTACTCAATCTCTCTGTGCAATATTTCCTAATCTCACAATGGAGCAAATGAGAGCACCTAATTCAGTTTATTGTGAGGACTAAAGGAGTAAAGTGTTTTGAATAGTGGCAAATAGCAAGCATTGTATACATGTTGCTATTTGCTAAAACAGAGATTTCAAATGTTTTCTGTTAGCCCTCTTTCTATCAAAGCAGCATGGACAATAATTCTAAAGAACAATCTGGGCTGTGAGAAAATAATAGCAGACTTTTACTGAATAATATGATATTAAATGAGACCTCAATATGCAATATCATCGAGAATTTAGTTTTCTAAATTCCAACATGTTATGGCAAAGTGATCACTCCTGAAGTGTGAGAACCTATGTAAGGGATGTGACGGTTGTCTTCCTAACTGTATTTTCCATTTCACTGACTTGGTACTGTGGTATGAATTTTGGTGGACAAAGGTTATTTTATTAACAGTACTTTACCATACTATTCTGACGCTAGTATTGGAAGGGTGCTTTATTCCTGCACAGAGTGGCCAAGGATGCTGGGGTCTCAGCAGTGCTGTCTCCTCCTGTTCTCCCTCTCCTTCTCCATCTTCTTCTCTCCTTGCAACTAATATTTACTGTCTATTCCTGCCTCAGAGTGGCATTAGGTCTCCAGACTTTTTCCCAGTGTGCACTGGAGAGTTGAAGGGGCTTTCACACGACGCTAGTTAAATTGTAGAGTAAGCAGGGTCAGTTTTACCCACACTTCTAAGTCTTGGCCCCTTCTGGGGACAGGGCAGTAACTTTGTTCCTTTGCGATGAAGGGGAGACGATCAGACTTTCATTTCTACCAGTTCACACTTTCCCTTCTCTTCTGAGGACGTAGGAGTTCATGGCTTTGTTTTGGGACACTAGGATTTGTGAACACATTTATTGCTAAAAATGTGGAGGAAAGAGCTTCTGGAATTATTTTGTTAATGCAGGTGATACAAAATACGTGATCAGCAAAATACTGAAAACTAGTATTGTCTCCTTACACCAGCAAACTAATACTTTCCACGGACAGTCTGTCCCAGCGAATGCTTATTTATTTTATAGAGACATTGGTAAGGGATCTGCCAAATTCCCTGGGCTTTAAGCTTCAGGCAGCACACTTGAAGCAGTTAAGTGGGAAGAAAAAAGACCCAAAACTCCAGCAATCAATCGCTAACCAGGTAGACCAGGGCCTCTGAAGGGAAACCAAGACTGAGGGAGAAGTTAGGGGGAGACTCTAGCTTTTCCTGTCAGGGTTGTGTATCGTCAAGAAAGGAGAGTCTATTGCCAAGAAACTTTTTTTCTAAATAGCTTTTAAAATCCAAGCTTAATTCAGTAGTTTGTTTTCCTTTTGTCAACTGCTAGCTTTAGCAATGGTGCATAGCTAAATGGCCTACCATTAACTGGCTCTTTTACATGAACAAAAGTGGAAATAATTCTCGGTCTTTCTTTCCTCAGTGGGTCTTTTCGAAGGGGTGCTGGGTGCGATCGCCTTGTAATTTCTGATTGCTGGTCATTGCAGCTTCAAGTCAGGGTTTGAAAGGTGAACCTTAATTATTTCAATCTAAGCAGTTAATACATGGAAGGTAGGTGGTTCCAGCCACAAAGAGACAGAGTTTATTCTTTGACCCCAGGCTCACCCAGGTGTTGCAAGGTCTGGGGCTCCCGGCAAGCCGGATTCCAAAGAAGCATGAGTTGAAATGAGTCAGAACAGAACAATGCTGCCTTAACCCCTGGTGAGTTGAGAGTCAAAGAGAAAATTGTTCCTTAGCATAAAACTGCTAAATCTTTATGCCCTAAACCTACCCTAAAACCATTGAAAATGGTAATTTGTAATCAGAAAACCAGGTGATGAGAAACAATCTTAAAAGATTTTATAAAGGCAGGTGATTCGTATGTCGATGCTAGAAAATAATTTTAGGGAAATATTTTCTATCTGAAATAGCAAAAATAATTTAGCTGTTGAATGTCTTCTACTCACTTTAATTTATACTATGTGAACACTAAATTGTTCCAATTAAAGTCTATCATTAACTTTGAAATCTCAACTTGGCATAAAAAAATCTGGCATAAAGTGACATTAAATATTTTCACCCAGTCACAAATTATCAAATTACTTCATGAGATGTTTCTCATGAAAAACAAGATGAGCTAGGGCAATAGATTAAGGGATCTGTATGATTTTTGGTAAGCATATTACACAACTGCAAAGGGTGATTTGTGTCATTTACTTTTTAATTGAGAAAGAAAGTAAAGCATTTCTGTAGTTTCTAGGTGCAGAAAGGATTTTAGAATTTTAGAACCTTTGCAATCAGCAAATGCAATGGGCATGCGTGGTGGAGGAGGACTGTTCGCAGTTGTGAAAATGCTGAAATGGCAACAAGTAGTGGCTGTATGGGGCCCCTGGCATCTACTTTGAGGCCTCGGAGCATGCGTGCAGCCAGTCTCCAAAACTTGGGCCACTCTCCTCAGCATTTTTGTTAATAAATATATATTGAATATGTCCATGTCCAATATGCATAAAGAAACATAAAGGTAACTAGGTTACCTTGCTTACCCAGGTGGCGTACAGTGTGGTTGAGGGGAAAGACATATTGCATGAGTAGTAGTCCTAAAACAACACAGTAAGCACATGCCTGGTTCAGACTATAAGGATTGGGGAAGGCAACTTCCGCTTTGCCTAAGAAGGGCCTTGGGCCGGGAGCACTTCTTGTCCAAGAGGCAAAGAGCCCTCAGAGTTGGGCTGACTTACGGCCTTGTGGGTATGTACATTTCTGTTCTGCTTCAGAGCGGGCCTCAGTGGCCCTCAGACATGTCCCCTAATTGCTGCACCTCAGACCCCAGAAGAAGAAGGAAGGGATGCTCTGACGCAGCAGGAAGTGGGAGTGTGGTCGGATGTGCTGGCCCTGGGGGTGCGCCCCATTGCAGGGGGCTGGGGCTGTGCACGCTCCCTCCTCTGCTGTAGTTTACCCGACCCATGTGAGCCTGGGGTGTGTGTTGTCTGCTCCCAGTGACCTTGCGTCCTGCCCTGGTCCCTTCCCTGGGTGGCACGTACCTGCCTTTTACCCTTGGCTGTGCTCATGTTGCATTTAATCCTGCGGCATAGCCAGACCACCCAGGGAGCAGCGGATCAAGTCCCTTCACAAAGTGGAAGGGACGGCATTTCAGTGTCAGTGGTT
The DNA here is from genome assembly GCF_030020395.1 of Manis pentadactyla. NCBI lineage: Eukaryota > Metazoa > Chordata > Mammalia > Pholidota > Manidae > Manis > Manis pentadactyla. The sequence goes on along the minus strand of NC_080035.1, from coordinate 61,052,391 downwards.
CAGAGAGACTCCCTGGGAAAGCAGGCCTTGTGCTGGACCTTGAGAATGGGTTGAATTTCAGTGAATACAGACTCAGGGGCCTTTCCAGTCACATGTTCGGCATACAGAAATACAGAAAGAGTGGAAAGCAGAGGGTGTCTCAGAGGCTGGATCAAAGGCTTGCTTATGTCACTGGAGTGGAGAATCTAACAGTGGGTCCAGAGACTGGAAAAGTAGATCAGAGCAGAGATGATAGGTCACCTGGAAATCAATCCCCTTGATCAGTAAATTGCAATAGAGAAAATGTATCAGGAAATCATTTTCAGAAACCAAATATCTAAATCACCAGATAAGCATATCAGTTGGAGTGTAGTTAGATTGAGAAGGCTTCCCGAGTTGCAGTTTTGTGATACTGGAAAAACTGCTGGTGCAGCACAGGACCTGACCCAGCAGAGTGGGGGCAAATGAGGTAGTTGTGTCACTGCCCTGGGCAAAGCAGTGGGGGTCCACTTAGGACCTGGGATCTGTGGAATGGCGTAATCAACATGCTTTTTAGGAAAAATGATGAACCACAGTGTAAGGCTGAAAAAGAATATGGCATGTGATCCAATTTTCCTGCTTTGTGCAGCCATGATGTATTCTGAGACTCAATTAGACTTGTAGCAGCTGGAATATAAATAAAGGGAGACCCGTGAATAGATTGGGAAGATGCATTTATGTCAGAGAGATATAGTTCTTTTTGAGGACTGGAGTCTATTTACAGGGTAAACCCAGGATACCTTTAATAAAAATAGCAGTCAAGTGTTAGGTATGTTCAGGTAAAGGGAAGAAAAGTTTTATGAGGGTGAAGGTACAGTGTCAGAGCTGGATTTGAGTTGGTAGGTCTCTTTCTCACAGTCATCCTTTTACATTCTATTGGACTAATTGATTTTTTTCATCTGTAGAATAGAAATAGAACAGTAAGTTCCCCATAGTGTCCTGAGGTTGTATTAGTGAGGGTTCCCCAGAACAACAGAACTAATAGGTTGTATGCATGTATGTACATGTGTATCTATCTATATAACATAACACTAAGGTAGAGATACAGAGAGAGAGAGAGAGATTCATTTTAACGAATTGGCTGATGTGATTATTGAAGCTAACAAGTCCCAAGATCGATAGTGATCAAGCTGCAGACCCAGAAGAGATCACGTGTATTTCTCGTCTGAATCCAAAGGCCTAAAAACCAGCAGAGCAGAAAATACAAGTTCTGATCCAAAAGTCATCAGGCTTAAAATCCAAGAAGTGCCAACTTTGCAGTTCAAATCTGAATGAAAAGACCAACGTCCAGCCCAAAGCAGTCAGGCAGGAAGAAGTTCCCTTTTACCTGGGGAAGGTCAGCCTTTTTGTGCAATCCATTCTTGTGCTATTGCAATGAGGCCCACTAACTCTGAGGAAGGCCTTCTGCCGGACTCAAGCCTACACATTCAAATGTTAATCTCATCTAGAGACCCCCCAGACACACCCAGAATAAGGTTTGACAAGTACCTGGGCACCTCATAGAACAGTCAAGTTGGCCCATAAAATTAACCATCACAGAATCCAAGTCAAAGGATGCATGGACAACGTTCAGTGGACTGTGCTGCATATGTAGTGTGCTACATACGGCACATGCTCAGTGAAGGCCTGTTGATGGTGATCACAGCAGCTGTGAGACAGAGATCCTGGATATCTGATGGTTGGTTTAGGGCCTGAGAATAGGACATGTTGAGTTATCCCGTCATAGTAAAATGTTTGGTTGATAAAATCAGAATGTCAAGATTTTAAAAAATGAGTTTAAAACCATTTTGTTGAAAAGGAAGCACAGAGTGATAAATTGAATGGACCTTCACTGGAGTTTGAAGGCTCAAGGGGAGGCCAGCAGGGCTATAAAAGAACGCAGAATGAGGGAAGGGCCCCACTTGGGAATTAGCTATCTTGGTGACCTTTGAGAGTTCCATTTCAGCTGACTTAGTGATTCGGAAATGCTTTCAAGAGAAAGAGGAAGTCAAATATCAAGGTGTATTGGTACCTACCACTAATCACCATTCCTACTGGGCGTGTTTACACTGGGTATTGTATTAGTTCCCACAGGCTGGGTGGCTTACACAGCAAAAGTTACTGACTCACCATCCTGGAGGCCAGAGACTGAGTTGAGGGTGTGGGGTTGGTTCCTCCCCGGAGCTGGGAGGAGAAGCCCCCCTAGCTGCCTCTGGTGGTTTGCTGGCTTATAGATGTGCTGCTGTGGCTTGGTGGCATCTTCCTGCAGAAAATGTCACTTTCTCCTCACAAGGCATCATTTTCTGAGGACAGCAGTCCTGTTGGATAAGGGGCTGCCCTGCTGCCCCCATGCCTTACCTAGTTGCATCTGTGACCACCCTAGTTTCAGAACAGTCACTCTCGGAAGTACTGGTGGTCGGGATTCTAACATATAAACTTGGGGGGATACAGTTCAGCCCATAACACATACGATGCTTGTCTTCAGATATTTACAATATTGTTTAGGAGTAAGGTGACTTTTTTTGGTTGGTGTAAAAGGTGGCAATGGGAAAGAGGGAGAGAGGGAATGAATTTCAGCCCCCAAAATTAAACACTTCTGCCATCATCAGAGAAATCCAGCGATGGATGAAGCTTCCACACGAAGTCTAGACTACTGAGAGCAGTTCTCAAAGGACCCACTCTCGCCCTCCTCCAGGACACATGACAATGTCTGGGATCATCTCTGGTTGTCACAATTCAGAGAGGAAATTTCTACCGGCACCTCGTGGATAGAGGTTAGGGATCCTGAATCAACCTACAATGTAGAGAAGAACCCCACACAACAAAATATGGTCCAGGCCACGATGCCAATAATGCCCAGCTGAGAAACTCTCTCTATAGGGCATTTTAAAAGGGACCTTGTAGAAAAGATTCCTGTATCAGGAGGGAGTTTAAGGTAAATCATCCTAAGATACCTTCTAACACCAAGATTTTGTGATATTGACATTTATTCAGAGATAGTTCATGTGAAGTGATTGCTTTTCCTTATACCCCGACATTGTAGTATAATCATCAAGGCTATCAGCAAGTTCTCTCTACGACCCATGCATTTAACCATCGCCTTGATTGTCTTGATGACTGATTCCTGTCTATGGTGTTGAACTTACCATCTCTTCATTCATCCAACAGATGAACAGGTTATATACCAGGCTCTGTTCTAGGGCCGAGAGGTACAGATGGGAATAAAACAGAAGCCTCTGCCCTCATGAAACTTACGTGCTATGGGGGAGATAAAAATAAATGAACAAATGACTACCACATAGAGCAATTCAGGGAGTGCTAAGGGCTAAGGAGAAGAGTCAATCTGGGAAGCTGGTGAGAAGTGTCAGGGATGGGAATGCCATGTTTAAGCAGGGTTCACCACCTTGGTGTCACTGTTAAGGGGACAAATGAGTGCACCCCTGAAAAGGCAGTGAGAGAGCAAGTCACAACTGGGGAAGAGTAATTTTCCTATTGCCATAAATTCTTAATGAAAGAAGGGTCTGTGCCATATTCTGTTTATTTATCACACATGCACAAGACCATAGCACATGGAATATATACTCCATAAATACTATGAAGCTTCTGGATCAGCCTTATTAATATTGTCCATTCTTCAACATTCTGGAACATTCTTAAACTGGCTTAAATACAAACAGACTTCCTAAGGTTCAAGAACGTATCTTTGGTCCACAATGAAAAGTCTTTTCTTTGTCTCATGTATTACATAGTTAATGTGGGTTAAATTGTTGCAGACTGTAAAGCCTCTTACAGGGATGCCTAAGCCTTTGTTAACTCGCAGGTTCATGTTAAAAAATCCCTAATGAATGAAGGAAGTACCTGTTTTTTAACAGACGGTTTCCTCTCAGTTGTGGAAAGCTGAAATGGTTGTTAGGAGCCCTGTATTTAGAGACATTCTGCTCCCCGGCAAAGTCCAAAAATTACTGGAATGGGTCTGGGTGCCATCTACTAAGAATGAACTAATCTACAGTTTTCTTACGTAGACTATCAGCTCATGAACCTGCTCTAGAGAAAAGCAGGGGCCTGACTCCTTCTTTTTCTAATCTTTGATAGTCAGACTTCCTTTTGTAACACTTTCTCCACTCAAGCCTTCTGTGAGCCTGTGTTTTGACTTGATTTTATTTATGTATAATTATTCAGAGTGTGGAATGAGGAGGAAAGAATTGACATCGTGTCTTCAAGTGGCCCTTGCTCCCCAAGGATGCCCCGCTCCCACCGAAGGACTCCTTCATTGTCACCCCCTGCTGAACTTCAGAGTATTCCCTCTCCAAGGGCAGCCTGACCTCTCCCTTGCAGGTCACAGAATCAGGCATTTCAGAAAGAAACTGTGCTTCAGAAGTCATACGTGCTTCACAGGCAAAACAAACACCATCACTGTGAAACTTGTTATCTGGGTGAAGAGAGATTCTTAAGCAAAATACAAGCTATTCTTGTTGCTATCCAACAACTGCAAAATAAAAGTAACATAAAGAGGATAGGCATAATTCTAAAAGAAACTTTTTAAGCAATATGCAAAATGGTCTGGTGTATTTGTGATTACATATATGTGAAACTCAATTCAAAAATTCAATTTCCAGACTTTCCACCATAAGCATCAATAACTTACATAATAATGGACTCAACTATTAGTAATAAAATATCTGAAGTACATCTTCTCCCTCTTTATGGAGGCACTGACCTTTGCCAAAGTGAGAAGACTTTAAACAGTTTGCCCTAACCCTCTCCGAGACTCAATATTATGGGCGACTATGCACAATTTAACATATCCTCCATCGCAAGTCCATTCCGAACTCCATTGACACCATATTCAGTTTTTTAGTAATGTATAGAAACCACTTTATTCTGCATGGTTGGAAGTTGCTATTTTATGCTTGGAAATGTATTATGTGTCAAGAAGACTGTGAATAACAAATAACTGTTACTGGCCAACTGGTATTCAGATGCTCTAAAATCTGAGCAAATATCATAAGCTTCAGGATGATTTCTCAAAAACATAACTAAGTCCAAAATTAACACCTCTCTCTGGCTGTAAAATAAAGCCCTCTGGACTACTTACCTCCTTAGCACTTCCTTCTGACTAGACTTTCCATTCCAAGAAAATTGGCAGCAAATAACTGCAGTAAGCATTCAAATAACAGATCATTATTTGTTCTGATTGAGAAGCAAGGTCATATCTACATCAGTCTGGGGAAAAGTCTTCCGACAGTTTAGTATTAAATGGGGGAAATTCTAGGAGACGTGCTGACCAGGAAGAGAGTATTCTGTCAATGACGGTGTAACTCCAGGTATTCAGTGGAAAATGCATAGAGTTCTGGAGATAGAAACTCAGAGGTTTTCTGGTCCAAACACCTTAATTTACAGGTGAGATCATCAAAGTTCAGAGATGTTAAAGGACTGTCAGAGTACAGCTGGGGAGCTCGGGATGACCGCAAGCCCAGCCTCCCAAAACTGTTGCTTTGGGTGCCATCGTTGTTTCTCCCCAGTGAGTTTTCTATGCTAGATGATGACGCAATGAATAACTCACATCTAGAAAAGGTTTCAATCTGAGAAAATTTCTATTCCCAATTAAGAAACATCTACTTAACCAAGTTTGAAAGAGTAATTTTGCTTTTTTTGTGTGTGTGTGTGTGTTTATGGTAATACCCTTATTGAGATATGATTCACTTTCCATACAATTCACCTACTTCAAGTGTACAATTCAGTTTTTTTGTGTGTATTCATTAAAGGTGAGCCATCATTACCACTATCAAATATAGAACATTTTTATTCCTATACACATGGGCAAGTTATTCCCCATTTCTGTCCTCCCCTGCAGTCCTCTGTGACAACTAATCTACTTTCTGTCTCTGTATAATGGTCTATTCTGGACATTTCATATAAATGGAACCATATAATATGTGCTCTTTTTCACTTAGCATAATGCTTTAAAGGTTCATCCATCTTGTGATCTGTGTATCTGTACTTCATTCCTTTTGATTGCTGGGTAATATTTCATTATATGACTATGCCACATCTTATTTATGCTCTCATCACTTGCTGGACATTTGGGTTTTTTACACCTTTGGCAACTATAAATAGTGCTCATATGAAAATTCACGTGCTTTTTGTGTGGATATATATTTTCATTACTCTTGGGTATATGCTGTGTACCTAGAAGCTGAATTACTGGTTCTAACTGGGTGTTTAACATTTTGAAGAACTGCTAGGCTGTTCTCCAAAGAAGCTGCAGGACTTTACGTTGTAGGAGGGTCTCGATTTTTCCTCATCCTCACCAACATTATTATCTGTCCATTTGATTATGGCCAATGTAGGTGTTGGATGAAGTCATCCAGAAGGCATGGCTACCAGCTAACCCAAGAGCCGGCTCTGGGCAATTGGCGGCTCGTCACTTCCTCCCCTGTCCTTGAAATGTGCATCTGCCCACCGTTCCCACACTAGGGGCTGTTTCCAGCACACAGCCTTAGAGAGTAAGGGTTGTTGAGACCGTCTGGATTGAATAAGCCACTGAACCCCGTTAGGTCCTCTGTATAAACTTTGAAGATTCTGGCAGGAGAGAACAGGGATCTACCAGGCTTTCAGCTGCCCGAGACATGCCTTGTAAGTTCCCCGCTGCCTACCAGTCAGAAGTGGCTACTACTTTCCTTTGGTCTCTCTCTGTCCTCCAAGAATAGCTGCCAATTTGGAAATCAACAGTAGGAAGTGTTATCTTAACATAGTTTTGATTTGCATTTCCCAAATTACCAGCAATATTGAGCATCTTTCATGCATTTATCATTTGTATGTCTTTTCTGGAGAAATGCCTGTTTGGATTTTTTTGCCCACTTTTTAAATTGACTGTCTTTTTTACTATTAGTTGAAAGTTATATATTCAAGATGCAAATCCCTTATCACATATATGATTTGCATATGTTGTCTGCTATTCTCTAGGTTGTCTTTTTTAGTTTCTAGATGGTGTGTTTTAACCAGAAAAATTTTAATTTTGATGAAGTGAATTTATCTCCAATCTCTTTTGTTACTTGTGCTTCTGGTGTCATTTTTAAAGATTTGTCTAAGCCAAGGTCATGAAGACTTATTCCTGTATTTTCCTCTAACACTTTATCATTTTGCTCTTATATCTCTGTTGATGATCTATTTTAAGTTAATTTTTGCATATTCTGTGAGGAAGGGATCTGAATTGATTCTTTCCTATGAGATTATTCAGTCATCCCAGCACCATTTGTTGAGAAGACTGGTCTTTCCCATTGAATTTTCTTGGCAACCTTGTCAAAAATCAGTTGACCATCAGTGTAATAGTTTGCTTCTGGAGTCTGAATTCTATTCCACTGATAAGTATGTGTCTGTCCTTAGGCTGATACCATGCTATCTTGATTACTGTAACTTATAGTAAGTTTGTGAAATTGGAAAGTGTGGCCCTCCAACTTTGTTCTTTTTTCAAAATTGTTTTGACTCTTCTGGGGCCCTTGCATTTCCATACTAATTGTAGGATAAGCCTGTCAAAAAAATCGAGCTGGGATTTTTATAAGGATTCTGTTAAACCTGTAGATCAATTTGGGGACTATTGCCATTAAATAATTATAAATCTTCTGTTCCATGAACACAATATTTCTTTCCACTTATTTAGGTCTTCTTTAATTTCTTTCAACCATATTTAGTAATTTTCTTAATATAAACATTGCATTTCTTCTGTTCACTTTTTTCCTAAATATTTTATTCTAATGGATGCTATTGCAAATGGAATTGTTTTCTTAACCACATTTTCAGATTGCTCATTGCTAGTGCATAGAAATGTGACTGATGTTTGCTTGTGGATCATATTCCTACAGCCTTGCTGAGGTTTTTATTTATTCTAATAATTTTTTAAAATAAGTTCCTTAAGATTTTCTGTATATAAGATCATGTCATTTGCAAATAGAAATAGTTTTACTTCTTCCTTTGCAGTCTGGATGATTTTGTTTGATTTCCATGCCTAATTTCCCAGGCCAGAAACTCCAGCACCATGTGAATAGCCACAGTAAGGTCAGACAGCCTTGCCTTGTTTCTGATTGAAGGTGGAAAGTACTCAATCTTTCACCAGCAAGTATAATGTTAGCTATGAGTTGTTCATGGACATTCTTTATCCAGTTGAGAAAGTTGCCTTCTATTCCTGGTTTGTTGAATGTTTTTATTATTAAAGGGCATTGGATTTTGTCAAGTGCTTTTCTTGCCTGTTGTGAAATGGCCCTCTGGTTTTTTTCTGTTACTCTATTGATACGGAGTATGATGTTAATTGATTTTCAGACATACCATCCTTGTATTCTTGAGATAAATTCCACGTGGCCATTATTCTTTTCATTTCTGATTTTGTTAATTCGAGTTCTCTCCCAGTCTCTCCCTCTCTTTCTCTCTCTCTCTCTCTAGCAAGTATGTTGATTTTTATTTTTTCAACTAACTTTCAGTTTCTTGGACTTTCTTTATTGTTTTCTCTTTTCCATTTCACTAGTTTCTACTGCCTTTATTATTTCCTTCCTTCTGCTTGGTTTAGGTTTAGTGCACTGTTCTTTGTTCAGGGTTAACTTTATGTTATTGATTTGAGACCTTCCTTCATTTTTAATATAGATGTTTACAATCATAAAGTTTCCTTGAAATACAACTTTAGCTGTATCCTGCAAGTTTTGATATGTAGGGTCTTCATTTTCACTCATCTCAAGTATTTTCTAATTTTTCTCTTGATTTCTTCTTCAATCCTGTGGATCAGGAGTATGTTGCTTGATTTTTACATTTTGTGGATTTTCCAATTTTCTTTCATTATTGATTACTAATTTCATTCCATTGTGGTCAGAGAATGAATTTTGTATGACTTTGAGGTTTTTCTAAGACCTAGCATATGATCAGTCTTGGAGAATGTTCTATGTGTACTTGGGAAGATATGTGTGTATGAGTTGAGATAAATTTTTAAACAGTGAAATGATGAAATCTACAGATCTTAAGTATACAATTCAATGAATTTTGATAAATGTGCCGCTGTGAGTAACCACCACTTGAATCAAAATCTATCATCATAGATATGAAAGTTCCCTTATGCTTTCTTCTGGGACAAATGTACCACCATTCTGACCATAATTTAGCGTTGGTTGTTTATATGTGTTAAAAACATGGACTCCTGATGTATGGACTCTTATGTGGCTGGCTTTTTTGTGACTCAACTGACTGTTTTTGAGATTCATCCATATCAGTATGTGAATCATTATTATTTTTTTTTTAATATTGAGAAACCATACATTGCATGAATACAACAACTTGCTTATATATTCTCTTGTTGATTGGCTTTAGTTTTTAGTGTTTGCTATTATGAATGTAGCTGACATAAATGTACTTGTAACATATCTTTTGTACTCACGTATGTTTATTTCTTTTGGATAAATGTAAAGAAGAGGACTTGGTGAATCAGAGTGTAGTGTATCTTTAGTTTTATAAGGAACCACCAAAGAATCTTATAAAGTCATTGTACTCTTTTACACTACCACAAGGAAATATGTAAGAGTATCATTTTTCCATATCCTCTCATCTTTGGTGAGTTCATGTGTTTTTCTATTTAATTTTAGCCATTCTAGAAGGTAAGAAATGGTATCTCATTGAGAATTTAATGTGAATATCCCTGATGTCTAATAATGTTGAGACGTTTATGGGCTTTCTGGACATATATCTTCTTTTTTGAGGTAACTATTCAAGTCTCTTGCCTACTTTTATTGTTACTTGTCATTTTTGCTATTGATTTGTAGTTCTTTTTATATTTTGGATGCAAATCCTATGCCAGATATGTGCATGTATATATATATATTAAAGATGTTTTCTGTGTCTCTGTGGCTCGCTTTTACATTTTCATAATGTCTCCATTAATAAACAGGTGTTTTCTTTATTTTGCTGAAGCCTAACATGTCAAAAATTTGTGTTCCATTTAAAAACATAACATTTAAACATAAAATAATTATAAAACATAAAGATTAACTTTAAAAACATTTAAAAATATAATTGTGTCTTCAAGAAAATATTGCCTACCTCAAAGATATACACATATTTTCTTATGTTTTCATCTTGAAGCATCATGCATTTAGTTTTTACATTGTCAATAATCTATTTCAAATAATTTTTTGCATCAGTGTTAGGTAGTGGTTGAGATTCATTTGTTAACATACATTTATCCAATTGTTTAAGGGAAATACTTTATCCCCCTTGAATATCCATGGTGCCTTTGTTGAAAATCAATCCAACAGGTTTTCATGTGTTTTGTGTCTATTCTAGTCCATCAATCTATTTCTATATACCTCTGTCCATGCAAAAATACCATACTCTTTCAATTACTGTAATCTTATGGTGAGTGTTTGTTAAAATCAGTTTCACTTGTGAGTCTTCCAATTTTGTTCTTCATTGTGAAGATTTGTTTGGGCTGACAGATCTCTTGCCATTCTTTGTGTTTTATAATAAACTTGTTCTTTTCTTTAAAAAACAACAGTTGGGATTTTAAATGGAGTTGCTTTGACTCTGTGGATCTATTTGGGGAGAATGGACATTTATTAACACTAAGTTGTCAATCCATAAACATAGCATATTTCTCCATTTATTTAGATTTTCTGTTTCTTCATCTGTCAGATGTGATAAGCTTTGTCCTTCAGAGAATCTGTCCTTTTCATCTAGGTTGTCACATATGATGGCATAAAGTTAGTCATAATATTCTCACATTATCCTTTTAATGTCTGTAGCATCTGTCATTTCCCTACTGTATGCCTAATATTATTAATGTTTCTTTACCAACCTTGCTAACATTGTCTCAGTTTTTAAAACTTTGTTACTGAACCAACATTCAGATTTGTTAATTTCCTCTTTTGCTTTCACTTAGCCTTCTGGATTCTTTGCTTCCTCTGGAGAGAGGCTAGATCAGAGGTTTCTAAACTCATGGTAAAGGCTTTGCTTGTGCAGGTCTAGGAGTGTATTTTGATCCTTCGATACATTGGAAAGATTATCACCATTGTCTACTCCAAGCAATACCTATGTGGCAGACTAACTGTTTAAAAACAAAACAAAACTTAACATCTCATCAGGGGAATGGCTTTATTTCTCTGCTGCATTGACATAAGCCTTGTCCCTGTGACTTGCTTTGGCCAGTGGGATGTACGTGCAAACCTGGCAGAAGCTTTAAATGTCATGAATTACACATCTCTTTCCTCTTCCCAAGATAGACAGTGTCTCTGATAGAAGCCATTCCATCAGCTTTGGTCCTAAAGTGCAGATGAGAGGAGCCAACGCCTCAGGTGAACAGCAACAGTGAAAAGAACAGACAGACCAACAACCAGCCAAACAGACAAGCAGCAGTAGCAGAAACCTTTGTTTTTAGTTCAGAATTGTAAAGACAGCATAACATAACCTATCCTGACCAGTCAGAGTCATGTAATGCCAACGAGTTCTGGGTCTTACACAGTGATGGGTCTTTTCACCAATTTCTTGCCGTAATTCATTTTTTAAAGCAGAATTGTTTGGTCCCTGAGGTCCCCACTCTTTCCTGAGAATGGTCCCTAGAATAGTTGGCTCTCAGCCCTCAACTCATGGAGGCTTAAATCCAACCCACCAGGCTGGTTGGAGGATACATAATAGGCATTGAAACTTTCTTGTCCTTATCCACCTGCAAAAGAGAGCAATTGGGTTTGGAAAGAAAGTTGCTTTTCTGGGATAATTTAGCTTTGGCTTGAAACCAAGCCCAGAAAGTTAATCTGATGGAGATCTCTTTGTGAAAAAGTTATGAACAAGTGATAAAAACAGAGAGTGATACGATGTGCTTTCATGATATCGTGTTTTCCTGAAAATGCTGGAAGAAGAGGAGAAAAATAAATTAACAATTTTTCCAGCTATGCAACTTCATTATAAAAAGTACAGTGCATCTTTATTCTAAGGACAGACTAGCCACTATTTCATCAATGAACTGACTAGTCTCAAATACACATTATATTTAAATAAGAATTCAAAATATGGATTTCTCATCCACATTTTCTTTCGAGCAGGCACTATCCTGCTTTTTTCTTGTTTAATAAAGAGTATACAGAAAAACAAAATTTGTGGGGAGAAAAGTTCAATTGTTGCTCTTCTAAATTCAATAAAGGAAAATGTATTCCTGCTTGCCAACATAGCTCTCTATAGAGGTCTCAGACTGCTGGTCAGTGGGAACTATAAATCTGGACACTGTCCAGTCATTCAACCTTTAGTATTTCTTTTACATTTATCAGAGTTTTATTTTATCATAGTATTATATTAGTTTTATCATGATTTCATCGTGCATTAATTTACCATTGTTTTTTCCAAAATTTCCTTTCTTTGTGTCTAAGAGTAGCCAATGATTCATAAGAAATTACTATTAAAATATGTGGTAAATATTAACACATTTACTATTTATGAAAGAAAATTATATCTTCTTAATTTTATTCTTTAACTCCTTTTCATAGAATCTGAAAGAACAGAGTGCTACATACAGACAATGTAACTCCTCTTATTTTGCTTACAGTTTAAAAATCACAAGATTTGGAAGCACTTTTTCCTCCTCCTGACACAATTTAAATTATAATTCTCACATTCTGATGAAAATACGTGTGCTCATTTTTGCATTATCAATGTCCCAGAATATTATCTGCTTTAGATTGTTTTTAAATCAACAAGGTATGTTTAAAAAATCATGTAAATCAAATACATCAGGTTATATTTTCTTCAACTTCTCCAAGATAATTTACCTTTGGATGGAGACCAACTCTTGAAATTTAATCCGAGAAAGAATTGTTTTGGGTAAAGGTTATGAGCCAGAGAAAAGAGCAGAATACGCTCTACTTTCCTGTACACCATTCTGTCCCCCCCTGCAAGCACTACAATGGGAGGGGAAGTTCACAGAACATAAAGCAAATAATGACAGGAAATGCGGAGTGTTTCCATGTCCTCACTGCAGTGCTAGTGAATGAAGCAGGAAACGTGATGGCGTGTGATTACTTGACTGCATATACTTCTGTGTGTTGAAATGTGACATCACTTGCCAACAGGGATTCCCTTTGCTAATCTGTATTTTTTTGCTAGTTTGTAAATCTGTGTCTAGCCCATTTTAGCCTTCTTAAAAAAATTTTTTTTTTTTCTGTAAAGTGCTCTTCAAAGTAAATTGGCTTTGGGGTAATTGAAACTATGTTCTTTTTTTTCTATTGTTAAATCAGTGGCACTGGTTTCAGATACGTCAGGTGCTGTGCAAGGGTCTATTATCAGCTTGTTTTTTCTGGACAAATGGTAATTATTGAGCAATTACTAATAGTATTATAGAGCAATAATGGATTTAATTCTTATTTAAATACAAAGCGTACACATAGCCAACCTGTTTATTTTTACTGATTCAGAGTATCATAATGGAGCCAATCAATTTGTGCTAATTGCCTATTTTACAGCAGGAAAACTGAGAGAAGATGTCCGATTGCTTGCGCTGTATGGTGTCCTTGGTAGCAAAGCCTTGGTAGCATATAGGTACCTATTGTCAGCTAAGGGATTCCAAGGAATGCAACACCTCTGTGAGCACCAGATGTTTGGCTACCTTAAATATAGCTTTGAAAGGATGCTTTCAAGTAGATTCCAGAGGTGTGCAGGGGGCATTTGCATGGCCTTTAATATCTACCACATGATCATACCATGTCTTACAGTCAAATATCATGGATTTGGGAATTGCTGGAGCAGGTGGTTTGAGAAAAGAGAAAAGACAGCTCTTGTCTACTGGAAGCAGCAGGCAGAGTGAGGCCAGAAGCTTCTAAAGATTGTATCTAGGGAAGTCATACCGTCCCTTTGGAAACTGAGCTGATACTCTGGAAATCTTCCTTAACTTTCTTTTCTTTTTTTTTTTTAATGCTCTTGCTATTTAATAAAGATAATTTTGAAAATGCCAACCTGTCTTGCAGTCCTAAAGGATTTCTGGTCATATTTAATTTAATGTAATTATTTTTGGTCCTGTTCTAGATTGAAAAATCTCAAAGGACAGAGAAATTTCACAATGAGAACAAGATAGCTGGTGGTAGCTTGTGATCACAGTGTAGGAATCTCTAGACAACGCAGGAACCCATGAAAACAGACTCCCAGGTTGATGGAGATACATACCTCTTGCCTCCTTGAGATATCATCCCCGCACGTCTCATCCCATTTCTGCTAAGCTTTTGACCTTTTGTTCTAAAAATGAATGTCACTCTTTTCTAAGCAATGGCAAATATCAAAGTGGGACTTATTTGGCTCAAGCCATGGAGCAAATGAATAAGAGACAGTGTGGTATATACTAAGTTCAATTTTCAGGAAAAGAAAAAAACAGTTTCAACTGACGATATCGCCTCGTGTAGCACTGGGATGTCTTTATGTTCTCAAGAAAGATACAAAGCGGATTTATTCCCCACGCCCGGACAAAGCTGTCAATTCCCATGATTTTTCTTCAGAACCAAGCTTTTGCCAAGTCTCCTGGCTGCTCACAACACTCCCCATGGCAGTTTCTTTGGGATCTGCCATGCCCATCAGTGTCTCTTGGGTCGGTTCACCTACTTCTTTTCCTCTGGGAAAACATGTGAGTCCTTTCTGCCATTTCCTTTATGCTAAGGGACTGTTGCCTCATCCAAATAAGTTTTCAATTTTCAGAGAGATGCCTGATGCATTCACCCAGGCTGGGCGATATGGGAAAGGCAGCCCAGGAAATGCTCTTTGTCCGAGAGACAGCGATCCCGTGGAGTCTGGTTCCGAGCCAGTACTGGCTGCCATCGTCCAGGTTATCTGCTAGGTTTTTGCTTGTGTGAAGCCTGTTGGAAGTACGAGCATTATGCAGATTTCCTTCTTCCCATTCCAGGACATTTTGAAATTTTGATGCATTCTCATCAGCCATAATCAGATTTATCTCCTAAGAGGAATTGAGTGTACCCCATTTAAATTGAAGGTCTGTCTCCAAATATGGATCAAATTCTCACTCTCCACAAATATGCTGTAACCCTGACACTACAGAGTGTCATGTGCTGATCTGACTTACAGCCAGAGCTGGTTTGTGTTATTTGGAAGAGCTAAGCAGTGGCTGGAGTTTGAGTAAGGCCACCATTTCATATCCATGCAACCATATTTGCTTAAGAATGTCCATTACTTAAATTCTGTCCCTCTTCAGTGGGCAAATGTGGAAGGTATGGTTAATTTTACGGCCCCAGTAGGTACTCATTTTTTTTCATGAGTGTCAACTTCTTCAATGACCATTTAACTATGTGCATTCTTTAATTAAGCTTGTATGGCTCTAAAATTATATATATAATTTTATATTTATAAATTTTAATTTATATATACATATATAAATGCTAAGGCATAATGGAGCTTCTTGGTAACTGACATTGTATTTCTTCTTTTAAAAACACTAACCAAATATTTTAGATTTTACAAACCTACCTTTGGTTCATTGTTTAGTGAACATTGACTCAGGATGACACCAAACTTGAAGCCTTAAAATGTCAGGGAAGGTGTGTCCCCAGCCCACAGCACAGAGACTAACATGCCAACATACAGCAGGTGTTCTGTACCTCCTGGTGGGGCAGCAGACCAAGCAGTGGAGGGACAAGCCTGCCAAGTCTGATACCTCTTTGTTTCCAAAGCTGCTCTGTTGACTTGAGTGGACGGATAGATGCTCATTCGCTGCTTCATCACTGTTCCATGTGCGCCTTTGATGCTGCATCTCGGTCAGGGGGACTCCACTGCCCAGTAGGTAGTCAGGAGTGGATCTTCAGTTAAGGGTACTTAGGTAACCGCTCCCCTAGGTTAGAACTAGCAGACGGCTCTGTATTTTATGTCGAACAGGACATCCCTTTGAGAAAACAAGATCAAGAAGCTGATAATTTGTCTCAAGTGTGAATGTCCCTGGTAGAACCAAATTTAAAACACTTACGCTTCATTCTCAGGATAAATACTTCATCTGGAGGCAGGACCCTGAGCCAATAACTTGAGCCATCTTGCTAGTCATTGCTGAAGTAATCCCTGAGGAAACCAGGACCCAGACTGTATCGAGTGGTGTCGAGAATGATGTCAACACCTCGAATTAAACCTTGAGTGGGTATGTGCATGGTCCACCCTAGAGAAAGTTTTGTTAAGCGTATATGTAATATTATGTTTTCTTAACCATACAGGTGAAAATAAATAGTCAAAAATCACTCCATTCCTAGACTAATGGCATTTCAGGACACGGACAAGCTCCCAGCTTCCATTAATTCTGTTTTCTTTTCATACATGTGTATAAAGGAACAGGCATTGGACTTCTTTTATTTATGCTAGTTTACTTGGAGAAACAGTGACATATAGAAGTAAGGGATTATTATTTCTTAACTACGGAGAAACACTTTTTACATAAAATGTTAGAGCTATAAATTTCAATGTAATTCAAAAGCACCCTTTCCATTTTTTAAATAAGAAAGCATTTATGTGAAACATCGCGGTGCATTCTTGAGAGTTTTTGTGTACAATGTCTAGGAAGGCATATGATCGTGTTTCTCTTGGCTACAAGGTGGTACCTAAATAGCTCTGGTGCCAAAAATAATTCTCAGAAATGTGAGCATTAGTCACTGCATTTAAAAATCCATATAGGGTAAAATCCATTCAAGAGAGACATGTGCTTTATGCGTTATCCAAATCAAGAGTTAGAAAGACAACCTGGCTGAAATAGTACTCCCGCTCTCCTTCCCTCTCTTCCTGTCCTTTTTCCTTTTGTCATCCTCCTGGAAGTTGTTCTAAGCAGTAACTTATCCCTGTCAGCATAATTTCCCCTGGGAGAACTATCCCTACTCAACTGTTCTGTTTAATTTATGAGATTTTTCTAATAGTTTCGGTGTATACGTTTTAATTTATATGAGATTCTCTATTAAGCTTAAGGCCCAAATTTACAGTGAAGGCCCAACTAACAAGTGTTAATTAATAAATGCCCTTTATTTACCAAGACTGAGAGAGAACGTGTTGAGCAGTGAGAACCAGTTTTTCTTCCTGACTCTTTATGGATATTGCGTTATTTACTGGAGAAATGCCACGGTCCCCCAGCCACACACGGATGTCTACACATCCTTGGAAAAACTTGAGTATTTGGCTCTCTGGTTAGTGTGGTCCCCTCTTTCACTATATAATGTGTAACTTAATTTGTAAATTTTTTTTCAGTTTGAGCACCCATGACCCAGGGATTCTAGGGTCTGGAGTCCTTAGAGGGATGCAGAGGGCTTGCATCTTGCCTGTAGTCAGTGTTCAGGAAGCAACCACAGATCGATCCTAGCAGCCTGGAGAAGAGAAGTTCATAAATTCCTCTGATTACAGGGTATGGGGCAGCAGGATCCTAGCCTCCAACCGACTCAGCAGCGGGGTCTTGATGGGTTGACTAGGAGGGGATGTCAAGGTATCTGGAGAGGAAAAGCCACAGGGGCGAACCTGAGCCAACCCTTGAGAGAGAGCTGGGAATCAAAACCTGTTAAGATCCCATTCAAACCCCAGAGTTAAAAATAAAGGTTAGAGTCAAGAATCAGAACAGAGCAGAGTTACAAAAGAAGCAGACTGGGAATAAATAGGCAAGAGTTTAATAAACTGCCAGGAATTACTTGCCAGGAAGGGGCAGCTGGCGCAGAGGCAAACCCCGTTTGTTCTAAGTGCATGGAGTGCCGCTTGTTGGGTGGAGACGGAGCGCGTTTCTCAACCTTGGACGCTCGCTGCAGAGACCCAAGGAGTTGAGAGAATTCCTTACACAGATCCCAGAGCTTCTGACTTAACTGTTCTGGGATGTAACCTGGGGACCGGGATTTCTGAAACTCCCCAGCTGATTATGATCCGCAGGCAAGGCTGAGGACCCCGGCCTGAGGGTCGGCCACGGGGGCAGCTCTGGCGCTGGCAGTGGGGGAATAGGAAGGAAACGGCCATCAGTGTTTCAGAGGACTTTCCCCAAGAAGCCTTCCAAGAGCCTCAAGCTGAGCCAGGGGCCGTTGGTGTAGACTTCAGTCAATTTTCTTATAATGAAAGTCACACAAAAAAAACAGTAATCGTGAACAAGTGAAAGGTTTTACCAATAAGCTGCTTCAGCCAGCCGGCATGTTCAACGGTGTTACACGGGAAGTGTCATGTGTCATGATTCGTCCTGCTGAGAAAATCTATTTTCAGTCTGGTACACCTAAGAGAAGGTGCTCTTCCTGCCAAAAGGGTTCCGGTGGTGTCTCGTTATTTGTAGGGTGAGTGGAGCATAATTCATGCAGCACGGGGTTTCCTCCTGATTCAGGAAGCCCACTTGAATTTGAAGTTATGATGAATAATTAATAACTTTTTTAAATGTATGTTGCTTGCAATATTTGAGACATACTAAAATAGTACTTGTTATTTATCAGAACTTCAAATGTAACTGAGCACCCAGTTTGGTTTTCCTAAGGCTGGCGTACCCCAAACGGAAGAACCCACAACCAGCTGTGGAGTGAGAGACATTCAGAGGCAAAACTGAGAATGGATACACATTCCCAGGAAATGAAACCCCTTTCCTGGGACAGTAACAAATGCGTGGGTAGGTATTTTGTAGACCTTGTTCAATAAATCTCAGCTAAAAATGACTGTCCACACTACAATTCAGTATTAAAGTGATTTTTAAGTAAGTTCTCAAGCTGATTAGGGATTTCTAGTATTTATTATAAGACACCTGATATAAAGCGGTAATTCAGGGCCGACCTGTGTAAGACAAAGACCAGCGTGGGGTGCACAGACAGGATGGGCGGAACCTGCAGAACTCCTTCAGCAGGGAGAGGTGAACAAGTCTATGGGGATAAAAATCAGAAAAGCAGAAGCCCCTGTGGTAGGGAACTGATCGGTAAATGGGCATGAGAGAAACTGGGAGAGTGAAGGAATTGTCCTAAATCTTGCTGGGAGTGTGGGTTACATGGATGCATGCATTTGTCAAACTTCTTTAAATGATCCTTTAAGATCTGTGCATTGCACAACACATGAGTTATGCTTCAATTATAAAACAAATTTAACAGGAGGGTTCTAAGAGAAAATTAATAGATTGAATCTGAAAGTGGAGAACATTTCTAGTGTAGGGCCACCAGGATTGTCCCAGTCACCATTAATGCAGAGAGCTTTGACAAAGACTTACAGGACATTTTAATCTAATTTCAAGATGCAATTAAGTGGAGAGAAATGACATACACATTTGTAACTCAAAATCCAAAGAGATCTTGAAAATGAGGAAATGAATTGGTTTCTGCCAGATGAAATTAGCTTGAAATAAAGGTTGTGAATTTGAAGGCAGGAATTAATAAATAGAATCAGCAAACACTAACAAAAGGAAACCACTATTATGGCTGGACATATGATGATATTTTACACATACGCTCACACCCATACACACAGGAATGAGAGAAAATTATTCCTTGTGAAGAACAGAGCACACAGTTGCTCCTTACTACATTTTACCTGATCATGTACATGGGGGTGGCGGAGAACCCCAGCCCCTCCCGCATGGTAACCACTAGTCAGCAGTAGATACTTTTTGCGAGGAACTCTTACAAATTATAGGATGTTTGCCAGCATTCTTGTTTTTTACCTACAGGGGCTGCTGCATAGTCTCAGGTATTGCAAAATGGCCATGGGGGGGTGCAAAATGGTTTTGGATTGAGAACCACTGCTTGACATGAAAAAGAAAGAAAGAAAACATTTCTTTCTATGTCCAAAAAATTTTCAAAGAAAAAGGACAAAAAGAAAATATGGAAAATTCACAGATCTCTTAATGGTGAAATTAGAAGTGTTTATATATTTAAAAATACTTTCTATTTATTTACTAAATTTTCTAGTTTGATTAATTTTATAACCTATTAAAAAACAAACGCTTATTAGATTCAGCACTTGTAATTTAAAATTCATTTTAAAATAGAAGATTCATATTTTTTCTTTCATGAGCTTGACCAGCTACTTGTTTGTGCACCATAACCTAAAATAATGTAGAAGCCAGCAATGATCAAACACATTTTTAAAAGTTATTCCCCTGTTTTCTTAAATTTTCAGAATGCCAATATCATCTTAGAGCAATCCAAAGTTCAGGTCTCACTCACATGTTCATATCAGAGGAACATGTCGGTGTATTTAAATGATACCATCTCTGCTTCCTTTCAATCGTCTGCCTGCTTTTATCCTCAGAGGGCACTAGGAATGATTGGTCTGACTTATTTTCTGCAACATATTTGTGAAAGCTTTTCCAGACACTTACTACATTTCTTCTACACGTTCAAGACTGGATTTGTCCAGTTTCCTAACTTTTTAAAAATAACATATTATTCTCCACTTGTATCAGTTCTGATTTTCCTATGAACTGAGTTTTATTAGTTCATGATTTAATCACATACTGTGTAAGAATGAAAACTTCAATGTGTAAAAGGAAGAGTGCGGTAATTTCATCTTTAATATAATAGCTATTACTCTATTCAACAGTATTGCTTTAATAAGGTAAATATGCTTGTATCCATAGGCAATTTTTATCCATTTACTTTACTTTTATTAATATTCCTTTACCTGTAATTTAAGATCTAGTTATTATTCCTGTGGGAACAATGTATGCTCTCCTGCTTATGATACCCATTCTTTCCTTTTTGTAAAACCCCCTAGATATCATATTGCAGTTAATTTTTCTCTACCATAACTTTGGAATTCTCCATCCATCAGACATAAATAGGATGTAACATGGTCATTCCCACCTTACTATCATTAGAAATGTTATCTGTATCCACATTTTTGCCAAAATATGAGAACTGTTTTATCACCAATAAACCATTTTAATTATCTTTGTTCATATTTCCCCATCAAATCATCATTTGTATAGCTTTAATGGCATTAATTCACATATTTTCTAAAATTCCTGAACAAAATGTCATGTGGAATGTATGCTGTAGTTCACAGAAGTGAAAATTTACCAAGTCTCTGCTCCTACCTTGTCATTACGCAAAGAATTACATTTGGTATATGAAAAATTGTCCTGCAAAATTAGAGGAAAGACGGCTACTTCAAGTGTGTCTGTATAACGTGGATAGCATGCAGGTACGCGAGAACGTGTCAAACCTCACTTAGCATCAGCCAAATAGTGAGTTTACTCTGAGCTCTATGAAATTCATTGTCTGCTTTTTTTTTCACTCCGTATTTGTGAGCTATTTTCGTCTTCAGCCTCTTGTATGTTTTCTTCAACTTAAAAAAAATCATCAAAAGTTTTATTACTACTTCTGATAGAGGTTTAAACATTTGAATTGTTTGCCATGATGTCATTAATTTGTTCATTTGTTCATTCAACTGACATTTGCTGAGCACAGACTATGTCCTAGGCAACGAAGCAAAGAGGGACCATGATGGCTAAACCATAGTCTCAGATTAGAATGTCTGATTTTTCTCAGTTTTGAAGAAAGTTTTTTCTTGTCTTTTCTGAATAGTCACCTTACCCTTTTCTTATTATAGATGGGAGAGATTTTATGAGATTAGAGAGAAGTTATCAGAAGTTTTAATGATGCCTAAAGTAAAGCTTCATTCCACCTGTAATTTTCTCTACTTCCCCGAAATATGGCAGTTAGTCATCATCCAATATACACTATTTATAACATATTTTTCTCATTACCATTTTCAACCCAGCAATGAAATCACTTAACCATCACATGAATAATCAATTCTAAGTCAGGTAAACCAAGAATAACTAGGAATTTGAGGAGAAAATGAATTTACATTTCCCTATTTTTCTACCAATTTGAATCAAAAAGGGAAAAGGAGTGAGAATCTACTTGGAGTATCTTAATAAGTTTATATGCCTGACAAAGACAGAAAAAAAAGGAAAAAATTTTTGTTTGTTTGTAAACTCCTTTCAGTTAAAAGAAACTGTGCATACATTTAATACATGCAAATGATTTATAAATTATATAATAACATATGCTACAGATAGATTATACATGCACTTTAAAAGTCACAAACAGGAATTAGAAAATAATTAATTTTTAAGAGTATAAAAAGAAATTTTACATTATTTCCCACATCTGTCTGATGCTTTTACAGCCCCTAATTCCATAGTGGATGGACTATGCTTTGGGAAATAACTATAGACCCTTTTGTTTTCCACCTACATAAAGTGCTATCTAGTCGACTCAACTACAGAATCCCATAGAAATGACTGCATAAATCAATGGTGAAATTGCATCATGCATGAAAAATTGTAGCTAGATAGGCTCTTAGGAAAGTAAAATGTCCTAAATTAACATTGAGACTTTGCTTAGAAGACACTACATGGTTTCTGATTAAAGATCAATGAGAAATCCCTCCTCGTAAAAATGTTTGCTACCAATTTATATGATGAACCAATCCATTTTTTCCCTAAAACTCCAAGTAAGCAGCAGGCACCTGGAAAAGGACACCCCCCTCCCACCTCCCACCCTCTCCCCCCACCACACACACCTCTGAGAAGTTTAATTAGAATACAAGTCATCACGGCATAAGTGATATACTAATCCTTTGAGCAAGGTGTTAATTGTTAATCTCATTTTTCCTGTCTGGTAGCCTTGCCTAACACTCTGTTTATAATAGGCGTCCTGTGGTAAAAGAATGGACCACTAAATCTCAGTACATGTTTTCCAGTAATCATTTTAGTGGCCATGGGTCCTTATAATAGTGGCTAATCTCCATAACATCATCATTAGTGGATGAGGATGACTAAAATTATAGAGACCCTTTGCTCTAATTATAGACTCTGAATTGCAAATCCATTCTTTAATCAACTGTAAATGCATTGTGAGGGGAATTGTAAGTTCTTTCCAGGGAGCAATATGCATTCAAGCTTGCAGCCTGGAACTGAGCAGTGAAATGTGTTTGGGGAATGATTGCTGAATGTGCTCCTCATAGAGGCTGCATCACAATATGGCTCTTTGCTGGAGACAGGGCCACAGTAAGTCACATGTGTCTAGTTTTCTAGTATCATTGCAAAGGTGTGGCATTAATATTTTACTTGTCCAGAATCCTCAATAGTAAGCAAGTATGTCTTCTTTTTCCATTATTTGCTCATTTTCTGATGTTCTTAAAAGCCTAAAGAGGAAATGTGTCTCTCAAAATACAGAAGCCCATGGACTCCATTCAATTCCATAAAAGTTGTTGTTATAGAGATGAAGTTACATTTGCCTTAACTTCTAATACAAAAAGCCTAAAACAAATCTGTTTCCCCAATCTCATCAGGAGCATACCACTTCACATGGAAAGAGAGAGGTACATTTTTAGTCCGAGTCACAGGCAACAGCTTGATTTTAATCAAGTGCTAGGCAATTTATGGATATTCCAAAAATTCTTATTAAGTGGCTTAAAAGAATGGTGGTTATAAATGGGCTTGTCTGATGAATGCTGTCTATTTGTCTTACTGATGGGATAGAAAAATACAACTATATACATTTCCTTTTCAGAACATAAGCAATGCTTCTAAGTCAACTTTCACTGGCAGAGAATCCAAATGCAGTAGTATAAGCATCAGGAAACCCATTTGCAGATGTTCAAGTATTCATCTTCAGTATTCCAGATTTTTCCATATAAAAACAAATAAATTTCAGAAGAAATTCAGATGGCCAACAGGCACATGAAAAGACGCTCCACATTGCTAATCATCAGGGAAATGCAAATTAAAACCACAATGAGACACCACCTCACACCAGTGAGGATGGCCACCATCCAAAAGACAAACAACAACAAATGCTGGTGAGGATGTGGAGAAAGGGGAACCCTCCTACACTGCTGGTGGGAATGTAAATGAGTTCAACCATTGTGGAAAGCAGTATGGAGGTTCCTCAAAAAACTCAAAATAGAAATACCATGTGACCCAGGAATTCCACTCCTAGGAATTTACCCTAAGAATGCAGCAGCCCAGTTTGAAAAAGACAGATGCACCCCTATGTTTATCGCAGCACTATTTACAATAGCCAAGAAATGGAAGCAACCTAAGTGTCCATCAGTAGGTGAATGGATAAAGAAGATGTGGTACATATACACAATGGAATACTATTCAGCCAAAAGAAGAAAACAAATCCTACCATTCGCAAGAACATGGATGGAGCTAGAGGGTATTATGCTCAGTGAAATAAGCCAGGCGGAGAAAGACAAGAATCAAATGAGGAGTATAAGAACAAAGAAAAAAACTGAAGGAACAAAGCAGCAGCAGAATCACAGAACCCAAGAATGGACTAACAGTTACCAAAGGGAAAGGAACTGGGGAGAAGGGGTGGGAAGGGAGGGATGAGGGGGAAAAAGGGGCATTACGATTAGCACACATAATGTAAAGGGGGAGGGCACAGGGGAGGCAATATAACAGAACACAAGTGGCGATTCTATAGCTTCTTACTACGCTGATGGACAGTGGCTGTAATGGAGTGTGTGGTGGGGACTTGATAATGGGGGGAGTCTAGTAACCATAATGTTGCTCATGTAATTGTACATTAATGATAAAAAAATATATATACATAAAAGAAAAGAAAAGAAAAAAAAATAAATTCTTCCTAATCATTTTTTTTTCTTTGTGAGATGACCTCAAGTCTTACCTGAAAGACCCTAATAAGAAATCAAGCACTTTTTCTAAATTAAGATTGGCCTGGTTGTTCAAATAACCCGGAACGTTCCTGGTGATCTTTATTTTCCTTAACTAAGCTTCTTATTTCCTTCTGTCTCTCCAAACCAGTCATCTTCATCTGTGAAATTAAGAGAAAGTTAACTCATGCAGTCTCAATCCCTGTAATCTCATTCTGCTGTTGAATTATAATTGGTCTTAATATTTTTGGGGGGGATATAATTTATGTGTAATTATATAATATTCACTGCTGGGGAATTTTAATTAATTATTGTGTATTAATGAAAAATCCAATGAAGTCTCTTGCATTTTGATTTTTAAATTATTATTTCTCTTTTTATAACAGCTTTTGTTTTTAAACTTTCATGAGCTGTTTTAGGTTTTTGACTAAAATAATTAGAAATGAAGAGCCCCCATTTTCCAGGTAAGCCCAAAGCAACAGGGAATAATGGCCCTCAGTATTAAAAAATGTTATGTTTAGCTTTTGGTGTTAAAGTAGAATAATATCCTGCTAGTTTCCCAGAAAACTGCGGGTGGGGGTGGGGTTCATTTATTACCATGACTTTCTTCTCTTTGCTTTAATATTACTATGCTTTCTACAACAATTTTCCTATATTTGAATTACTACTAAAAGCTACAAAGGTTACCATTAAATATATTAACTTTTTAATGTTATTCAGCTTTTTCAGCCATTAGTCTTCCTTAGACGTCTGCCATTATTTACATAATTATTTCGTCAATCTAGCCACAGCTTTTACCTTGGGAGTGTAATACAATGAGTATTCATATTTCATTGTGCTCGGGAAAGGCCAGGAGAGAGACGAATGGCTTAAGTGGTGTCCATTCATAAGGCCAACCTGAAACATATCTGAAGCCTGGTGGGGAATTGACATCAAATCTACAGGACGGAATGTGAGGCTTAGAAGCAGCGAGTTTCAAGTGTGCAGGTAGAGGATATGTGTTCAGTGGGTTTGGGGAACCCCTATGTTGTAGTAGATACAAGGTTTTAATTTTTTAAGTGAATCCAGTCCCCATAAAATAAGTAGTGATTCTACCAGGTACTGGGCCCCATTTGATTCACTTGAATCACTGCCCTAGAAATCTTGCTGGAACCCTCAGTTTTGATCTTTAGTAGCTGGGATCTCTCTGCATGCATCCTGCTCACTCCTGCTTAGTAAATAGACCTGGTTGTGTTGAGGTTTAGCAAGGCAGCTAATATCCTGTTGGTGACTTCCTGACATCATTGGATCACTTTCTGTGTTTTCGGTTATTACCCACTGAGATTTATGTGCTCATTGTGCACAGCAAACGAGCTGCTGTGATGATGCTCTGAGCTATCTCCCTCCCTGAGTAACAGCCTTGCAAAGGCAGCTTTAGAGAGGATTTTTAAAGCTTAGCTTCGCTCTTTCATTTCTCATAGAAGTACCACAGTAGCAAAAGATTCTATTTAAGTTTCAGACCCCACTGCCAATAGAAACTATGAAAATGTGATGGAGTGTCTATTCCTGTGCAATTTCTAGTCTAAAATTTCTGACTGCAGATTCCAAAATGATATCTAACCAAAATATGAGCAAATGTGCTCGAGTTTAGATTTTTTGTTTCAGATAGTTTTACATGCTGCATTTTCATTTTTAACTCACCTTTAGCAGAAGAATGCCATTATGGAAAACAGTAAAATTAGTCAGGAGAAAATGTGCCTTCTTTAAGCCAGAATTCCTATCGTGATTTCTGCCACCACTCACATCTGCGGATCTCTCTTCTCTGAAGGATTTTGTTCTGAATATTTGTAGTTTTAGAGAGATGGTTCTGTAACTCATTTTTAACTTGGTAACATTTCTATGTACTGAGAAAGTTAGACTTACTGTTTTTTTAGTCTGTGAAGAAATGCTCTTCCTTTTCAAATACATATCTTTTTCACAATTAAGAAATATGTCCCTTATATGAAATGGAAGAATGCAAGTTGGTGAACTGATTGTATTGCTTGTCATTACTATTCCATTTCTGCTCTATTATTTACATTAATCCAGAGAATAATATTTACTTTAAAGTGAGAATCAAGAGGATTTATTGCCGTGATCTTTCCTAACACATGGCTAAATTCCACATGCCTTCATCTCCTGTCCATTTGGCCCCAATAATCTTTGTTTTACAACTTTTCCCTTAAGACACCGTCCCTGGCCCCTACTTCCATGGCTATTTACTCTCCTCAAACTTACTCCTTCATTTACTTTCTTTGAACTCCTTCCAACTGCTTCTCATGTCTCATGAACTAATTAGAAAAAACAAAAATTCCTTGGTAAAAGCAGAATAAAGAATAACATGTCCAAAAGAGAAGTTATCCATAATGCAAATATTACCCAGCTTTAAAAACAACATTTCAAATGCTTGGTGAAGTATGTGCACCTATGTTATCTCACTGAGTGCTGGTCATAATTCTGTGGGATATTTAGGTGTGTTGGTTATTTTCCAGTTGTCTTCCCCCCAGCCCCTTCTCCCCTCTCTGCTCTGTCTTCACCTGGCATCCTTGTCGCTGGCTTCCCGGGTGCTGTCTTCATGAAGAACTCAGAGGAGGTCTGAGGTAGATGGGGAGGGGAATGGCTGTTTCCCCCAGCTGGGGCACCCACCATGCCCTCCCATCTCCACAGCCCCAGTGCTCTGTGGGCTCCACACACGATTCCCCTGCTCACCCCTCCGTCTGAGGGATGGTAACGACTTCCTACCCTGTGGTCTCAGGTACCTCGTTATCCTTCAAATCTGCCACCACCTTTGTAAATGGTTCCCTCCTTAAAATCTTCATGTGACCTATCCAGAGTGAATTCTATTTCCTGTTCATACCTTGATGGACAAAACTAGGCATATTTTATTAGCTGTGAATTTTGATGGGGAAATTAAAGCACAGTGAAGTAAGAGGCTTAAGATCTTAAGTCACACAAGGTGTCCACGACAGAACACACTTAGAAGCAAAGTGCTCATATGGGTAGTTGATGCTTACCACACTCTTTACAGTGCCTGATGATGATCTCAGTCAAATGGGTGGTAGTTTTGTTCCATCTTGTTCCCTGAAGATCCCAGGATCCTAGCTGGAAAATACTCAGTGCCGTTGGCACCACTGCACATAAGGTCAATGCCCTTCAGCTTGTCTTCATGTGTCATTGAGGAGAGATTTAAAGACTTATAACAAGTTTCTACACATCAATGCATCTGGATGAGTTTTGAGTGTGGAGTAAGGATTAAGAAACTGAACACATATGGGAGGGACTTACGTTCAGCCTTGGGGTGTAGCACTTGCTTCTGCAGCACCACTCCCAAGCAGCCAGGTGCTGCCCTGCTCACAGCCACCCTGGCCTTCTGGCCGGGCTCCTCACGACACGTCTGAGGACCCGACCAGGCTCAGTATCTGTGACTACATCCAAGTCCAGTTTCCTGGCCCTCCCAGAGATATTTTGAGGCATCTAATATTCTTTAGTAAATTCTGTTATGCATGAACTAGTGAGAAAACTAGATATTCTGCTGTGCAGATGAAATTACAGTTACACTTTTCAATCATTTTAAGCTTCATCTCTATGGAAAACGTTTCCCCTTATTTTCCATGCCTTCTTTTTCTTCCTTATCACAATAAGAGATCTTGCAACTCCATTCCTGAAAGAGACGTTTTGTTTATTATGGGTTCAAGGCTCCTGTCTTCTCTGTCAACTGTAATTCACTCTCATTGACTCTTTATTCCCACCGCTAACACAGTAAAACAGCTACAAAGACCTGTTCACGAGTTTTCGCCTTCTGGCTGCTACTGGAGCTGGCTCTCGGGCAGTGATGCTAAATACAGACGTTGGAAGTTGTTTGAGGCTTTCATCTCTCCCCTTTCCTCCTGCGGAAAAGAACGTCCTGTATAACTAGATTTTGTGGACATTTATCCCTTCCCCTCTACACACCTATGCCTATCTTCTTATGACTTGGGATCATAGCACCCAAGGGGAGAATAAAATAAAGGACAAAAATAGCATCATACTTTGGAATTTTCATACATTGAAATATATCTCTTTTTTTTTAAAGGAACCTAGAAAATAGAGATAGAGTTCCACCAAGCAGTCAGAGAACCTGGAGGTATCATGTGGTTTAAAGACCAACGTCCTGTTTATTGACAGTCCCAACCCAATGTTAACTTTCGTGTCTTAAAGATGTCCTCGGGAGTCATTAGGAACAGGGGCTTCTGATTTCATTATATCCAGCTCTTTCTCTGCCATTGTTATCCACCAGCATTCAGAATTACATATGTTGTTGATTCCTTAATAATTTTACAAGTAAGAATTAACATCGAGACATTCTTGAAAGTACACCCGCGTGTGTTCATTCAGGCACACACGATGGTAATGTACACCTGGATGTGTATATATCAGGTATCTGAAAGGCAGATTCATCTCTTGTCTTTCTGCTGTTGAAAGAGAAAAAAGAGTGTTTCATGGGCAAATGGCGTGTTTGCAGATATGCTGCAGGTCCCTCTTGGAGCCAGCGGGTAGCGACCCTCCTTCTAACCGTAGCTGCCTCTGAGCCTCTGCCCAGCACCGGTCAGTGCCACAGTGGCACAAACACTCTTCACCCCACTTCCGTTCTCAACAAAAGGTATCATTGAAGCCTGCTGAAGGGCCTATGTACAACTACTTATGTTTTAATATTTTTTCATTCCTACATTCAATTATTTCACAAACATGTATTTTGTGACAGCTCCAAGATACCAGGCACTCGCTGAGTGTCAGAGATTCGAAAGTGACAAGAAAGATGCAGTTGGGACAAAGATACTGATGACAGAAGGATGGGCAGCTCCTTCAGCTTCGTGCAAACAATAGCAAAAGGGTGGCAGGAGCAGGTCTGGGGACATAATGGTGCTCATCACCTCCTTTCCTTTCACTGTTCTCTGCGTAAGCCCAGAGTTGTACATCTCACATGAGGGTTGTGTTATCAGAGGGCTTTGATTTCCAGCACTTAAGCAACCATTTAAGGAACAATTATCCATTAGTATACATTTTAGAAACACCCCAAACCATACATCCTTTGAAAATGAGGACCAGACTTTTTTTTTTACCGATTATATTTGAAAGAGAAATCACATAAAAGATGTTTTATGTTCTAGGATGAAACAATTGTCTTCTTTGTAAACTAATGTATGTGCCTAAAGTCGTCATTTATGAGCGTAGATAATGGGACTGCCTTCAAAATGCTAATGCGTTTTATACATTGGTTTTGTGCATTTTAGTCAATTAGAGCTTGGGAGAGATATGCCGAGCACTCCATATTTGCTGCATTACCAGCATTCACATTACTGCAAGCACTTTTGATTACAAAATAATTAAAATTCAATTTTGCAATGCATTGACATTAATGAATAAATATGAATATGGGCAATATATTTCCGACAATGACATGTAAGAGTATATTTAGTGACTTGTTACAAGTGAAGTCTACACCATTCAGTGCTGCTGCTGACACTAAGCTAAAGAACTTGTGGGCAGTTTATAAATATTTATATTTACAAATTAATATATTCTAACATGCCTTAGAAATACAATATATTTCTTTATGACTGCAATTCTGTATTTAAGTTGTATATTTTATTTGGTTCTTTTGCCTTAAACTTGTTTTCAGACACTCATTACACTGGCATGTACATGAATATGAAGCATCCTTATGATTTTAGATGTACGCATGTGTGGGAGGTCAGATCCTGGGGGCAGCTATGAAGTTGAACCTCTGTCTCCCTGCTCAGGGTGCAGTGGTGGGACCTGTCCCCAGGACACTTGCGTTCTGGTCCCTAGGAACCTTCCTTACTGAAATGCCCCTGTAGTTACGTCTCTGATATTTAATATTGCAAGTAGATGTTCCTCTTAATCGTAACCCTGATGACACAGTCCTGCACCTGTTTACCTTGTACGGTATCGTAAGCCTGCCTTTCACATTCTGTTAGTGACCCGCGTCACCACAGGAAGATCTTAGGAAAAGCAAGAGTCATTTGGTCCAGAACCCGAGTTGGACATATCAGTATAAAAACCCTCCCACTCACCGACTTCTTCCTCCACCCTTGGTTTTGAAGGTCTCGGAGGCGGCTGGGGTGGCGTCACACACAGAGGCAAGAGCCACGAGGAAGAAGTGAGAGAGCTGGCGTCGCCTGCAGCCGAGGTCTTGCTGAAGCGAGGCTGGGCGATCGCTCCCTTCCTGATGGCGGATATTCTCTGAACTCATTGGAAGGTATTGTGGTTTGCACACTTACTCTCATCAAAGTTAAGCTGCACTGAAATTTGTCATTTTGAAGATTTCTTTTATTAGGTTAGTAAAAGAATTCTGTATTCACTGTTGTTAAGCACACAGAAATGAAAGTTTTAGAAGTGACACTTAGTTACCAACAAAATAATCATATAGTTGGCTACATTTCCAAACATCCATCAAACGTCTCTTTTTCAAAAGTCTATCCTTATGGCAAATTTCTTTTAAGAACTACTACTGAAATGTCACCAGTGCTTCTGAGGAGCTGAGGAGCCACGTGGCTTCTACCTGAAGTCAGGGAAGTGTCGGCTCTGCTGTCACCCTTGCTATTTTCTCATTGCTTGTATTTGTATTAGTGATATTACTTTTGATCTGGTGACTGCAGGGTTGGGGTGGGGCTTCTTTTTGGAGCACTATTGTTAAGGCATTGTGTAATTTGTAAGAGTTAATTTATTAATACTGGATCTTACCATCTCTGAAATGAATGACTAATGAATAGGGCTAGAGCACAGCTGACTGAGATGCTCCACGCTTAGAAAAAGCTTATTTGTTTCTTTTATAGATGAAAAGCATGACTAGATGTTCTGATGCTTTGTTCCCTTACATGGATGATCCAGTGTCTACACTCTGGGAGGCATATGTCCCACACTGTGGACCTAGAAAAGTGTGATTTGGCAGGAGACAAAGAGTGGGCATAAGGGTGTCCAGGGCTCAGTTGGAGTGCTTGAAGTTTGCTTCCATCCACATAGTCTGAGGCCCCATGTGCTTTCGGAGACTTGAGCATCTCTGCCGTTGGTCGGCCAGTCATTGGTTGGAAGCTTGAGACAGAACTCCACAGCATGGCTTCGACATTTTTTAAATGGATTCCCAAATTTTCAAATATTCATGCTCCAATATACATAAGGAGATGGTGTGCCACATATCCCTGTGGCTGTTGGAAATCCAAACTGCCCCAGTGGAGCTGAAACCAGGGGGGCCTGGTGATTTTAAAGCACTTGGCAAGATTCCTTCAATGTCAGTTTTGACCTTTTATAATGTTACAGTCAAAGCATAAAACCAAATACAAATTCCCTTTTCTGCACTGTTCATTTGGGTAACTCATTTTTTATTATCCTTGACTGCTTCTGCATTCTCTCCATTAATACAAACAAATCATATACATGTTGACATATCTTATTAATTTCAAAGTGAGAAACAATGCTCCTTCATGTGAATTAACTTGAATTAGAACTTCATTTTTTTTTCAATCAATGAACAGAATTCACATATTATGTTATGTGGGGGAAGAAATTTTCTGACTAAAACGGGAAGATTAAACCATCATTTGATTGTAGCTCAGGTTTAATGCTAAGTCTCAGCTGTGCTAACATACCTGACATTGACAAGCAGCTGGAATGATAATGGGACTAAAAGTATTCTTCCTAACGCCCTACTAATGCCAGGTTGGTAAGAGATGGTAACATTATCACAGTTAACTTTCCCACAAATGGCAATACACCAGGGCAATCAACTGGTATTAAGCATCAAAGCTGCTCGGCTTTAGCATATAAACTCCTTTGTCTGTATTGGAATTATTTCTTACATATGAACAGATGAAATTAAAATGGTATTTTAAAATGACAATGCCTATTGTCAGGCACTCTGGGAACTGATCAGGCAGTGGGTATATGGAAATGAGGTAAGTGGGTTTGCTTTCCCTCCTCTGGGAGCTGAGGAATACCCACAAGCATGGCACGAAGGAAGAAAAAAGCCAGTTTTGTAAGTTTATGCTCTATTTCATTGAGGATTTCCAAACATGGGTCAGTGAAGATCACAAACACTATTCTGGACTGTTCATGCATTTTGGGGGATGTTCATAAAATTGTATTCCACCCTGGCCAGCCCTGAAAGACCACCTTGGGAGGATTTTAATCAATTCTTGCTGCCACATTTAAGAGGAGTATTAACCTGCTAGAATGTGTTCTTCCATTATCTTTGACTGCTTCTCCATTTATGGGGACAGAATGATGAAGATGCTCAAGAATGACTTCACCCAAAGAATAAGTAATGGGATGTGATGTTTCCCTGCAGAGGAAACTGTCATAGGGAGGCATGTGTAGGGATGGGCTGGCATGTTAAGGATGGTTCTGCATCCTTAAATCACTGAAGAAACTCAAAAGAGGAATAATATTTTTTTCCATGTGAAAATTATATAAAATTGGAATTCAAGCATCCATAAATAAAATGGAATATATGCAACCATGCCCGTTCGTTTCTGTATCTTCCAGGGCTGCTTTCATGCGATAACAGAGAGTTGGGTATTTGTAGTAGAGACCAAATGTCCTGAATATATCTACTATCTGGCCTTCTGCAGAAAAGGTTTGTTGAACCCCTTTTAGAGGAGCCCAAGCTGAGGAATTATGATGTATGCACATCGGGAGGGGCGAGTGTTGTGGCCTCAGCGCCTCAGGACTAGTGAGTGGCCTGCTCACAGCCTGAGGACTTGTGTTACAGACTGTGTCTTGGGGTGTTGGAGAAGTACTGGGGGATCCAAGTGTTTGCGCAAGTAGATTTTTAGCAAGGTAGAGAATCTTGCAAACTTGAAAATGATGGTATTACATAGAGTGGAACAGATTTCTGGACCTTGAGTTATTTCAGGAGGCTTTACGGTTAGCAGACAGAATTATTTCCCTCACCTGGACACATGGACTTTGCAGCTGCAACCTTAGGCACAGCATCCCCTCGGTGTGGAATGTCCCTCCACATGTCTGTCCCTGATGTCTCAGCAGTACCACGTGAGGCCGGTTCATTGTGGGTTTGCCATCTTGCTCTCCTAACTGTCTATACCTCACAGCCTTCTCATCTGTAAGATGGGAAGACTGAGGGCACATGCGTGCAGCCGGAGGCACCTGGCAGGGCAGTTCCAGGGGCGGTGAGGTGCTCCCTCCCTGGCTGGTCCACACTGCTATGTTCTCATCTCTCTTCCTTCACTTGAATTGTTCTTTTGTCATTTTACCTGTGTGCAAGATCATCCCTTCCCTTCCCTTAGGCAGAGAACTCTGAAAGCAGGGAATTTATCTTATGCCTTTACCCACCTTCAGAACACAACACATTACCTCCTGCAAAGTGGGCAGGCAATACATGTTCTTTTTTTAATGAATACATGATTTGTTTTAATAAGTATATGTCTATAGAGTGTTATACATTTTTCTCAGAGAATGTCAATTACATGCAAAAGTTATATAGCATATCTGTATGGCATGAAACTAATCCATAATTCAACAGCCTAAAAATTTGTTTTGAGATTGTGTAAAATACTGAAATAATTTCTGATGCAGTGGAAAAATTAAATTGTATTCAACACGGCTGTGAGAATGAGTAAAATTGATGTTTTTAGGCTTGGAAATTGGTCAAATGTTCTAGTAGCATTGTCCAATGAAATCATAATATGAACCACAAATACAAGCCACATACATAGTTTAAATTTTTCTAGTAGCCATGTTGAAAATATCTAAACTGGTGAAGTTAATTTCAAGAACATACTCCATGTAACCCAATACATCCTAAATAGAATTTTAACATGTACTCAGTATAAAATTATTAATGATATAGTTCACATTCCTATTTCATATTAACTTCTCAAAGTCCCATGTGACATGTAGTTTACACGCACACTGCTTTCCATGTTCCATGTGTACTAGCCGCCCACTGGCGGTGCTAACAGCTGCTTATAGCCAGTGGCTGCTCGTGGGACTACATAGTTCTCTGGTATTCCTGGTACCCTGAGAGAACATGATTTTAAATTAATCACAATGCGTCACTCGCCAGCTGGAAGTGACATTCCAGAGAAAATGCCATTCCAGGCCACCATTATTTGGAGATAATGTTGTTAACCAGGTAACTCCACCTGTTAATGAATGTGGGTAAGCAAAAAAAATGGTGTTTGAACCAAGGCACAATGTGTATTGATATTATTGTCCCCTCTGGCAACTGTTTAACTTGTTTGGAGATTTGTCCATGCATCTGGCCCTGCATCGTCCCCTGGCGAGCCCCTAAGGAGTTTGCCCGGAGGGACTCCTTGCTGGTGAGGGTGCAGGGGACAGCGTGTACCCATGTGCTGCTGTTTCCTGGGAGCGCTGACTGCTATGCTGGATTAAAAGAAGCTGTGCTTCTGCGAGTTCCTGTCCTTCTGAATGCATCTTGGTGCCTGTCCCAGTTTGTGCTGTTGTCTGGCATTTGTGCAAATAGGCAGTGAGCTTCTGGCTAAACCAAACTGCATGGTATGGTCCCAGCTCAATCTCGTTGCCTCAGGTGGACACAACCACAAGACGAGCTTTCCCACATGTTTACATTTATACCTTTAAATGCAAGGCAAAGGGAAGAGCAATATCAAGATGTGGATCATGGTTTTTGATGGGGGAAAAAAAACCCAGATATCAGTAACCTAATTACCTGTGTCTTCACAAATACCTTAATAGTTGCCAACAGTGGGATTTTTTTGACACTTTCATTTTCTTTAAAAATCATATCCACCGAACATATGTGGCTGCTATTTACATATTTAAAAATAAATAATAAAAGCTTTTATGTATTCCATAGTGCAGACTTTGAAATCCCATTTTGTTCTTGGTAGGTCTTTGTAAGGTTTTTGTGGGCTGACAGCCAAGCCGAAACCTAGCTTTCTGGGAAAGGAAAGGATGGATGGAAAACACCCCTCGCAGCTCCTGACTCAGAGATAAACCTTTTGCAATGTGTTGACTTCCTAATGTCTGCAGTGTGAGTGGCTTTAGACAACCATAAAGGGAAAATAGCCAGCTGCAGTTTATTAGAGTTGGGTCAATTAAATAGATTCCCAGCATCATCATCTTGGTTATGTCTCTCATGGATCATTGGAGATGAAGACAAGGTCTTTGTGGTCTCAGCTCCTTTTTCCCCTCGCAGATAGAAAACGGTAGGGGCCCATGAATAATTGTTGGGATATATTTCAACAGCAGCTCTCCCCATGGGCAAGCTCTTCCATTCACATTGGTTAATATTCTATTGTTAATGGTCTGCCTTCTCTATAGAAAGACACTCAGGAAAAGGATTGGATCACCACATAAATAGCAGGACTCTGTCTTGGCTTTGTCCTGGGAAGTTCCTGCCCAAGACGATGGGAGTCTTCATGTTTGTTCAATAGGTTAAAAAAAAGCTTTTGCTTGTCCCAAATGGTGTCTCATTTATTTATCTAGATCTCTTTCCTTCTGTTTCCCTGCATCCTGTTCTAAAAATATAAGCATATAGACTCTGACAGCCTGGTTTCTGCCCTGTCACGATTCTGTTTATGCTACTTATTTCCTTTAAAGAAAATTACCTGCCTTCAATCTGACATCTCTTGAGACTACTTTTACAATCAAAATGTAGTATTTACACGGTCAAGTGATTAAACAGGCCAGAGTAATAGCTGCAGTCATTAGAATGTCGCATGTTTTTCCCATGCTTCGGGAGAAGCATTTTGAAGCAATAATTTGAAAACAAATCCAAATATGGATACAGAATAATTTGAAATAAATGTGTAGCTCACATTCCAAGTGTCTTATGAAATGTTAACCCACTAGTTTTCAATTCTGAATTACTACGTGCAAACACTGGGCTGGTCATCGTGAGAAATCCTTGAGATGCTGCCCGACACTGTGGTTTTACCTTCCTGTTCATTTCATGATTTCAGAGTTCTCTTGCCTGCAGAGGAACATCAGAACAGTGAAGCCCTATCTGATGGACTGACACTACTGGACGTGCTTTTTTTCGGGGGGGGGGAAGGACCAAAGCCAACCCAGGGCAGTTGTCATAAATGCCACTTAGGGGCAATCTTGACAGTTTTGACAATTTTTCCATTTCGGCTTTGGCCCATGTCCCTATTCCTAGTGCATTTGCTTCTTCCTCCTCCAGACCCTGTAATTCCTTTCACTGGCTGAGCCATAACCAATGGGAAGGGGAATCCAAACAAAACAAAGCAAACGGAATGTCAAGGCGGTAGGTAGACAGCCTGGTTCCTCACAGAGGCAGCCCTCCCCCACCCAAACTGCGGTGCTCGGATGCACTGCTTGCTGTTCCGACTGTGAGCCCTTTAGCAGCAGCACTCCTGCTAGATGCACCAGGAAGAGTCCCCGAGCCCTGAGGAGACACCCTAGGAGCCTGGGGGGCTGAGGGAGAGGGAAGGCACCCCTACAGAAGAGCAAATGGTTTGTGTCTTGGTTCTGCTTGTGCCTGTGTGAACTTGGACATGACATTGTAATTATCCCTGTGCTTTACCAATGGGTTTCAGCCCCGGGCAAGTTCACTATGGATTCAATGTGACCAAAGAAATGACAGTAGAACGTTCTTGGGGTGAAAGGGTTATACCCAACTTTATTTCCACAGTGGCAGATCAATCACTGAAATTCCATCCACTCAGAGCGAGTCTGCATGCAGCAAGGCAGTTTCTGCCTCTGGGCCTCTCCGCCCGTGCAGCCGTCTCAGTCTCTGTCCTCGGTGCTGCCACCACTCCAGTCTCATCTCTGCTCTCCTGCAGCCCTGCAGCCCTGCCACAGTGTCGCCCAGAGCACTGGACGGAGCTCTTTCTATAGAGTCGATAACAATGTATTGCCCACACGTGTGTAGTGAGCCAGCCAACCAGGTGAGAATCCTCACCGCAGGAACCTTTATTTTCTCCATACCCTGCCTCCATCCCATTGGGAAAAATGATGTTTGCTCTACCTTCTTTCCAGGAATTATTGGGAGGTCAAATGAGCAAGTGAACATATGAGGATGCTGTGTAGACAGTAAATAGCTCTTGCAATGGCATTGCTCACTCTTGCAGACATCTGGGTGTGTTTTTTGAGGCTGGTGGTTTCCTAGTGTTTTGAGTGGCACCCTCCATCCTTTGCCTCCAGAAACTCCTATTGCCTTTCTCTTGCTCAAAGGACACCCCCTGGGACAGGCCATGGGTCAACCTTTCTGGAAACCTTGTTGCAGGATAGAGTAACCTGGGGCACACCAAACCTCAATCACAACACTGTGAGGACCCAGTGGCAGAGGTGGCTTCCTGCTCTTTCTAGCACCAGCCCAGGGTTTGAAATACGGTAGACACATAATGAAAAGCATGTACTGAGGATGATTCACTACACAGAATGTGTACATATGAATATTTTACACTTAGTTATTCCTTCCAGTTCACTTGTTTTTTAGAATTTCACTCCTAACAAGGACTCCAGTTAATTTCACTTTGGAAATCGACCACTTTGAAATGAAATATTCAAGGTGGTACTTCTTGGAAAGTTACGATTTCATATTTCCAACCATTCTTGTTGCAGATTGTTTGCATTTAGTAGGCACTTAGCTGTTTGCATTCCAATTATAGAACCAACTCTTTGAGCCATGGATGTAGATTAATTATAGTTAACATTTCTGTATTTACTTTACATGTGGGGAGCACTTTTTCTGTTAAATCAGCTCCAACATTTAAATCCTTTAAAAATCTGTCATTCAGCCAATATTTAGCGTGAGCATCCCAGTGCCAAGCACTGTGCTAGGTTCTGAGAACAATATAATAATATCCGGTCTTTGCATTTCAACATTTTAAGGTCTAGAAAGTAGACGACTATGCAGTAAGTAATTTTTATAAAATGCTGCTGGTTCCATGAAAGAGCTGTTAAGAAACGTCATGCAATCCCTGAGGAGACAATACTGTCTGCCATGAGTGGAAGATGGAGAGTTTTGAAAGAGGAGGCAACTTGGTGGAGACCCTGAAAGAAAGTGTCATTTGTGAAAGAAAGAGAGACGTTTCGGCTGAGTGGATGACCCTGAAGTGCCATCAGCTACAGGAGATGTGCTCTCTGGAGATGCTTAGGAGGAGAGGAGCACCGGCAGGGAAACGCTGGTGGAACCAGACCAGCCAAGGCAGGACGGAGTCAGGAAAGGCCGGACAAGGAGCAGGAGCTCCCGCAGAAGGCGGTGGCCAAGTCACGAAGTCAGGCACGCATCCAGATGCTTCAGCAGTTGAATGTGCCAGCGTGAGCCCAGGTAGGATTTGTGTAGACAGTGTAAGGAGAGGAGGGCAGTGCACCTGGTGGTGAAGAGAGGTGCATGGCAGTGCTCTTGGTAAATGATAGTGCTGAACGCTGGAGCACAGGAGGGAAAGCAAGTCTGGGGGTGAAGATGACTTTTCTGTGACCGGCTACTCAGAGTGGCCCTGGAACCATCAGCGTTATCAGCTGAGCTTGACAGAAATGAGGACCCATCTTGGACCTCCTGAGTTGGCGCTTGACCAGATCCCCAGATGAACCCCTTACACGTGCAAGGGCGTTGAGAGGGCTGCTCTCCGTGGCTGTTGCTGATGTCTGCGTCCTGGCCAGGCCTGGCTGCCAGATCCACTGCTTACAAGGAAAGGAATATGAGGCCTGCATGCCGTTGTCCCAGGAATTAAGGGAATTAAAAACATTTTTTAAAATGTAATTGTCTCCAAATTTAAGGCAAAATAGGGTCCTAGGTATAGAAGTTCTGGACATTAACAAATTTATAAACTCTTATTTTTAAAGGAGATGCCTGTTAATCAGCCAACAGGGGATACATTAGCCTTCTTGCTTAGATGCAAATTTTAG
This sequence comes from Manis pentadactyla, assembly GCF_030020395.1. Lineage (NCBI taxonomy): Eukaryota > Metazoa > Chordata > Mammalia > Pholidota > Manidae > Manis > Manis pentadactyla. The sequence continues at coordinate 61,012,893 of NC_080035.1, read as the reverse complement.
GTGCTCATGGAGTAATTAGAGAGTGATTAGGCTCTGCAATATTTTCTAAATTACAAAGTTTTAATTTTAAAGTACTGTTGAAAGCACTTAATTTCTGAGCTATGATTTTGGCTTCAGGAAGTTGCATTTCAAAAGCATTATTTAGAATCATGACTTTTATATCTGGAGTCAAAATTGCTGCAGGCAAATTTTCTGATAGTCATTTTTTTGGTATTGCGACTGTTCAGTCTTTATTTACAATAACATACAATGTAGGGCAATGACAAAATCTCAAAAGATGTTTTAAATTAACAATTGTGCTTCACCTTTTTGGCAGAGTTAGATTTTATCAAGCCTTTCCCACCCTGCTCTATCCAATTCCATCAGCATTTGCCAACCCTGGAATTGAATCCCTTTTGTTAAACTAAACCAGGCAAAGCCAATCAGGGCCAGTCATATGCCAACTGGTTACAATAGCTGATTCTAATGATGAAATATAACCCAGTGTTAAAGTCAGACCCAAAACAAACAAACAAATTCCTCCAGATTGGATGCCACATGGGATCACTTGTGACACTGCATATTCAGGGTAAATTTTCTAATGGATGGAATCAGATTGAGTGTGAACATTACTCTCAGGAACCGTGTAATTTCTGTTTTCTGAAAATAATTTTAAAATATGCTCCAATATCTTTAGACTCACCCAGATTCCTGAGCTTGGCCTCTTTACAGTAGTTAATTATATTTATTGTAATGATGTTGGAATTCTACTTGTTCTTGACGCTTGTGGTTTTGATCCAGGCAAAAGTCTATGACCGCAATAACCACATTAGCCTGGCTCATAACCTCAGTATTTTACAAAGCAGTTCGGCACTGTCCCCTCTCCCTAAAAAGCCTCCAAGATGATAAACTATTTTTTAAATACATAACATTTGAAAACACTTTGTCATCTCCCTAGATTAACAAAAATGGAAAACACTTTCCATTCTGAAAATATATGATGGAGGCTAGGGATTGACTTCAGGTCTAGGCAATCATTTCACTGCAAAGAAAAACTTATAATCACTTAAATTTTAAAATACATATACATATGATACATATGCATTTGCATCTATAATATAAATGTATCACATGATTTTAAGATACATTTTGTCCTGAAAATGTTGCTGGACATTAACTGTTACAACACCATGAAGTAAATGTGTACATTTCCAGCATTCTCTTTGAGGATGCTGGTAGCTCGAGCCAGTATGCCAGCTTGGTCATGCTGGAAGGTTAGAATAGGTATATTTTGAAATATAAACTAAACCATAATTTTCCTGAATCAAGGCTTTGTCCCTGGATTCCTAACTGCTCCTCACATGGGTGTCAAGGGATGGCAGAAAGCACAAGAAGACGAGCAGTTTAAAATCCATGTTCATAGAATTGGAAAGCCATGTGCTTGCTTAACACGTACAGTCTCCTCCATAGACGACTCTTTGCAATCTCGCCTCTTTATTCTAGTTTCAGGAGCATCCGTATGAAGTGAACTCATTTTACAAATTGGTACAAGTCTTGGCCTGAGTTTTGAGAAGGCTTGGCTTTGAGTCATGGCTGTATATAGGGTGGTCTTGCAAAGAGTTTGAAAATTTCACAAAAAACCAACCCTGATAGAATTTGGGCATCGTACCTTTTACTAGCCTACTAATATTTATAAATGTGATACCCCCTGTGCTTCCTACTCAATTTGAATGCATTCTAATTAACACACGAATATAAAGAGTATCCAATAACATAAAAATCAAAGATTTAGACTTGCTGGAGGCATATACCAATTTTTGCAAGTACCAAAGACAGTATCTTATCTCTTTTTTCATGTCACCAGGTATCTTCTAAGCCATGGCTGGTAAACTGGACTTAAATATTTTGGTTATATTAGATTTAACTAATGTATGTATACACAACTATAATTACATCTAGAAATAAGAGTGCATTAAGGTGGTTGACCATAGAAATAGAATTCATTAACATTTCTCAGACATTCCAAAATCTTTCAAATTCTTATCTTCAGGTCAAATCTCTTGCCTGATTCTAGACTCATTTGTCTAGCTGCTTTCTTGAAACATATTCGTGAACGTCTCACAAACATCTCCGCTTTATCATGTCCAGACTAACTCCTAATCATCTCCCCAAGTGTGCCCATCCCTTCTCTTCCTCTTCTTGGAATATGGCATTATCATCTACCTGGTTGCTCAAGTCAGGACCCTGGGAGTCAGCTCTGATGGTTCTCTGTCCTTCATGTGCACATCTGCCACCTAACTCATTGCAAAATCCTTTGGTTCTTTCTCTAAGATATACACCCAGCCTGTCAGATTCTCTGCAGTCCTGCTCCCTCAACAACCTCTTTCTCCACGGCCACTCCTCTGTCAAACAACTTCACAGCACCTAGAGACAACTTAAAATGTAAACTGTGTCATGTTGCTCCTTTATAGGAGGGCTCCTTGTTCACCTAGAATAAAATCCCAACTTCTCACCACAGGCTACGAGGCCGTGAACACCTACCTCACTGTGTAAATTCACACCCCTTCCCAACCTGCTCACCAACTCCTGCCAAGGTGGCCCCCTACTGTAGGGTGGACTGTGCCCATTCCCACCCCCTCAAAAACATGTTGAAGTCTTAAGTCCTGGTGCCTGTGAGTGGGACCTTATTCAAGCACAGTGATGCTGCAGATGTAATCAAGTTGAAATGAGGTCATTAGTGTGGGTCCAAACCTCAGGCCTGGTGTCATCAGAGGGGAAGGTGGCCGTGTGCAGATGCCCTCGGGAGAGCTCCGTCTGATGGCAGAGGCAGAAACGGGCGGGTTACGACTGCACCAGAAGCGCCAGGATTGAAAGGCACCATCAGTGCCAGCGAGGGGCAATGAGGGGACCTACCCGGGACCTCAGAGAGCTCAGCGCAGCTGACGCCTCCATTTCAGACTTCCATCCCCAGGCCTGTGAGAGAATACTTCTCTGTGGTTGGAAGCCAAGTCGGTGGTACTTGATTCCGTCAGCCCTAAGCAACGAGCCTACCTCCGCACTGTTTTCCAAACACGAGTCCTTTTCTGTCACAGAGCTTGCACACGCATGACTCCCACTGGCCAGAATATTCTTCTGCACTTTTGTTTTCCAAACTTGAATCCAGTCTTTCTGGTGTTTGCTTAAATGTTACTGCCTAAAAGATGGCCTCTCTGCTGTACCACGTGAAGTTGTTACCACTACCTACTCCATGCTCAGGGAAGATCCTGCCTGTACCACCTCCAGACCTAGCCTCTGGCCCCATCCTGGGCCACATTCCCATCAAGCATGCTGGGCCACTGTCCCTGAGGTCCCGGCTCAAACCCCACTCTATTACAGAGATTTCTCCATACTACACCCATCCATTCAGAGTCCATCACACACCCTGCCTCATTTTTTCAGCCTCTAAACTGTGCTTATTTGGGTTTCATAAGTCACATCCCTCCAACACACACATATGTAAGAGACTTAACCACATATATAATTTATAATAACTGTTTCCCAGTTTCTGGAATAATGACAGCACATAGTCAGTATTCAACAAATAACTACTCAGGGGCTGAATGAATGAGAACACGGATACTAATTATGTACTCTTAGCTTTCTTTTCTGTCTTATATACAATGGCCAGTGGATTATTTTTTTAATCACTGAACATGAATGATCATCGCCTTTTCCTTTCCTTAAAACTAACTTTGAATGTGAAAAAGCCATCTAGAAAATCATTTGTTTCCCCAGTGAGCTGCTGTAACACGAAATTCAGCAGAAAATGATAAATCAGAGAATTTGCATTCTGACATTACACGTTAGCCAGGGAAGCACCTTGTTTTGCCAATCACGATGTCTCACATTTCTGGTGAATTGATAAGTGTCAGGGGTGAAGAGAGTAATTACCTTCAGGGTCTGACTGGGCCTGCTTGGGAAGGTGCTTCCTGACTTTGTTTTTATCAGAAACACAGTGGTAAGAAAGGCTGCCTCCTGCTAATTATGGATCTCACTTATTTTAGTACCAACTCAAAGTTCCTGGATATTTTTACAAGTGGTATTCCTGAATGTTCCCAAGTTTCAAAGAGTTTAGCTCAAATAGCAGGAAAAGTATGAGGTCATGGATTGCCTTAGCTAAACTGTCACTTGCATAAACATGTCCATGGCATGGTAATGGTGGGGTTTTTGTGAATCTTTGTGTATTAACACACAAGCACTGAAGGAATGAAACATGTTGATTAAAGGGAAACAAATCAAGTACAATATTTTATACATAGTTTTTAATATATGTCTTTGTCAATGAGCATGTTATATATGTTTACATTTTTTGCTCAGTAGGTAATGGAATTTTTAGTGGTATATTTACAGATATAAAGAGACACATACTAAAATGCCATAAACATTCAGAAGTGTTAAGAAAATGATTATATAAATATACATGTGTGTGTGTGTGTGTGTGTGTGTATACATTCATGGGACCTAGTTAAAAGGCTAGCCTTCCGCAGAGCTCAGCTTCAGCTCTCTCCTTAGATTCCTCAGTCAGCGGAAACCTAACTTTCCCAGCTGTGGGCCAAGTTGTTATTTGTGTGTCTATCAATACCCTTCATTTTGGGGTGAATCTCAAACTGTCTGTGCAGATTCAGTTTAGAGAGAACTGGGTTTGGCCACACTGAGTGTATTTTTGACATGTATAAACCGTAATGTCTTTAATAGAATGTGGAATGTTTACTGCGCAGTATTTCTTCATTGCTGTTTACTGCGCAGTATTTCTTCATTGCTGTGCACATCCCTTGGAAAGGCATTTTATATCGATTCTGAAACAGGCAGATTGCTTTTCTGTAGGTGCAGATTATTACCGCCATCCCCATCCTCCAGATAGGAGAAGACAAAGCCTCATGCAGAAGCCTTTGGAAAGGGAGCTTTATTATAGACTAGCTGAGTTCAAGGGTTACGGCCTTCACCAAAATGAGCCTTTGAATGAGTCCTATTAACATAACAGGGCCATTTCCATTTAGGGCCTAGGTTATGTCAAGTAAGGGGTTGCCTGTAGTTGGGATCTTTCTTCAGAGGACTGGTAACTCATCCCAAATGCAAAGCCCCATTGCTGTGCTACCGAGAAAGTGTCATGCGATGATGTGTGCTTTTCTCTGAAGCGTGCTGTGTCCCAACTACCAGGAGTCCAATGTGGAACTTCAAAAGGAAGTCAAAGCACAGTACACCTGTGAATAAAACCCAAGCAGAACACATGCTTCATTATTGGGCACCTCGAGGCCAAATAGTATCTAGGCCTCCACCACCTGTTCTTGTGCCTCCCACCACACACTTCTGTCTCTTCTTGTGGAACTGGAACAAGGGGAAAAGAATATGCTGAGGGGACGGGAAAGCATGAGGGCTGAGGATGCTAGCCTGAGCTGTCTGTCACCCACCCACCCACGCCCCTCCCACGACTTGTTTCCTTTGAAGTTATCAGCCAAGTTTGGACGCTGTCTTCCTACGTAGGTAGTGTAATCAATAATCTATAAGCTTTTATTCTTGTTCAAAGGGATGCTATTTTTGCGACTTCTGAAAGTTACTGTTTTTTCTGAAGGACTGGAAGACAATAAGACTCACTTGATCTTACTAGTTCAAATGGATCCAAATGAAATTCGTGATAAATTTGCCATTCAAAGATGAAGTGATTTGAAGCGAACTTTATAGCCAATGGATTCCCAGGAAGAGTTTCTCTAAGAACATTCCTGAATGCAAGTAACATTGTAGACCTGTCCTCAGGACTTTTCCCTACCCAAGCATAAGGAAACTCTTAGAGACAGCAACAAAAGGCCTTTCGAGAAATTGGGGAAACACTATGTGCTTATGCTGACATAGCAGTTTCTGTAGTCAATCTCGTCCCTGACATGGCTGAAGAAAACTGAACACACTGCCTTGATGAATTCTCACTATGTAGTACCATTCTGATGTGGCACTCACAGAATTGTTGGAAGGATTGCAAAAACTTGTCCACAAGAGAAGTCTATATCCCTATAATAATAATGCTTTAAAATTGGGTAATTAGCCTACTTCTGAGTCCAATTCTACAGCTCCATTCTCTTTTCCTGGCATTGCACATCAGTGGGCAGAATCAGGTCTGCACCAGGCTTGTTGCATCAGAAAATTGCCTTGTTTGTGCTCTGGGGATGCTCATTTATGGGGCAACCCATTTCCTCTGCTGGAGCACCCCCAAAAGGAATCATGTCATAGCTACAGCATTTCCCAAACCCATGTTTGTGTCTGCAGACACAGCCGTCGCCTCACCCAGGCTTCTGTTTCCCTTCCAGAATGTTCTCTAACACAGGCTTTCAGAAAACAGCAAACAGAAACGGGACCCACTAGATCTGTCACAGAAATATGAGGGCTTAAGAGATGGTAGCAACTTCTTATTTACTAGAAATCTAGGGCTGCTGTAAGTAAGTAACATGTTCTTTTAAGTGACATGAAAACTATCTTTTTTTCCTGCAGGATTACATTTGTCACACATGAAAATTCTATTCTTAGTCCTCTTACTTGTAGCCTATTTTATAGACCCCATGGCCTCCAGTAAGTGCTGGAAAACCACATCACATAATGCTGGGAAGGGCTGTGTTTTGCATGTGGGTCTTTGATTTGTCTGACAGCTGTGGAGGAACCCACAGCCAGACAAAGCTCCGGGTAGCCCACATGTGTGGGTTGAAAGGGTGCACGCAAAGGTGGGGATTAGCTTACATGCAATTCCCCCCGCTCTTGATCTGCCTCCTTTCTGCGAGCAAAATATACCTTAGCTGGGAAGGAAGAATGGTCCACTTAGCAGATGCCTTTCAAGGAAGAAGCCCCAGTTTAGGCCCCGGTTCTTCTGTTTCTGGTCACTGTCATCTTTGGCAAATCCCTGGACGTCTCTGGGTCTCAGTGGCATCCTCTCCAGAGTCTAAAGGTTTCAAGTACGAGATTTAATAATATGTATTTTAATGTGACCCTGCAAAGTGATGCAGGAGAATGAGAAGACATTCTCTGAGAGAACACAGTCCTTTTTGGTTGCTGTGCAGCGAGCTGGCCGTTTCAGATTTGCTCACACAGTGGTTGTTAGGTCGCCTTTTTACTAATAACATTCTAACAGATAGAATGCGGAGAAGGACAAGCAGCAAGGTCATGGCTAAGGAGCCCCTGCGGAGGGCTGCCTGTTTCCTGGCTCAGTCAATCCTTAGGAGAGTTTTGAGAGTTAAATGTTCTTTTCATTATCTTCAGAGATGAGAAAAGAGAAGCCCCCAATAAGCTTAATAACCTGCCGACACATCGCAGGGTAGGCAGGGGATGTGAACCCAGATTTCCCCCCTACACCCGCCGCCGCAGCTGCCCGCCCAGTTGCCCGAATCTGACGTCTGTGTCTGCCCAGCCGGAAGGGTTTGCTTTCACCAAACGCGGCGGAACAGGTATGGAAATACACAGTGTGGGGCCCCAGGAGGCCTGGTGACCGTGAAATTTTGATCTGGGCAGAGAGCTCCTCTGGCTTCCTGATTTCTTCCCCTGGGTTCCCTGAGGGGTCAAATTGTTTTCTCCTTGTAGGAGCGTGTTTGATCATTTGAGAATGTGCTCTGCTGCACGCCTTGAGAAAGGAAGCTGCCGTGGTGAGCGGAAAACAGGAGCCTCGCTCCGGTGTCCAGCCTCCTGCAGAATGACCCGGGCTACGTCTCCTTTGAGCAGCGGCACGGAGACATCCAGGAAAGAATGGCCTGGGGAGAGAGTAGCATTTTCCTTGAAATGATCTAATTGGGTCTTATTGGTTAATAGTTTCTGAGCACCAATAGCACATATTCATTGATTCTTTAACATAATCCAATATTGGTTTTTTTTTTTTAAATTCTAGCACATGTTAGTGAAAAACTATATGGAAGCAGAAATCTGCCCCAATATCCATAACAGAGCAGTAAGTGTTAAAGGTCGCTGTTAACTGGCAGGAAGGAACGACTCACACAGAAACATCTTGAGAATTATTAATATGTGGATTTCATTAACAAGGGTCTCAACCTTCCTTAGAGACTGCACCCTGCCCTGCCCAGGGACCTGTGAAGTTCCCTGAATTTTGACAACTTTTCTGCAGTATAAAAATATTGAGAAAAGAAGTAGGAGTGGTTTGCCTTCCCTGGAAAGCCTGCCTTACCCATAACAGGATGTGAATTTACCCTGCTCAATCCCAGTTAAGGCAATGACAGCACCATGTCAAATTAGTAGCATTTTAGAAATTAACAAATTAACTATGCACCACTCCACAACATCTTTAACTATGCACAATCTCATTGTGATTCAGAGGATCTCAGATAATTAGTTGTAATAGAATCTGGTGACTACACAGCAGCTTTCTAATTCATTGTATTTGGTACAATTTTGTGGGCAATTACATGTATTGTGGTGTTGGATGCCTGAAAACCCTAGCATGTTTTTGGTATTGGGGCAGAATTAACATAAAGTGATTAAATGACATGAATAAATATGCAAATGAATGGTAAGTCATTGAGTAGGAAAGATACTGATGGGAAGAGAGAGAAACAGGCAAATGAGAAGGTTGGTAAGATAGGAGAGAGAGGACATGGTTATCAGCTGCAAGGTCCCAATTCTGGCTGATTCTCTGAAGCCTAGCTCTTCTCAGTGTGGTGTCAAAGTCGTGAGAGTAAGTTTAAATTCTGAATTTAAAAAAAATTAGGAGGCACTCTTTTGTCTTTTGCTAATGAAAGTTATCTACCTCATGAGATTATCTACCTCTAGCTTTTTTGAGGTTGTTTTGAGCACCGTCTACCACATTCAGGTCACTCGTTTCCAAGCTCTTTCAGTGTTTAGAAGAGATATCCTCTCACTGGCATAACAGGAAAACCCTCAGACTGGACCAGAAGGGAGACCCTAGTTTTGATGAGAAACTAATGAGAGTACATCTCCCTTTTATCAAACAACATAAGGAAATGTCTGGTCATTATGAGAAAAACAAAAACCTGAAACAGGAAAGTTGTTATTCTCAGGCATCGAGACTGCCCTGCACCAGCGTGTGCAACACAAATCTGAGCCTGCGTTTTGAAAGTTACTTGCCTAGGACGTGGTGGAAGTGGGCCTGCTAGCAGGTCACTGTTAAACTTTTCAAGTCCATTTGGTTTTTTACGATCAGTTCTCTCCATCCAGTGAGTGTTCCGTGTTTCAATACACACTTCCCAGATTTCAGTTACGTCATACCACTGTGACAGTTCCCCTTACCTCCTTTAAGCCTATATTATTTCACTTGATATTTTCCTGCCATTCCATTTCCTTTTCATAGTACATTTCTTTAACAACAAACTGCTGTAAGTAGAACCTCGCTATCATGCTTCATTGATACGAGAAAACCTTAAGCATAAGGATGATAGAAGTGATGTTATTAATTGTTAAAATAAGAGCAATAAACCAGAGGACATAGGGACGAGTCAGTCTAATTCATCTCCAGGAAGGTATATTATTGGGGAGTTGGCTGGGTAGAGAGTGGCAGGAGCTGAGGAATATGAGGGTAATGTGTGAGAAAGGGTGTGGGACAGAGTTTTTGGTGGGAAAAGTTTGATCTTCTCGTAACTGAGTAGTTGAACGTAGTTGAACCCTGACCACCAGCTGCCCATATTAAAACTCTGTCCAGAACTTTTCTAGTACCAACATTATCATCAATAGTGGAATTAAAAGCTATTTAGAGGGAAGAATATGGGGAAAACCTCACATAGTTGCAACACCAAAACCAAAAATTACTATCACCAGACCCATTTCAAAAAAGCCCTGAAGTTTTATTCCTCAAGATCTTACTCTAAAAGCTTTTTAAAAAAATAGTTCACTGCTTTTAACTGAAGTAAAAGGCAGCATTTTCTGCCAGGGTGATAACAGTAATCCCTGTGAAATCAAGTTTGGGTTTTGCTAGTTACAGGTGAATGTGAAGCATAAGCAAATATTAATGTGCTTTTAGAAATTCTGTACCCGCCGACTGCAATCTCCCGTACTCTGTTCTGGGGTGCCTTGTGGGACAGGGATGTATTTTTGGCCCCTTTTCTCTTTTTCTATACTTTACTTCCTTTCAGCCCTTGTATGATAAGCAATTCTAAGGTGGCTCTCCCTAATCCAGTGAACTGTGATCAAAGATCTGCCCCTCTCACCTTTGCGGGCAGAGGATGTTATTTTACCAGTCTCTTTGAAATTGAGCTCTCTTTCTTTAGTGATTGAATCCCTTGAGAAATGTAAGAATGCAACAGAGACTCAAAATCAGTGAATTAACTAAATACATGAGTTACCTTGAAAACAATCTGTATGCATGGAGAATAAAAATGTGTGTCTATCAGGTCTCCTGTTGTAGTAGACACTTGCATATCAACCCTGGGGGAATGGCGGGGACAGGCGGGTGTAACATATTTCTAATGATAAAGGTCTCAGAGACTATTTTTAGTGTCTGAGAAAGGGAAAGTGGTTATTCCATTATTTTGGTTTATCATATACAAAATCAGTTAAGTGAAACTCCTGTTGAAGGGAGGGTCCTGTGCCCCAGTAGGTGACAGGCTTGCAGTACCAGGTCCCAGATCAGGGAGGTCTTCCCCATACTTGAGCACTCTTTAATGAAGACATTTTAGGAAAATAAATGCAGACTCTTGCCCAGCCTCTTAACTCTGAACCCCAAGAATGCTGGGTGGTGACCCCCACCTGTACGTGGTGGGAGGAGGTTCACCTCAGCCTCTGGTCTTTTCCTTGGGAAGCATGTCCACTGACACTCACTTGGACTGACCCAGCTGGTTTCCAGCATCGCTCCAAGCTCAGAAACCTCTTGCTAACTTGATCCCTGACCTCCCTCCTCTTTATGACTCTCTTGCCTAGTACTCCTGTCCATTTCTCTGTGCTGGAGCATCATTCGTGAGAGCCCCCTGGACACTCTTACTTTGGACACTGACTTCCCCTCTTTGTCCTCAATGGACTAGGTCAACTTTGGTCAAGTAGGTAAAATATATGCCCCATTCTAGGGCAGAGACCCTTTACCCATGTCAGGAGCCCCTGGGATGACTGTCCATCCTCCCCATCAAATTTCACACCACCTGCTGGGCCTGTCTTTTTGCCGGCATGGTTGGTGGGCCCCATCACGGACCACAGGCCAGGTTTTTCCTCGACAGTCCCCCCAGGTCTGGCCCAACTGCCATCCACAAAGCTCCCAGTCCCCCTTTGACAAAATCACATGGTAGGTCTAGTGATACCTGATAGATTTTAGTGTTTTAATCCTTTTTCTCACAGGAGAGATAACATTTTATTATCAGGCACATTTTATGAACATGTTTGTTTATTCTGTTTTAATTGGGAAGCTATTTTGAAAGCATGATAAAAGCCAGCTCTAGCTCAGGGCGGTAACTGGAACCAAGACGATGGAAGAGGAGATGAGCTAAATTGCTGACCAAGGGGCCAGATGCCCAGCTCCTGGCTTAGCTCTGCCACCTTGCCCGCTGATTGGCCTTGACCAGGTTACTGGACCTCTCGGTGTCTCAGTCTCCCAGTCTCCAAAATTCTCTCACAGTGCTGTTGTAATGGGGACATTAACTGACATTTGTAAAGTGTGTGGGGGCACACGGTCCAGCAGAAAGCTGGCTTTATCACAAATCACAACATTAGCATATCCCAGAAACTGAATATTTTTGAAATAAAAAAATAAAAGATGTTATCTGTTACTCCTCTTCCAGGAACGTTCACATGTATTTTCAGTCTTACTTTCTTATTAACTTACATGTTATAGTGAGAGAAATAACATATGCACTACACAGTATTTTGTGTGTGTTCAGTTGTGAGTAACAGAAAGTGACACAAACTCCCTGACACAATAAGGAGGAGTGATTGACCCATGTAACTGTAGAAGTGAGAGTGATTCCTTCATTCTGATTAGCCCACCAGAGACCTCAGTGCCCCTCGTGAATGGTCTGTGTATCCATAGCCTTGGGGGATGAACACTTTGCGCTTATTGGCTTAGCCCAGTTTACCTCCTGAGTCAATCCCTGTGGCAAGGAGGATAGGTGGGAGGTGGGGGGGGGGTGATATTGGTGATTAATGGCTTGTCAAGGACTGCAGTGAGAGCAGGAGGGCTGCATGGATTCAGGGTTAAGTATCCGCTGATGGTACCCTTTACTGCATTTTCTGGAAGATAATTTTCATCAATGACATAGTATCCAATGAAAGGAGTATACTTAACCGGTGCTATTGTGCACACTTAGAAAGGTCCCTAGTGTATCACATAAGGCTCCGGTGGACACTTTGGTCAAGCCTGTTTTTGCTACATCAACCAAGTTACTCACATCTGCTTCCTTTTTCCTTCTCTCTCATGAGTTTGTCCTCATTTCCAACAACTACCATTTATATTGTCTTCAAACTTTCTCTCATTTGATGCCCTCTTTTACTTGGCAGTTTCCTATGTATTTTTTTTTTTTTTCTGTGTGGAAGCCAGGAATATAGTAGAACGTGTAAAAGCTGCCATGGCAGGTTGACTTAGATTCAAATTCAAGTTCTACATCTTAGTAAGTCTGACTTCAGGGAAGTCTTTTAGTTCCAAGAGTATCGCTCAGTCTCCTTTACAACAGGTAACAAAAATAGATGGATTGGACTACTCAAAATTATACCTTCTGAGCATTAAAGAACATGATCAACAGAGGAAAAATGTAACCTATGCATTCAGAGAAAATATTTGCAAATGATATAACTGATAAGGGTTTAATGTCCAGAATATATTAAAAACTTCTTAAACTCAACAGCAGAAAATCAAATAACATGACTAAAAAATGAGCAAAGGCCTGGAATAGACATTCCTCTGAGGAAAATACACAAATGGCCAACAAGCATATGAATAGATGTTTAGTTTCACTAATCATTAAAGAAATGCAAATTCAAGCCATGAGTTATCACCTCATACTTACTAGGATGATTACTATTCAAACAAACAGAAAATAGCTAGTGCTGGTAAGGATGTGGAGAAAATGGAACATTTGTTCTGGAGAAAATGGTAGGACTATAAGACAGTATAGCTTCTATAAAAATGTGTGGAGTTTTCGCAGAAATTAAAAAATAGAATTACCAGCTGATCCAGCAATTCCATCAGTGGGCATATAACTGAAAATAATTTTAATTTAAAGTGGGGTTTTGAAGAGATACTTGACCACCCAAGTTTGTAGCAACATTATTCACAGTAGCAAAAAGGTAGAAGCAACCCAAATGTCCATGACAAATGAATAGATAAACAGGGGTACATACATAAATGGAATATTATTCAATCTTAAAGAGAAAGGAAATCTGACATATGCCACAGCACAGAGGACCCTTGAGGTATGAAGTAAGAGCGTAAACCAGTCACAAAAAGACAAATACTGTATGATTCCACTTATAGGAGGTATTTGAAACAATCAAATTAATAGAAACAGAAGGCAAAAGGTAGTGGGTTTGCAGGGAGAGGGCAATGGAGAACTAATTGTTGCTTAATGGGGATAGAGTCCAGTTCTGCAAAATGAAAAACTTCTGGAGATTGGTTACACAACATGAATATGCTTATGACTAATGAACTGTACATTTAAAAGTGGTTAAGGTACATTTCATGTTATGTATCACAGTTTTAAAAATCTATGCCATATTAAAACAGCTGATCCATTCTGATCAGGATCAAAATGTGATTTTTTTTCACCTGCTTTCCTGAAATAAAAATGTCACATCAATAAAAAAAGACAACTATATTATCACATAGGGTAAAGAAACAAATGGAACTGCACAGCATTCCAGGTTCTTCTCAGTGCAATAAAAATGCCAGATCTCTGTTATCTGGATCTGTAACTTTTTTTTGCATCCCCTATAGTGCTTAGTTTAATTTAAATTTTCCCATCTACTGCCTACTTAACAAGCTAACCTTAAAAGTGCATGTCGATTTTGATGGTATTATTGTCCAAGGGTGGAGGAGGCAATAGTTCATCGCTTCTACATGTGGACGATTGAACCCAGAACCATTTGAGCTTGCTAAAAATAATATTGAGTGAAACATATGATTTGTGCTTATAAAAGCACGCATGTGAAGTTCCCTTGCTCAATGGCATTAAGTGAAGCCACATATATAACCTTTCAGATGAGAGGGAGGGAAGGCAGTTGAGCAAGAATATTTCAACAAACCATAAATCTTATCTTAATTGGAAATTTAAAGTACTTGAAGCAAGAGCAAAGTGACAGAAAAAGTAGTAAAACTAATATGATCAAGCTGACATCGACCCTGGTCACCAGCGAAGACACTGCATTTTCAAAGGAAATGCTTCTGGATCATGTTTCCTGGAAACCAGATGGGAAGTGAGATTAGCTATTTTCTCTCCAAAATAACTTGTGTTTTTGTCGTTATAATGTAACATTTACAGAAAATCAGCAATATGCTGGCCGTCTGTTAGGCATGGCCCTGTATGAAATGGTTTTATTCAGCGTGAGACAAAGATCACAGAAGAGGCCCAGGTCTCGGGCCACACTGAAGGTCAGGGACAGAAATTAGGACAGGAAGCAGCGTGGGAAAGGCAAATGACACAGTAAAGCCAAGGGAGCTATAACACATCTAAAACTACAGTCATAAATTATTAAGAAACATGATAGCAAATTTGAGCATATTAAAATAACACTTCATTAATATAACTTCTGGGACGTGTTCTACAGAAGTGACTTTCCAGATAAGTGAGGTTTACACAATCGCTACATCAAGATTCAACCGCACAGTTTTTGCAGAATCTGGCCAAGAATGCTTTGTCTACTTCTCTCACCTTCCTGGAAGAGACGATTGGCCATATTTTTGTCCTTAATTGACAGTTCAGGGGAAACATCAGGATTTATTATGATTACAGTGCACGTATAATGTATTATCTAGAGCAGGACCTTTTTGAAAGTGGAAGGAGTATCTTTAGTAACTGTGCCGGAGCGCAGTGTAAATGGCTCTGTCCCAGGAAGATCACACGTGTGGTCACTCAAAAATTCTCTGCTGACAGTTTTTTGCATGCAATTTTGTTTTTCAGCATCTTTTGCCCTTGAGAAGTGGGAAAGCCACTTTGCTGGAACCTAACAGGTTCTTCTAGGTCTCTGCATCAAATGGTGGGCATTCAAATGGGAAATCAGATTCCAAGGTAGTTAAGAAATATGTATTAAATAAGGCACACATGTCCCAGAGGAAGAGCAGAATAGTAGTATAAATGACCTTTTTGTGTGAATTGTGTCAGATATTTCTGCTCGGGATTAGAATCCAGGGGAGTAACTACAGACGTTAGGATAAGTAGGGGTCTATTTTAAGTAAAATTTATGCTTCTGAAGTGAGGTGAAAAATCAGGGTGCTTTTGATCTATGAAGTGTGTTTTGTTTCATGAAGATCAATCTTGTTCTTCATGATTTATCATGAGAATTAGGAAAGCTGTTGCATTTGTCTCCCCTGGAACATCTCAGTGACCACAGGGGTAGGTTCTAGTTGGCAGGACCCTCTGTCAGTGTCTGCACAGCCCCCCGGCAGTGTCTTGTCTGAATAAGTGGGAATAACAACAATAAGTCACTACCAATATACGCGGTGCTTGCAAGATGCCACACACCCTTCTAAGCATACTTTGTACATCAACACATGTGTTCTGGTATTTTATATAGAACAGTGTTGTTGTGTAACCCAGGTTATATTAATTAAGTCTAATACTATTATAAATAATGTGGCAGTGAACATGGGTCCCAGGCAGAGGGATTTGATAGATGAAATACCTGAATCCCAGTGGAATCCCAGGGCAGTTGGAAAGCCCAGAAATAGAGTATTCTGGAAACAACAGAGTATCCCCCTTTCTAAGAAGTGCCTATTGCTATTGAATGTCAGAATTCAAACATCCTGAGTAAAGCTTGTCTCTGTCTTCAATATTTCAGAGACAAAGACACAAGAATTCAACCCCTTAAGATGTTTATCATCAATTATTTTGACTTTACTACCACTATCTGTGGGTTATTGGGATTGGCACTTAATCATCCCCAGGATCATGAACTAGACAGGGGTTGGCAAGAGCCAGCTGGCTTTGCACCTGCTCTTTGAAAGCAAGGCAGGAGTCAATGAACTCAGCAGACTGTGTACTCATCTTTCCATTACTTTACATTACAGAAAGACATTTGCTTTATATTTATATGAGAAATGGTTCTGAGATTTCTATTCTCTCACTTTTCTTTAAAAAAAATCTGACTTTAGTAATTCATGCCTAGATTACCATACAGAGAGAGGAGAACAATTGCATCACTCAGTAAAGAATTACTTTTTAAGAAAACTGGGTGGGTCAGTAAAAAATTCTTCCCAGAACCCAGGGCTAAAATGCTAGTAGGTGAATGACACGTAGTATATCATATCTCACAATGCTCAACTCCTGTTTCTCAGATAAACCAACCACAGCACAAGGAAAAGTCAAATGCAGTGCACCTTTTGCACAGTGGAGCCCCGGCAGTTCTCGCAGTTCATCAGTCATCCGAGATAAGTGGTTACTCAATAAACGTAATCCTTGCCTGCTAGAAGCCTTCAATTCCAACAGAAATTAAAACCAGAGTTAGTCACAGAGGGGAAGGTGCAAACTCCAAGATGACTGTACATTCTGTAGTCAAGGCCATCGAATGAGCAAACAAATTACCTTTTATACCGAAGAGAGTAGCTATCACTTGGGTTTTGTGATGAGCGAATTCTCCGACTCCCAGGCATGAGTCATTTCTTGGAGCAAAGCAGCCGGGAGTTGTCCTCTGATCTGTTGGTGGGAACGCGTTGCCCGGGCTGCAGGAAGGGCCTTTCTGAGTTCTCTGAAGCAGGACGGAGGGTGCGTTATAACCGTGGGAGAGACGGACGATCTGGGAGGAAGGTGTGGTGCTGGGAGGGGGGAAGCCACAGGAGGGAGTGGAGAGGATGGTAGGGGAGCATGAGGAGGGAGGGACAGGGTTTTAATGATGCTTTTTTTTGTCAGTTGTGTGATGTGTCTGGGTCATAATCAAATTCACGCAGATCATGATCTTTTGTTCTGACATCAGCATTTAAATACATATATACTTATATACACACATACACACACACACATATATATTCTTATTATGCAATCTTTTACTGATTTCAGAGAACAGGGTAAAAAGCTATCATCTCTAAAAAAAGAGCAAGTGGAGCTAGAGAATGGTGTGTAGACACAGGGACTAGGAAGCCAAGAGAAAAGCCTGAAGCTTGTAGTCGGCAGGGTCTACACACCAGATCTAGGGAAATAAGAATATAAATGAATGACACTTCATGTTTTTATGTATTTCTTCATAAGTCAGTTACACATTTACTCACCTTAATACACACTTTTTGGGTCTAGTCTATGCCAGGATACCTTCTTACTAGTACTGTGATCATGTGGAATCTACTTGATCTTTGTCTCTGTTTTCATTTATGAGAAAAGGAGATAATAATTGTAGGTGCTCTAGAAGATTACTGTCTAAATTAAGAAAGAAAGTAAGTCAAGGACTGAGTACAGTGTCTGGTAAACAACATACAGCAAATATCATTAAGAAGGAATCCCAGGTCCAGAGCTTGGCTTGGAGAAAGGCAAGTGTGTGGAAGGTCCTGGTGTGTTTAAGAAACTCTAGGGCTTTGCTGCAATGGGTAGTGGGGGTGAGATGGTGGCAGGGGCTGAGCCTGGAGCAACACATGCAAATGGGGATGAAGTTGCAGCTCAGAACCTCAGGGTGGGAGGCAGCAGGGACCCTCTGGCTGAGTAAATCTGGAGGGGATGTGACCCTACGACCACTGGCAAGGCCCTCCTGGAGCAGTGTGGGGAGGGGCAGCAGACTGGGAGAGTGAAACCCTTGGGCCAGTGGGCCAGTTCTATTGGGCTAAATGATCTCATGTCCAGAGGGAGAGTCATGGGAGGGGCCGGTTAAGAAGAAGCAAGTTTCTGGAGCCATACCTGCATTAAAGCCAAGAAAAGTGGTGACATTTGGATATGGGTTGAAACAAAGAAAACTCGGAGGATGCTGATGTTTCCAGCCTGTGTGACAGGGTTGCTTCCTTAACAGAAATTAATTTGGAAGAGAAAATCATAGAG
The DNA here is from genome assembly GCF_030020395.1 of Manis pentadactyla. Taxonomy (NCBI): domain Eukaryota; kingdom Metazoa; phylum Chordata; class Mammalia; order Pholidota; family Manidae; genus Manis; species Manis pentadactyla. The sequence continues at coordinate 60,994,792 of NC_080035.1, read as the reverse complement.
GGGGAAGATGTGTTTTCAGGGAGGCAGGGGAGGTGAATAAGCGTGTGCTGCCATCTGGCATCTGGACATCCAGAAAGGGCTATCCAGGGGGCAGGAGACATATGGTCTAGAGATTTGTGTCATAACCATATAGGTGGCAACTAAAGTCAACAAACGACTGGGAGTGGGAGCAGGTTAAAGCCTCTGAGGAGCGAAGGCCCATCAGAAGGACCAAGGTTGCATGTCTGCACATCTCCTCAGACCTTGCAGACCCAGTGGCCATGTACCCATCTCACATTGCCCTTTCTGGCCTTATTCTGTTTGTGCCTCCTGACCCTGGCTCACGACATGTATTCACGTCCAGATTGTTGCCAGACTCAAGGCAGCCAGGGGATGTGGTCCAGCCTAAGCCCCCTGGGTTAGGGGGGCATTACAGAGGCAGCAAGCAATTGGACATGTGAGGACAGAGGCCCCGAGGAGGTGTTGTGGCAGTCGAGATGGGTCCAAAAGAGCTTCAGTTTTTGAGTAAGTATCATCCATTTTGCCTCTTTATGATCCGATTCGAAACTATGAGTTCTGCATTTCTTGATAGTACTTGGGATGAGAAAAAAGTAGGGAATTTTGCAGCTTTCTAGAAAGGCTACACTTCAGAAACTTGTAGTCCAGTCTTGACTCATCCTCCCAGAGCAGGCTATGTAGTCACCCAATTTTAGGGCCAGAGTTTCCTAGTGAGCAAGATGGAACAGCGAGAGCCATTCCCCTGGAGTCTTACACAAGATGCTCTGGGGAAGCTACCAGTGCCTGGAACTCAGCACTCCACACTGTCTGGAGAGAGCCCCTGGATTTTCCAGCATGGGGAAAGGACGCTAAAAGTCTCCCAGATTAGGTACGAGGCCTGTCTGCTCCACAGAGTCCATGTAAAACTTCTATGTTTCTTTCCTTCTTCCCTCCTTTTTCTAAGTCCCCCAACCTCTGAAATACTGCCAGACCTAACCTGGCCTGAAATACTGCCTCTAAGATGTGTGTGAAGCCCCATAGCATGACCTGTTTGCAAGATCACATCTGTGAGGCTGGGAGAGGAACTGGGGAGGTTACTGTGGAGTCTGGGCTCCAGGGAACCAGAGGTGCCCCACGGTGTGTAGTGTATGGGGACGTGCAGCTCTCCTGATTTGTGTAGTCATTTGTTGACTGGGCTCCAAAGACTTTTTAAACTCTCATTCTTATATTTGAGTAATAAAATATTAACAATTCTGTGAGAACTACCACTGAGTATTTAATGTATTTTACACATTACACTAAGCTCTTTGCACAAATGATATTACAGTTCACCCGTGAACAACACAGGGGTTAGGCGCGCGAAGTCCCCCGTGCATTAGAAAATCCATGCATAACATTTAACTCTCCAGAACTTAACTACAAGTAGCCGACTGTTTTTATTGGAATCCTTATGGATAACATAAAGAATAGATTAACAAATATTGTGTATGTTGTATGAATTATATAATGTACTCTTACAGTGAAGTTAGCTAGAGAAAAGAAAATGTTTTTTCAGATTGTCACAAATCTCCAAATATTTTTCTAGTGTGTTTATTGAAAAAAAATGCATGTAAGTAGACCCATGAAGTCAAGCCTGTGGTGTTCAGGGGCAACTGTGTTTAGTCTTTGTAATAAAGCTTCTAAGTAATGACATCCACCATCCACATTTACAGAAGGGAAACAGATTTTGAGACAGCATAAAGTAACCATGTCAAGGCCACTGCTAAAACGTGGCAGGGGCAAGAAGCAAAGCCAGACCTGTCTGACTCCCAGGCTATGTTCCTATACCTCTCTGCCTGCCACTCCTAATGCAAGATTTGGTGGGAATTTCTGGTGCAAAAAGAGCTCTGAGACACAGAATAGATAAAACTTGATTCCCAATTTACTTCCATAATTTGGTTCCAGTGGCTTCACTCAAGGGTGAACAAGAACCTTCCCTTATGTAGTGGAGGATGGGCCAGCAAGTTGCTCTGGCTCTCCGTGGCGCATTCATTGCTCTTGACTTGCTGCTTGGAGAGAGACCCTTCATTTTCCAGCATATTGTTTCTCCTATTTCCTCTAGGAAAGGTCACTGAGGAAAGGACATTAAAAGTCTTCCAGATTAGTCGTGATGCCTATCTGCTCCACCGAGTTCATGTAAAGCTTAAATGAGCTTATGCGGATAAGGTGCCCTTTCAATTTTAAAACATCACATAAATGGAAAAATAATATGATATTGATTGCTTAGAGTATGTCATATATCAGCACTTTTCATGTTATCCAGAGTAAATCAATAAGATAGTAATAATGATAGCTAACTTGTAAATGCTAACAATGTACACTGTACTAGGCTGCAAACTTCACACAGATTATGTCATACTTTGCAAACAACCCTGTGAGATCAGTAGTATAAGCATCTCAGTCTTACAGATGAGGAAATAGCTCTGAGTGCTTCACAAATTTGGCACAACCATCTGGATATGAACCATGGAGGTCTGAGTCAGGATGCTTTTTTAAGATCTATCCATCTTTTAGTTTCATACCTTGTTTGTTAGGTAGTTTCACTTAATAAAATGGAACGAAACTTTGCAAATCAGATTTTTAGGATTGGATTCTCTAAGGGGATATTTCAAATTCCCAGCTTTCCCAGCTTTATCCTCTGATGATTAGTTTTTCAGATTAGGCCATATATGTATTTGTTCTAAGCTCAGTGGATTGCTTGCTTTCTTCTTGTGAGCACTCATCCGTAATTCTAGCCCATTTTATTTGAGGCTTAAACGGATGGTCAGCAATAGTCATTAGTATCTCCTGACAGGTCGAGACCTCTCAGACAGGTGATTGTCCTGGAGTGGAATGCATATCTGAAACATATCACTCTGAATGAGAAAGAAATATAACAGCAAAAGTCTGGATTCAATTAGTGTGGCACTATCGACTCAGTTTTGGACAGATTAAATGCAACTAGCACTGTGTTCCTGGGATAACCACAGTCTGTCTCAGAAGGTGCTAGTACATGATCCAGGAACTACTCTTTCATGGAAGTTTTGGTGGATGGATAAAAGCATGCTTTATATGTGAATTTATAAGCAGTTTTTAATATTTAATTATAATGATTTCTTCACGTTTTAAACTCTTAAAAACTACAAAATAAACTTTTTAGAAAAGTCTAGTGTCGTAGTTGAAGCTGAGGTTGTTTGAACTAATGTCCGGAGACACATTGAGAGCCAGTTGCGTCCCATGTTTCAGAAGCAGGCGTGTTCTGGGCAAACTCCTCTGAAGAGTGGCATTTCTATATTTTCTAGGCTTAAAATCCTTTATAAATCCATTGTCAACTGCAAACCATCAAGGCTTTTTTCTCTGAAGCTAAATGCCCTGCTATGCCTTATCCGAGCGAGGAAGAAAACCCATGGTCTCCACATGTACAGTTACTCCAAGAAAGTCTATCTCAGATCGTGCTCGTGCTCACTAGTTGCTACATAGGCAGATAAGCCTTCTATAGTCTTTTTAATCTCACCTAACACAAATCAGCCTTTTAACGTTTCCTGGGAGAACAGCGTCCCAGAAGGGTGCTGGTGTGCGTGTAGAGCGGTGGGCTTTGTTGAAAGAGGCCAGCACAGATGTTAAAGGTAAGCAGCGTCACTGAGGAGGCCTGCAAGCCCCGGGCCCCTCACTGCAAACCCCTTCCGCCAAGATATCCCAGCTAATCACAACTCCCATCGTTATGAGATCTTGGTGTTTAAAATGACACCAAATTGTTTCATCTTCCAAGTCTGAGGTGTGAATCATATTTTATATGAGTCTATATTTTAATCTTACACCAGAAATTAATGGACCTCTTTTGGGGGGTAAGGTGGGATGGGGTGTCTTTATGTTTATGTGTGATTTTAATGCATTACCTATGTAACTGAAATTTCCAGGCACTGTTCTGTTCTACCTTGCTGACCTCTAACAGGGGTCTCAGGCATTTCCACCCACAGAAATCAGCCCTCTTTACAAGCAGAGGGTGCAGCCCGAGCACATGGTAACAGCGCAGTAAAAGCGAGCTGGTGCAGATCTGGCGTTTTGTGCGGAGGCAGTCTCCCTAGAAGAGTTCTCAGCCACTGAGGTTCGATCTGCTATATTTTAAGAGGAAGAAGGAGTCTGAGAGAAAGGAGTTAACTAAGGAAACTGACATCAAAAAGCGGCAAAGCTGAGGTGTGGGTTGTCCTCTGCGCATTCTCGCAAATCCTGCCTCGTGCTTTGCACCTTTGTTCTTCCTGCCGCTGGGTCTAGGACGCAGCCCCTCACCTCTAAGCTGCGCAGGTGCTATATCGCCCCTCCCATCACCCAAGGGCAGGGATCTCAGGGCGCCCTCAGCTGGCCCCCTGGGCATCCGGGCGAGCACTGGTCTCCATAGCTTCCACCCCATACCCACCCTGTGTAGCCCACGTATCTGACAGCCTTGTGCCCAGGTTTCGTGGTTGCCCTCACGAGCCAGGCTTGAGCCAGTGCTGCCTTGGGGCCTGGGCAAGGCTGAGCCTGCAGCCAGAGGGAAGTGCTGCTGGCAGTGGGTGTAGCTGAGGACGGCAGGACCCAGTCTGATGCTCAGCCTCCAAACAGGTTCCAGACCTGGCCCGCCACCAGCCCTCCTTCTGCAATTGCTGCTCAAACCTCAGCATGACAGAATCACAAGCATTTCCAATGCTCCTCACTTTGGGCTCCAATGATTGGCATTGTGCATGAGTGGATATGTCTGTGTCAGGTTAAGAGTTTAAGAAGGATCTCGCATGTGCTTCTTACACGCCAATGTGTCCAGAACCTCTTTGAACCACCACAGGCGTTTTTTCAAGCCATTAGTGTTAATAGAAGCTGTGATAATAATTCTTGAAACTATTGCTTGAGGAGTGCTCCTTTGAATGATCTCATTCATACTGACGAGGGCCATAGATTCTGTGGAATGTTAGATAATCAAATTCCTGACCTGTCTGTGACTGTGGGAACCAGCTGCTATTTTCAGGCAGGGCCCTGAAGTTCAAAGAAAAACAGCCACGCAGCTATTGTCTTTTATTTGCTTGCTTTAGAGCTGAGCCAACCCACTGTGCTTAGGGAGATTCAAAGCAAGGTCTAAATAATCTTTTTGATCTTTGGCTGCCGGCTTGCTCAGTGACACCCAGTTCATTCTGGTTTGGGTCAAACCCAGAAGCAAAATTGTCCTAAGATCGGTTGTTCTCACGTAATGGAGAAGGACTGAGGGATGCACAGGATTCTAAAAGTGACTGTGGTCTTCCAAGTCAGTCTTCCAGGAAGAAAAAGAGACAGATGGACAAAGGACATTGAAGAAAAGAGAGACACAGAGAGATGAACACCTAATTTATGCTTCCGCTACAACTTCTGAAGTTCACACACAGACTTGCTTATCTCCACAAAGCTGTGTGCCCACCGGTCCAAATGCTGAATGCCAAGTGGTGTGCTGTACTTTCTCCTGTTGCTCTCCCTCTGGCCCCAGATCAATTCCTAACAGCCGTAAGTTCAAGAATTGCAGAAAAACATATTCTCTTCCTGGAGCTCAAAAATCCTTAAGACTTAATGTATGTCATTGATGTATAATAGTGAATTTTATAACCAATTCTTCAGAAAAGTATTCGTCTGTGTCAACACAAATGAAGAAAAATAAGTTAATTTCCTTAAACAATAAATAAAAATTGCCTCAGCACATCCATCGACCTCCCCTTTTCTTGCCATGCTAGATTCTCATATTGCCGGCAAATTAGTTAAGGCCCTAGGTGAAATGAACATATTTTTAGCTCTATTTTTGCAAAATCTGCTATAGTGTTTACACACTGTATTTTCAAACCCGAGTTAGTATAGGTTTATGATGCAACTCTCCATTGTTTTGATTGTCTTCTCAAAAGGTTTCCATTTTTACCCCCAAAAAGCATCCTGAATGGTGTAGAGAAATATAAGTTTAAATTCAAGTCAGTTGAATCATTTCACGCAACTCTACTGTTAAAAGATTATGCTGCAAATTCCATAACTCTATATAACAGGAGTTTATGTTGCACATACTATGATAAGTCATTTTGTGTACCAGTCCATTCTGAAGGAATAGAGATGCTGGGACTGAAGTGTAGGAATTAAAGTCTATTAACTCATTGAAAGAACATGGTGAGGAAGGAGTTAACTATAAATCCAGGCACAGTAGAGAAAGGCTTCAAGGTCAGAGGAGAAACCCTTTGTGTTGCACTGATTGCAGAACAGACTTACAATTGTCACTGTTCAGCTTATGTTTATTGACCACGTCCCATGCGCCCAGGTCCTCACTGATGTTATCTCATTTACAGCTCTGTGCAGTTCATTCCAGTTTCATTTTACAGATGAGGAAACTGAGGTCCAGAGAGGTTTTGTGACTTTCAAAAGCTGCCCGGTATAGTGGCTCACTGGCCCAGGCCTCACATCTGGCCTGCACCCAGCAGAGACCTCACGCTCCCCCACCGGCTCCCTGTACTGTACAGGTGGCCTTCTAACAAGGCCACGTGAGCAATGGGCACTTGAGGAGTCATATATTTATCCTCTGGTTTTCATTACATCATTAAGTTGATTATATTTTTGGACAGTAGGTAGTTACTTCTAGTAACTCACCCAAAGATATGTTTAGTCTTGAGATTCGCTAAAGTGACTCCACCCTACTCCTTGGGTCAATCAGGTCATTTGGATGTCGTTTATTTTGCTGGGTTTTTTTTGCTGATTTTCCATTTTGTTAAACACAGAATTTTGACAGTTGAGGTTTATTAATAACAATACAAACCAAAGAAGTGTTATTAAAGCATATAGATAATTTAAAGCAAATAAATAATTTAGATATTATTCAAATCTCTAGATAATTTAAATGGTATGAAAATATTTGGACAACTTAACTGTTTTTAAAGATATCTAGATATTCAAGACAACATCTATCATTACCAGATTACAGTGTCTATATTTTACTTTACTAGGGATGTGAGCATCATCTGGGCACTGTTATCTCAAGCAATCTAGAAGGTTTAGGTATCTTAGTCAGGAGACCGGGTACTAGTCTGAGTTTCAGCCATGCTGACTGAGGTGGCCATGGGTACTCTGCTGATGCTGATGGAAGCGCATGTGAGATTTACCTCGAGTATTGTCACGGGGGGCAGATGAGATAATGTATAAGAACAGGCGTGAGGACTGAGAGGAACCAGCTAAGTGTCAGTTCCCATCATCTAACTCACTGGACTCATCTCTGATGTGCTCTTAGTGGCCCCGCCTAGATCATGGCCACTGGGCAACACATCTGGATGGCTGCTCATTTCACCTCCTGGCTGGGTTGATCACTCTGGATGTCTAATGACCCAGTACTTGTGTCTGCAGCCCTTTTGTGCACACTGCCTTCAGCATCTGGATTTGTGGTAATGTGCCAATCTTAATGAAGTTGTCTTGTTTTCTAAATACCTTCAGACACGCCAGGGCACACTGACTGAGCTGGTGTGTATGACAATGATAAAATGTGCCATGGGCTGGATGGGCTGTAGCTCGAGTCAAATTTGACATGACCTAATGAGATTTCTTGATGTAGAATCTACTCCTTTTGCTCCTTGTAGAAAAGACAGAGTGATGGGAGACGGCAGGCCTTCGGCAGGACTCGCAAGGATTACGCATCTGGAGACAGCATTAATTTGTATTGCATGACTCACATTGAATAAAAACAAGTTTGTATTCAAGAACCATGCATTCCCAGTTAATTAATCGCCCTTGTAAATGTTGGGGTGGATTATTGGTTAGTCACACACATTTTTTGTTCTCAGAATGAAGGCAGGTGTGCCACTCTGGTTCACTGTATAATTTTTCATGCCTGAGTCGGCCTAGGCGGCTTCTGCTATTTTCTACACCCTCTTCATTAAGCTCTGTCTAACTACTTAACTGTCCAAGTGTGTTGTTATAAAGCAAGATTATACCCAAGTATTTCAAAACTGATTTAGTTCGCGTCTCTGCATTTCATGGTTTGAAAAGAACCTAATGCGATTCCCTGTACTTTGTATACATGGATGGAGAGATATCAGAAGACACAGGGCGCTGCCTCAAGTCAGTATGGGGTGTCTATTGAGATGGGCCCTTAATAAGACAGCATGGGGCATTGTGGACCAAAAGAAACAACAGATTCATACTTTTTATCTACGTATGACATACTCAAACTGATTAAGAAGAAAAGTCCCAATTCTTGAGGAAATGAATTTTTGTGATATTTGTTGAATAACTAATATAGATGTAAATGGAATGGAAATCTTACCAAATATTATTCAGAGGCATGTCCAAAATGATTCAGAGCTGACCTCAAAATTTTAGAATTCATTAAAAAATACCCTCTTTTTTATCTTTAAAAATAATTGGTATGCTTGGAAAAACGTAAACGTGTCTTGATGCCACTTCTAATAATAAAATAAATGTATGGTTATGTTATTATAAATAAGCAGGTAATCCTCCTACTTTATAGATGTTCCTAAAAGCATTTTTAAAGATAGACAACTAAAGCAAAAGGCAGGTGATTATAGAGTTTATCAGGAGAGGAATGTGAAAGACTTCTGTCATTTAACTTTCAATATATAGTCAGATATTTATTCCCACAGGAAGATGTTTTTGGCACCAGTCATTCTGAGCTGCAGTGTGGGTGCTGTATGGTATCTCCAATTATTTCAAAGAAAAGACATCATCCACATAATTTACTAAAGGAAATTCAGTTTCAGTCTCATTTCCCTAAAAACTGAGTTCATAGCACATGGACCCTCTGAGCTGGTGGGAGGGAATAGCTGCTAGTGGCACTTCCTCCAAACCCAGTGGGACTCTTAGTTCCGAATAGACTACAGTTTATCTCTTATTTTAAAAAAATTTGTTTTAAAAATACATGTTGAAAGCACCTGACTGCTGTGAAAAAGACCATTCAAAATGTCAAGTGATCAACTTGCAGGCAATCCATATTACTTTATGTCCTTATATGAAGGAAAGACAGAGGTGCTCACAGGAAGGACACTGTGAGACCACAGAGGCAAAGAGTGATCAGAGCAGGAGGGCTGCAAGCCAGGACACCAGGGACTGCTGGCAGGCAGGAGCCAGGGGACAGGCATGGAGAAGATGCCTCGCTGGAGCCTTCCGGAGAACAGGGTCCTGCCAACAGCTTGATTTCAGACTTCTGGCCTCTAGAACTGTGACAGAATACATTTGTTGTCTTAAGACACTCAGTCCCTGGTACTTTGAATGGCAACCTTGGAAAACAAATACACATACGAAATAAAAGAAGTCTTTGACTGTAACTGTCTTATAAAAAAACATGAGAAGTAAATTATGAAAGCCCTTGCCCTTTCTATACCTAAAAGCATCATCTTAAACATAATTTTCTAAGAGAAACAGAAAATGCCATTTTCATGTTGTTCATAGAAAGCTGAACGATAATCATTGACTTAGCTGTGCCAACTGTGAAGAATGTGAGTTTTTAGCATTTTATGAGTCACAGTTGAGAAAAAGGTCATATAAAGCATCGGTCCTCTATATGTGTGCAAAATCCTAACCAAGACACTCATTTTCACCTCACTGGCTCAACAAGACACTTTGAGCAATATCGTTTAGGTGAAACAGTTCCAAACATGGAAGCCATAAAAAATTATTTTTCCCCAAACCATTCGATATTATTCTTAAAAAAAAAAAAAAAGAAAACATTAACTGTAAATGGCTTGTGCCATTGACCATGGCCTGGGAGAGACCTCTGTCCTGTGGCAGGCTGCCAGCACCTCCCTGGCATGTCTTCCTCCCGTCTAGGTTTGCCTTTTTGGTGCCAGGCATAGATTATTTGTTGTTTAAATAGTTCATCTGAAGAGACTGAAAGGTTTCTGACTTTACGATTTTTTCTGGGGTTGTTTGTTATTTCATCTCTAGCCCTCAGGACTGCGTCTGGCACAGGGGTGATACTGAGATCAAAGTTAGCAACTAATGGACCTGCGCTAATATCTGCAGGCAAGTAAAGGGATGCTGGGAGAATTTTAAAAGGCCACTTTTCCTTCCTTTCTTTCTGCTTCCTTTTTTTCCTTCCCTAATTGCCCACTTTCCTTTTCAATCGCAGTTGCCAACATACTTGCTGAACTCCAAGAAGTAGCATTATTGACTCAGTTTTGGTCTACTAATATTAAAAAAGAAAAACACTTAGTTAAGGTTGCTTTCTCAATTCTGCCCAAACAATTTGATCCTGATTTGTGTATTAAAAAGTAGCAGAGACTTATATCAACAACTTTGGATCAACTTTCAAGCATTCCTAAATGTGTCATTTGCATGGATTATAGGCAAGTGAAGAAGTCTGCGCCTGTTCTGTAAAAGAAATCAAGGAGACGTGGGGAAATACAAAACACTCAGTAATGATACTTTATCATTTTTTTCTCGATTTAAAAATACTTATTATTGTACTGTTAAGTTGTTTTCCTTGGAGTTTCGTTTTTTTTTTTCCTACTTGAAAGGGTATCTATCAAAAGAATAAGCAAGTGAGGATGAAATTTAGTGCACAAAATATTGGCACAAATTGGCCATTATTTGTCAGAAGAAGCAGTAACTAGACCTATCTTTTCATTTTTCAGAAGGCGTTAATATCTTGGTTTTGCTGCATCCAGTATAAGGAGACTGATTAGCTCCAGAAGCTCTATTAACAAGGACAAAATAATGTAGTTTTGTAAACAGTAAAGAGCACATATCCTAAATCCTAAAATGTGCCAAGAGGAAGATATTTGTTAAAGAACGAGCATCACTTCATGGAAAAGATTAAAGATGGGGTGGAAGAAAATGCTTTCTCTGCTTTTCTTTTAAATTTGTTTCTTTTTGGTGTCAGCATTTTAGGTGGGTGATCTTCTCTCTCTCTCTGATTTTTTGTTTTCCTTCTGTGACCCATTTTAGAAATGCTATCAGCATCTGCATCCTTGCATGTGGACCAAAAAAAAAAAAAAAGCCCTAAAAAATTTATATCACTTGAGCATAACCTTTGAGGAATCAGAGTGATTGAATACCAACTGTTCTCCATGAACATTCATGTAATAGACCAAAAGTTGAGGTCCGCAGGAGGAGAAAGGCCAATAAGAAACAACGGGAAGATGATAGAGAAACAGTTTGGAAAATGAGCAAAGCTGTAAGTCAAGGGGATGTTCTAAGTGACATGAAAAAGGCCTCCACCTGTTTGGAACTCGGATTGATGGGTGATGGTCACTCAAGAGAAGGGGGCTGAGGGACTGGGTATGGTGCAGGCAGAGGGCTTGAGATGGCCAGGAGGGTGTAGCCCAGATGGGCATGTGAAGGAGTTTGATGTGTTTCCTGACTTTTATGGCCCAATATCAGTGTGAAGATTGGTGAGTGAGGCTCAGAAAGTGCTCAGGAACTTAAAGGTGGCAAAGGTCCAGGGAGTGTGACCCCCACTTGAGCTCCCAGCCCTAAGGAGGTCCTGCTCAGAGGACCTCAGCGTGAGCTCAGCAGCAGCACCTGCTCTAGGTAAACGTGAAACCAGGATGAAAGCCCCAGATTCATACTTTAAGGAAAGGCGTAAGGAAAGAGGAGAAAGGCCACTTAATTATGTGACGTTCTGTATGGGGCAGACATTAGGCCAGGTGCACTAGATACGTAAGCTACTCACTTGTCAAAGCAAAGCCCATACTTTCCTCGTAGAGATAAAGTCACTGAGGCCCCAAGAGGTTCAGGAATTTCCGCCATGTCATACAGCAGTCTGGGTTGACACCACTCCTGACCCAGTCTTCTAGGCTATTCTTAGCTTTCTGTTTCCACTTCTCTCACGTGACAGATGACCCTCTGTGTGTCTGTGTGACTCTCTTGTAGGAGAACCTGTGAGTTAGGCGAAAATAACTCCACCTCCCTGTCATCTACTCAGGGAAGCATATTCGACCATATATAAGTAATGACATTTAAGGAAGGTAATCTCTAATCTGGTCTAGTAAAAATACCAGCTCCCATTTGCTAAATTCTTTCTCTGGGTCCAGCAAGGAAATAAGTGTTTTATAAGTCTTATCACTTTTAATCTTGACACCAGGCCATTAAATTAGTGAGATTAGGCTTAGAAGTTAAGAAGAGGCCACAGCAAGATTTAAATCCCTATGTGTGATTCCCAAGTCCAGCTCTTGAGCATTGCTCAGCACTGCTGCATTTTATATGAATATTACATGAATATATATATGTGTGTATGTGTATGTGTGTGTGCGCACCCAGTATTTATATTAATATAGGGTATATGTAATCATAGTTACATTTCAATTTTTATATATAACAGTGACAATTCAGATGTATTTAAATCATTAATATATACTGTATATTAATAAATAAGAGAAAAAAATCACAGAAATGTGAGCCATGCTCAACCTTTGATGTTACAACTGTTAAAAGCAATACAGTATTTGCAATTGTTCTGATAACTAATGCCAACCCACATGTGCATCTCAAAATTGTAGGTGAGAAATATTTCTCGGGTCAGCTTACCTTCTTTTTCATGAGAAATGCCTGCAATTTGCTTGCAGAGAAAAAGAAAGCTGGAACCAGAGAAATCAGGTGAGAGGGCCAGAAGGTGTCACTGGGAATGACGTATCTGGCCAGTACAGATTATGTTTAAGAACTGGGAGAGTTCTGGCTGAGTTTCAAAGTAATGGCACAGAGGTAACATGGTTCTTTGCCTGAGAACCAGGTGTCTTGTCAAGGGTTCGAACAGAGGCCATCACCAAGTACCATGGGGACCCAGAAGGGTCTAATGCCACCTGAGGAGGAGGTGCAGTGACACAAAGTGGGAATTAGAACAGGGATGAGGGTGAAAACTTGACTTCAGAGATGACTTCCGGGTTTAACAAAAATATAGGATGTCCAGTTACATCTGAATGTCATATAAACAAAGAATCTTTTTTTTTTTAGTGTAAGTACATCCCAAACATTCCATGAAACATATTTTTATAAGTTTCATATAAAGAATAATCCATTGCTTATCTGAAACTTAAATTTAACTGGCATCTTGCATTTTCCCTATGAACCCTACTTACGGGTTAACTACAGGCCAGTTATATTGACTAATAGGAGTGATAACAACTTCATATCTTAACTGTAGGTCCTCACCTTCAGGAATCATTTTTTTTTTTTATCACTGTGTGTGCTAGTATAGCAAGTGTCAGGGGCAAGTAAGTAACGATACGGAGGGAGGGAGGGTTGTATATACTTCTCAGTTGAGAGGTAAGACTCACATAAGATATTTAAAATAATACTAAAACATTTCCTCAGCTGAAAGCATAAGATCTGATTTACCAAGATATTATTATATATCATCACTTAAATGAAACATCAGGGAGAGTCACAACCGAGTGAATTCCAAATCCTTTTCCAGCCCAGAGACCAATTCACGAAAATTAAAAAGCAGTAGGAGGTACAATTTCTTACTCACTTTTAAGAATATTGCACAAATACTTCTTTGAACAGACCTAGGTTCATAATTTTCCCTCTGAAGTTTTATATTGCCTCATGTTTCACTAAGCCTTCCTTTATAGATGGAATAATTAAGTAGTTAATAATGGTTAAGTGACTTGCCTGAGATCATACCTTGAGTCACTGGCAGAGCAAAGAACAGAACTCACAGCTTCAAGTTTTCAACTCCTGCCTGGCTCACAGGGCCCTGCTGTCTGGTTTAACCCAGCTTTACAAAGCATGCAGGTGAATACATTAGTGTCACCAGTGATTGAAGAGACACCCATGCCTAGGCCGTGAGTGCTATCTGTGGAATGCGATCACTATGAACTTAAACGTAGCACTGTGTCAAAAGGGAAACTGGCAGCCTCCTTGAGGACTAGTAGTCCTAGAAAGATACAAATTCTCCTTTCCATGAGATAACACACCAATAGTACCTCTGCTTTAAAGGGAAACTCTAAGTTGGATGGGCTAATCTGAGCAAACTTTAGAAGTAACACATTTTGATGTTGTTTTCAGTTTTCCTAAATAGACTTAGCTCTTGCTAAGTCAACTAGACCTTTACTCCAGATATTGTGGGGGAAATGCATATGGCTAAATGGGCACAAATATTTTTTCAATGCATATACCCGCATTTTCTCCCCCGGGAAATAAATTGCATAATACTGCCAATAATAATTTTAAAGTAATTATAGAAAAATAGCACTACACAGGTACTTGTCAACATATAATCTGTTTTTTTTTCTCTTTTAGTAAAAGGGTTACCATTGTTCTAAAATATACTTGCCCCTTCCATAGTTTCTAAAAAGAATCCATTGCAGGCTATGGGGATGGAGCACCAATTTTCCTCTTTTCTCAGCAGGATCACTCGGAACCAAACAGAGCACAATTCTAAAGGTCACCTTCTGGCTTTGCTTCTTGGGGTCACTCACAATAGCCTGATACCAAGGTGTCTTCAGTAGGTGAGCCATGCAAAGGGGTGTGCAGGCCCTAGTGTTAATTAAAAGAAGAAGAAGGAAAGAAGAAAGCCAGTCTGGTATATTCCTTTTCTGAATGTATTGCATGGATTTTTCTCTGCATTTAATTGCTTTTTTAATAATTTGTGGAAAAACGAATGAAACATTTTAATATCAAGAAGAAACAAACAGTGTCTAACTGTGGTTGTCAAAGTATGAACCAATGTCTGTGAAACTCGCTGACGTGTAAAGGGTAATTAGATGAAGCGGAAGCAATGTCAGGAGCAGCCTGGTGGGTCAAATGCTTCTCAAGGATTCTCGGTAGCAGCAGGGAACAGAGATCCTCGCCCACGGACATGACCTTTAATTAGCCACATAGGCCAGGTTCCTTTCATTCTCTGCCCCTTACAGGAGCTTACAGGTTGAGACTCCAGCCCAGTGTAGCTGTGGTCCCCAGGCAGCAGGTGATGGGAAAAGGAAAGCCATCCTCCAAAGTGAAGTCTACCAAGGGGAACTACCTCTTCTCTGCGCTTTGTGTCCTGAATTCACAGGTAAGTCAGCTGTGCTGGTCAGCACTATAAACGCAAGCCAGCTGGGTCCCCAGGAACTTATGCCCTTGAGAGCTCATAATTTATTGCTTCTCCTAGGACGTTATAAGGAAGCATGTGATTTAGGCAAGGGGCAGGAGTTTGGGGTCATTTTAATCTAAGGGTCAGAAAGATGTTTGAGACTTCCACTTCAGTTTTCCTGCCTATGGAGTTTGGATTGAAACTCCAGGCTTTGAGAGGACTGCTGCCATGTGATCACTAATGCTGAACGCCCGTTTGGGGACCTGCCCTACTGATATTCTTTTGTGCTTATTCACAGAGCTTCCCTGTTCCTTTTGACACATTCTTTGCACTTCTGACTCAGGGAAAGCAAGAGAAGCCTTTTGATCTCTTAAAATGTACCCTTTCTTCATTGCACTGTCCTTTCTTCCTGCCCCAATCTACCCCTATACAAAGTGAAGAACACTTCAATAGAGACATACCTTGTTGATGACCATCCCTAATGGAACACTCCATCAGTAATTCAAGGGAGCTGATCCTGGAATATACATGTATAATTAACATATGTATTGTATATAAGTATAGATATTATAAAATATATACACATACATACATACGCACACTTTTGCTAATTAGTCAACATATAATCCTTGAATTAATTTCTATGTCATTAACTATCTGACTCTTTTCCTCAAATTCAGACATGGGTTAAGTGTAGAAAATATATTTTGTCCCATAGTTAGATATTTCTAACTTTCAAAGTTTGCATTTACATGAAGTAAATTTGGGGAGGGAAAAAAATATAGAACAATTGCACAATGAAATCTCAGCACTGATGTCTTATATTTTAAAACAATATGAAAATATACAAATTTTAGGAAAATGCTAATTTATACAAAGGTATAAATTAGAAAATAAAAATGTCATTATCCTATTACCCAAGGGAAAATATATGCATGCATGTATATGTGTACATACCCAAAGTTGAGATCCTTGGCAGAGCCAAGTCCATCAAAGCTATTTGAATCTCCTGTTTCTTTTCTGGCTACACAGGTAGGCTACTGCCCTAGTGCAGTCAAGAAGCCAAGTTCTGGGTATCAAAATGAAAGCGAAACTAACATAAGGCACTTCCAGGACCGGCCCGTTAAACAGGGCTGTGTGATCTCTCTCTTTCTCCCTGTACTGTTGAGTATTGCTGCCTAGAGCAACCAAGAAAATTAGCCTGTTGAAGATGGCAGAGCTTCTATCAAAATAGATCCCTATATGACTGTATGAAAGGAAGACTCCTAACAATGTGACTTTATATGTTAAGAAATAACTTTCTATTTTGGAAAATCTGACAATATCAGGTTTATTTATTATAGCAAGTAATGTAACCTTGATATAGGTCATAATTAATATTAATTTTTGTTTGGCTTATTTCACATAAAAATATAACAAAATTACTCTTCCATGCCCACCACCCATTTATTCTCTGTAATGAGAATTCACTGTTTGCATAATTTTCCTCTGCAGGGGTATTGCATATTCAACTAAACTCCTGCTATTGATCATTTGTATTGTTTCAGCTTTTCACTATTGCATTTATTTGTTGAAACTTTTTTGTACACATCTCTGATCATTTCTATAGGAAACATTCTTAGGATTGGAATTATTGCACCAAAGATGTGAGACTTTTTATAGTTTTTATATATTTTTTCCTTATTTGGTTTCAGAAAGGTTTGCCTATTCATACTCTTATAAACAGCATTTGATATACTAATTGACATTTTTATTCTGTATGGGTTTTATTCAGTCATTGGCTGAATTCCAAGGTTTGGGATTACCAAATACCATCTGACTAATTTCTCATAGAACTGATAAAAAATGTGAACAGTGTTAAATTAAACATAGAGGAAAGGACAAGATAGTTTATTGGTGGAATTTATGCAAAACTTAGAGTGCAATACCTCCTCTGAAGGAAAATAGCAACTAAATAGCTGTTCTTAAATTGAAAGCTATGTACTATGACTAGATTTAACACAGCTCTTTCTTCTGCTCCCTTACGTTCCTCCATTCTCGTTATTGCCCCTCCAATTCTCATCCTCTGAGTAAGTGGAGACAAAACTTTATTTACTGGAAAGTACCTCTTTTTCTCTATTATATCTTAGTGATTTTAAGCCAACTAATTTTTTTATTTAAAAAAAAAGGGTGTGGTCTTCAATTATTACTACTTGAGTATTAATATATGTTGAATAGCAATAGAATGCTTTAAGCGATACCACCTTCCAGTTCAGATGGTATGTTTTCTGTCTGTCTGGGACACTAAATCTTTCTGCTTTATCATAATAAAGAGGCTTATATATTAGAATTTCATAATTTCCAACTTCTCAACTGAACTATGAGTAGTGATGGAAAAAATATAAAATTATCTTTCTTTTTTTAATTCAATGAATTAGAGATACCTTATTTTTCTCAATGGGAAACAAAAATAATAATACATAATAAGAAGAAAACAAAAGAATAATAGGAACATAATAATAAAGAATAAGAAGAAACCAAAAAGTAATAGATGCCTAGTGAGAGCTTTTATTTTTCCTTTTAAAATGGAGTTTCTCTCAGATTACATAACAGAATAAACTATATAATGAAGTACTTTCCTTTCTCATATTTTTCATAATTAAGGGCCCAACCAAACTAGGAAGAATATCTAAAATCTATAAGATCCTAAAGCACTTGACCGTCATTTGTGTTGAACTTTTTATATTTATATTGAGAAAAGTGATGCTGAATGTTCTGTTATATTAATATTTAAATGAGTCAAGAGTTTCTGTTTTTTTGAAAATTTCATAGACTATCTTTTAATCCTGAATTCTGCCACATACTTCTCCATCTTCCTTGAGCCAATTCATACACTGTGTTTTTATTCCAAAAGCCTTTATATTGCAGGTGGCATTTTGGATCGATTCTGCCCAGAGCTATGTGGCAAAGATCAACTCTTTTATTAGTCTGATGTGAATAAGGGTTATAATTATAATCCAATGTGATTGATTTATATATGTGACTTTTCATTAATTTATAATAGCTTATTATCTCTGGATTTCATGTAACATGTTCAGTATAATTTTGAAATGTAAGAGGAGTCTGTTGAAAGATAACAGAGGAAATTATGTTCTTTTCTCAACCTCATCTATACCCACTGGAGTTCTGAAAAAGAGTTAAGTCTGTCCCGTACAGTGAATAATGCAACCGTAAAATTCCAGCAGTCACTCAGTCAAAGAGGTATACAAAAATTACCCATAAAGTCCAGTTTGGTTGCTTCTCTGAAAGACCAAGACTATTTCAAGATAGGAAAACCAAAACACTTCCATTTCATTAGATTAGATTAAAAATGCTTATGTTAAAGCAATGGCATTTACAGCAATGACATTTCATTAACTTTATAATGAAAATAACACAGAATGAAGTAATAGAATAAGAGACACAAATAATGGTAACAAAAAACTGTAGCTTTATAAGGCTATTACCATTAACTCAACGTGTCTCTCAGAGCTTCCCAGCAGCCAGAGTAAACAGAAACTCAGAGGTTTTCTGACTCCTGTTTTCTAAGAAAAAGAAATGTATTAAGTAGTCAGAACAGACAACTTTTGTTGAATCTGAATTTTCTCACATGCATTTCATAGGGAATATTGAACATCCCGGTGAAAGCTGTCTTCAAAAGCAATTTTACAAAACAAAAAAAAACCCCAGTGATGTCCCACCAGGGGCTATATTCTATAAGCATCTCTTTTATGAAAGCTGCTAGCAGACATTGGCTTCCTGAAGACGTGAAGGTATTTTATCTACCCAACTGTCTGCACCTAAATGAGTGATTGGCGTTCTTAAATACCTGCGAAGCGTAGCCTCTGAGCTGTAACCACTGGTGGGAACACAATCTCTGAATCAGACCACCTGTGTTCAGGCCCCAGTAGCTGTGTGGCTGGGGCAGA
The DNA here is from genome assembly GCF_030020395.1 of Manis pentadactyla. Taxonomy (NCBI): domain Eukaryota; kingdom Metazoa; phylum Chordata; class Mammalia; order Pholidota; family Manidae; genus Manis; species Manis pentadactyla. The sequence goes on along the minus strand of NC_080035.1, from coordinate 60,975,862 downwards.
GTACTAACCAACATCCCTCTATGAGGAGTAAATTGCTTAGAGTATGTCTGATGCCTACCTAGTGCATCAAGACCAGTTAATTATTATTGTTTTTATCTATTACCATTATTACCGGTATGTTCTTTCCAAACCAGAGATATTCCACATCTTCAAATATATTCCAGTAAAAAAGAATTTGTGACCAGGTAGATAGCACTGTCTTGTTTCCTCCCACATCTGTCAATCATAACATGTTTTTAAGAACCATGTTCATTACATCAAAGTCCTTGTGAGTAAGGCTTTTGCAAGGAGAGCAATATTAGTAATGCTTGTCACATCTTGTGTTTTTCTTCCAATGGGATGTGAAAAATAAATAAAATTTGTATTTAAATACACAGTGGTGTACCTTTTAAAGTGCAAACTAGAATGTTCATGGTGGTAGGCAGTGGTGAGGAATAAAGCCCTCTTTAGGGGTCACTGTGTCACTAGCTTAGAGGCTGTCTAACAGCCATAATGAAGTCTGGGAAATAACATGTCATTTCTCTCATTGCCCAGAGGTGTCCACTCGGTTAGGTTCATCATTTGCTATGGAAATCCTGGAGCAGAACTAATTTCTTCTGCCTTCCCTCCCTCCCAGCACTGAAATCATCTTACAGTCCTGTTGCCCAAGACATACACAATGATCTCAGGCAAAAACGCTCAAGCTCTTTGGCCATCAGTTAGCTCGTATGCATTTGAGATTAAAGACCTGTTGTCTCGGCCTCACGGGTTTGCCGTGTTGTGGCCTGGAATGACATTGTGATAGAAGCCAGGGATGCAGTGGGGACATCTCTGCTCACCCACTTAGAGTGGTTAGAGTCTTCATTTAGCGCCTCTGACAATAAGCTTTATTTATCCCTTGCGACATGATGATATCAGTGTCCATCCCACAGAACTCACCAATTCTTTCAACAGTGATTCTTTCAAAATATATTTATTGAATGCCTATTATATACCCGGTGCTAAACTATATATTTAAATGATGATGTGTCAGAAATTGAAATTGAGGAAGACAACATGATATCATCGTTGCAGCAACCGATATTTTTTCTGTAATTACAATGTTTGTCTCCGTGTGCTTCCATCCTTACCTGGATTATCTCATTTCAAATGCACACATTTTTATCTTTGTCAGAGTGCTAATACCACCATTTTACCATTGGAAAACACAAGGCTCGGAGAGTTGAAGTAATGTGCATATTTTTACACAAAACTAGTTTGCCTTGGTTATTATGGAATATTGTTCCTCGTGTCCACAGTTTACTGTAAAGGTTTTGGGCACTCCTAGAGGCCAGTGAGTGTAGGCAGAGATAGGCAGGCATAGGACGTGGAGCCTGCTCCTGTGCAATATAATTGTGTGAACAGATGGGAAAGGCTAATGACTTTTAGTCCCAGTTGCATTAAGCAAGATTAAAGATGCTGACAGAGACTGAAGATCTGTGCTGAAGACTTCATATCTCATTACCCACATCCCGTCACTAAGGCTCTTAGTCTTGTCCTTACCTTTCGTCTGTCCCGCGGGTTGCGTGTGTGTGTAGGTATGTGCACTGCTGTTTCGTTCCCCGGTGGTGACTCAGAGCCCTAATTCCAACTCCCCACAAGTTTTGGTTTTCTCTCTATTGGACCCTAGAATGGACTGCAGTCTTTGGGTTTGAAGCTGCAAAGCTGTTTCAGGGCCTGCTACTTAATTAAACTGTTGATGGACCATCTGGGCTGTTCAGTGTTGCATGGCATTTTCTCCAGCTCACCTTAGAATCTTACATTTAGTCATATTCGTCTACTTACGAAGTTCTTGGGTGAACAGCAAGATCTGTGCATGAGGCCCTATAGAATTGTAGGGAGAAAGTAGTCACATTTGATTAGCTCTAGTTTAGAATTGGGAAAGCTTAAAATGTGCAGGTCACTATAACTTGAAATTATTGTTCATCATATCATCTTTCTGCACCATTTTGGGGCACAATGCTGCATTCACTTCCCTCGCCTCATGCTCTTTGTGATTCAGCCCTGTTGCTTTAATTCTGTTCAACTTCAAGTTCTAGCAGTTGAATTAAGTAAGATATGGAGACATGTTGCAAATATGTTAACTACATTTCCAATATTATAAAAGGGATGTTATGGAAAACATATTGTTTTGCATGTATTTTCCTTAAATTGGTTGAGTGATGTATTCCATTCACACACCAAGTGTTCTGTGTAACAGAAGTCATATTCAAAGACCGCCGGCCCTTGCCGTCACCGGGTAGAGGCTATACGTAATGGCTCTCCTTATGAATAAGTCTTCAGTCTGGTAATGCAGGGAGCTACTAATTGAGGGTGGACTGTCTGAAACAGGCACACATATAACAAATCAGAAGCAAATATTTATGTATGGGTGCACACACACACACATTATGAGCTCCTGATCATTTTCTACTGAGGGTCATGTCTATATGAGCACTCTTAAGAAACTGTAAACAAGATATAATACAAATCTTTAGTTTTTCCTGTGCAAAGGCTCTTGAATATTCTACTATATAAGCAATTTGTTTTTTTAATTTCTTGAAGCCATCCAGTTTAGGAAATTCTTCCTAATAAAAATAGACTATGGCATTTATTTATTTTCTTTTTGAAGAAAGAACATTAAACTCAATCTATAAAATGTAAATAGCTTAATTTAGAATGCCTCAAATATATTTGAAGAGCCTTTGAGAGAAGGACTTTAAAGACTGGATCAATGACACAAGAACATGATCATAAATATGTATAAACTTCATATTCAAAGTTCTATATTATTTTTGTCATTTTTTTTCCAAGAACAATAGACTTCTATTCTTTGCCTTACTTTCTCTAGTATTACATTATATAACTCTGTAAATCTCTGAGAACATAAGAATTGTTATTGCAACAACCAAGTGGTAATATACATGAACTTACTTAGCTGCAATGTATCATTCTGAACAAGTTCCACGTCAGCTGAACAAAGGACAATGGACAGAAGCACCTCAGGATGGAAAAGATGATGACAGTAACAACGGGGATGATGATAAAACCAGAAACAAAAATAACAAAGTACAGACCTGAAAGAAATTGGCTGCTTAGGAAATTGCTACGTGATACTAAAAAAAGCTATTACCTGGAAAGCTTTTTATTTTTTTTGAAAGTAGCCATTTGTTTTTCTTTTTCTGTGTCAGTTTAGCTTACTTCAACTTTGAGCTGACAGAACTTCTAGCTTTTTCTAAGTACTTAGCTGGCCACAGTTTTAATTATGATGGAAGTTTTTGATCAGCACGGTTAAAGGGCAAGTTGCTCCCCTTGCTGCCTTGGGGAGCTTTTTGCTTCAGCTGACCTCTCTCTGGCTGTGCATACATACCTACCACCTAGTCATTTCATTTATTCTTGTAGGTAGTTTACCCAAACCACTTTAATTTTCTTCAATTTTCCCTAGGCTGTCTGTAAACTTATTACTTTAAAAGTATAATTAAAAATAGTCTTGGAATTCTGAACTTTATGTTACAGAGAAAATTTGTTGCACTGTAATTCTAAGATAGGAATATACTTAAGCAACAATGATATTGTTATAATGAACTAGAATTTTGTATTCTTTTCTTACTGAATAGTTCTTAGAAAATAAAATAATGAGAAATATTCAAAGAGTATGGAGGTTTCCTTTTCTTGGTTTCCTTCTTCCTTAGCCATTCCTTTTTCTAAATTTTTGTTTTTTATTTACTTAGATAAACTGTTGGGGAAAGAGGAATTGAAAGAACATTAGACACATTGGAAAAGGAAATTTAAGAGTTTAAATTCTCTGGGATGGGAACTAAAGGTAAAGGTAAAATCATTAGACTTCTCTTTCTGAGTCAGTCAGACCTAGATAAGATCCTGGCTCTTTTGCTTCTATAGCTGGATGCCCTTGAGTTTTTGTGGATCCTTAAATGACAGCAAATATAGATCCCACAGAGATAGCGTGAGATTCTTTGTTTTACTGAGACTAGATATTTCTGGTTGCCTGTTACGCTTTGCATAAACTGTCTAATAAATACATTATGGTGATACAACATCATGACTTGAGATGACAAATAAAAGAAGGTGATTATTTGGTAGCATGTACAAGAGGGCTTGTGGTAAAAATTACCAGAAGTGTTACCTGATCCAATTTAGTGACTCCTAAGATGCACACCAAAAGAGAGAATCTAAAGACATTAAGAGCCAAGTTGTCCACTGACTCCAGGGCGAATCATAGAAGAAATGGCAAAGATGGAGAATTAATCTCCTAACAAAGAATATGGCTGTTGTCATATTGTATTGATTTCCCTATATTCGAAAACAATATCTATGGTTAACTGTGAAACTGCCTGTGTTGACAGAAGAAGACAAAATGTAGGGAAATGATAGTGGTGAGATTCCAACCTCTGGGAGGAATAAAGGTCCAACTCAATCCTAAGAGAAGCGTTTTAATGACTCAAGACTGAGTACACCAGTGGCCACAGAGCTAAGGCGTGAGAACTGAAAATTAAGAGTGGAGAGAAATGGAAAGCTTTTTTATTTATTTTATTTATTTAACAATCAACACTTTGTTCTTTTTGAGTCCTTTCGTGCCCTCTCGGCTCTGCCTTCTGGCTTGCATCGTTCTGCTCCTCTGTCCCTGGACGTCTGTATGTGCGTGAACTGCAAGGATGAGGATCGCCTCCCCTTGGAGTTGCTTCTGAATATTCTTCCCAACCCCCACCAGAAGGATAAGTGGGTACCAAGGTGGCAGGCAGGGGAATGGAGGTTTGACTCTGAATACCCTTTTTACACCCACTTTCGTTCACTGGGGTCTGATATTTCAACATGATAGAACTGCTCCAGCTGGGCTGGCAATATGCGACAGTGCGCATGTCCTCAAAGCCATGGGCTCAACGTGTGACCTCTTCCTAGAAGATTCGTAAGTGGGGAAAACCACTTATATTAAAACAAGTATGGACACATTGTGGCAGAATAAGTGCAACTCACATAATTTTTAGGGTAAAAACAAGGCTTCAAGAAAATGATATATACTTAGAAGAATGCATTAGGCCCTGACTCTGGATGGTGGTGATAGTGGTGGTGGTAGGACGGATGTGGAGGGGAGATGAAGGAAATACTTAAGAGTCAATGTCCCGCATTAATAAATGATGAATATTTGTCTATAATGTGCTCTTGAAACTATTGGGAACCCAAGTCATTATCATGGACGAAACAGAAATACTTGTCTGGATACCATCATCATGACCAAAAATTATGTATGCAGTGATGCTTTGTGAAATGTAAATCACAGAACAAATAGAAGTATTTTTTTTTAATGATTCATCTTTTCATGCTTAAAGATTTTTTTTTATCATTCTGGACTGATTTGTATTTGTTAGAGAGGATGCCCTTTAATTAAATATTTCTTTTTGAAGACCTTCAAAGGTATCTACATAAATACTTGTGCTTATACAACTAGAATATTTTTCTAAGAAAATTTGTTCTTTCACCTTTGTAGCAGTCTGAAACTGAGTTATAGTACACTGATGGGCATCTAGGACTAATCAGTAAGGGGATTACACTGTTTATAACAATTTACTGTCCAGATATACAACTGTTTGCATTTTTTTTCATCTGCTGATACTTCTTCATGAAAATGTTTGTGAAAATTCTGGAAATAGAAAGTTAGGAGAAACTCATTTGAAAAACAGATGCCCGAATTGCATTTCTCTACTCTTAGAATTTTTATAATGTCATAAATGTTTACACATGCATAAGGTACAGGAAATTCTCAAGAGGTTAAGAATTTGTTTAGGCTGATCTAATTGGTTTATTGGCTTAGCTACAAGAGCTTTTGAAAAGCACATGTGGAACATCTTAATGATTTTTTTTTTTTAAGTCTCAAGTAAAATGGAGGCAGTATTAAGTGAATTTGACGAGTGCCCCTCTGAGCTAAACAAGCACACATGTATAAATGTTGCCATCCTTTAAGAATATCGCATAGGTGAAGGATTGATATGCATCTCTTTCAACTAAATATCTCCATACAGGCTCTTCTCACTTCTTTTATTACATGAATTGCCACCTACTGATTCCTGAGTCTCTGTTGCTCCTCTATCTTCCTTGATTAGGCAGACAGATCCTTCCTAAAATGCCATTTTTTACAATGTGATGCCTTAGCCCTAGAACCTACATGAGCCTCTGTTCCCTACAATTTCAAGACCAAACAACTCTGCCTGTATTTTCAATATCTAAAGTATTTGTTGTCCTTATATATTTATTAACTGTGTTCCTATTTATAGTTCTACTGTTAATGACAGTGTACTAATTCTTCTTACTTTAAGGCCATAGGCCCTACTTAAAATTGTTATGAATGCATATAAAAATGACCGGTTTTGGGGGTCTTCCCAATAAATGTCAGAATTGGGAATTTACAGTAAATTGTATATTCAATCATGGAACTCTTATAACTGACAAACAGTAAGGAACTAAAAGATTACTACAGACAAAGCAATGAGCGTGACGGCTAATGAAAGCATTAAGACTGAGCCAGTAAGTGGATTTGCTAGAAGGACTTAGCTAATAGCAAGTATGGTTGTTCACTTTCTATGTAGTCATTACAATACTTCATCTGATTTATATGCATGTAGAATGCCTTATTGGAAACACTTGCTAAAATATTTGAACTCGCAGAGGCTGTAGGATGGTTTTTAAGTTGCCAATATTTGCAATGCAGATTAGAAAATCATAAAAGTAAAATATGTAAGTGCTTCTAATTTCCCAAAATTAAGAAAAATTTTTTTTTAGTTTTTAATGTTGGTTTCCTAGTATTTATATGGTTTTCTTATTCTTTATTCCAGTGAATACAAGGGATGGAATGAACATAAAGAATTTATTCAAGTCTGTAGAAATGTTAAGTTAAAACCATTTATTTCTTGTTCAAATGGTAGTACCTTTGCATGAGTTTTATGTACTAAGTTCTTTCCAAAAACCTAAATACACTAAAAATTAGGAAATGCAAACTGGAGATAGGACTTTCACTATCATAACTCTTGTTGTTCAAGAAAAATTATGTGGAAGTTGGAAAATAATTATATTTTGATGCACTCAATTATCACAATCATAGTATAAATAGACATATGTTTGGTTATTTGCAACTGTGAGATGAAATATTTGTTCAGTAACTTTAAAAATACCTTAAGAATCCATTAGTGACTCAGATGTCTACAAATGCACATACATAAATAGGTTTTCAGTGTGTATAGGGTGCTGCATTATTTAACACTTTTGAAAATTCAGTGTTCGTACTAAGTTCTGTAGGTGTTAAAAGTTTAACTGATATTTTTAATTCAATTGACCAATGTGTATCCTCATCATGACTTCTTTACATGTGAGGGTTTTTTCTAATTTAAACACAAATACATTTTAGTTCACCATTTGTGGAGTAAGTATATGTTTTTCAAATAGGCACACTAGAAAGTATATAATATAGTATATTTTTGTTAATATTGGAAATTTTTATATAGAAAGCAGAAAGCATAGCAAATAAAACCAAATGCACAACCACTATTTTATAAACTTATATAAAATTAAGGACATTTCAATTTTGTATATATCTTCAGCAACTAAAAAAGGAGCTGGCATTCAGTAGGTGCTAAATAGGTATTTCTTGAATACCTATTTGTTGAATACCTCCAGTTTATAAAATAATAAGGACCTGTTGGGCTGTTCTCAGTACTGATCCCTGTTACCCCAGGGACCCCACGGAGCTCAGCAAAAAGCTTTTGTTTCAGAATCCAACATGCCCAAGTTGAATTCTGGTACGTATGTTTATGCTAGGTTTACGATTGTAGGCAATATATTTAAACTTTTTAAGTTCAAGTTACCTCATTTATAAAATCAGGGTAATGCACTTATTCTTAGGATGTTGAATTAAATGAGAAACATACATAAATTGCCTAGAACAGTGCCTGGCATAAAGGAGACACTCAGTAAATCTTGTTATTATCCCTTTAACTCCGCAAGCAACATGGGCGCCTCCTTATGACGTCATCCCCCCAGGTCTGTTATCCTCGCTCCTATTGGGTATCTCAAGCCATTCTTCTCTGCTCTGGTCTGTGACAACTCTGGAAACTGATCTGATGAATTAACTAACATTTGATTAAAGTACTAGTCACAGACAACACATTATTATTTGAACAGCAATTAAATATTTTTAAAGGAAATTCTTGAAGATGTAATAAGTCTTACCAAAATAGAACAAAGATATAATGATAAACTCTTAGATGCAGTGTCAAGAAAATGAACAAGATAATCTTAACTAGGAGCCTGACCTTCCAAATGACATCATATCATTTTATATACAACTACCAGTGCCTTGTATGAACCTATGATTAGAATAAAGGTTCTCAGAGTTTCTGGGATGAAAAGCTAATTTTTTATGAACTTAAGCTTTGACAAGTGAGCTTGAGACATGTAAGTATCTGAGTGGACAAGAAGGTGGCTTCATGGGGAGCAGGACTGGCAGGCTTCTCTCTGGCATCTCAGTGCATCATGTAGAAAGGGAAAGCAAGAAACAAATGTGTGGCTATGAGACCTCATTTTGGGAAGTTCTAGTTATAGCTTTGAGAGTAGCTGGTGAATTATGGCTACTGGCTGGGAAAACCTGGTAATCTCAGAATATGACCTTTCCGTTGGATCCACTCTCTTGTCATTAAATTCCAGATGCTCCATGAAGCAGGTCAAAGACTCCCAAGAGATGCTAAAAAAGATTTGTGAGAAGACAGTTGAAAGGGATGAAAAACCGCCTTCAAAGATAACAACTACGTCAATTCATGTGTTGTTCCTAGGCAGAGAATTTGGAAATCTGCATGCTGTCAGTCTGGGCTAATGATCAACCATGACTATAGAAAAGTTATTTTAATAATGATGAAATTAGAATAATAAGACCATTTATTTCACAATTATTCTGAGTATCAATTAAGCTAATTAAATTGAATAACACAGACCACAAAGTCTCCATTGCAGTCCATCTCAATCTTAAGTCATTATATGACTTACTTACCAAGTTCTGCCATGAAAGAAGGGATTTGGTACATGACAAGGATCGCAACTTTTGGTGGAGGCCCTTGCTGGTGTCTTGGCACCTTGCTGGATCCCCTGTTTCTAGGGAATGTGAGTCCTCTGCAGGGAAGAGAAAAGGACGTTGTTAGTAGTGTAGAAATGATCAACACCTTACCCGAATCACCAACTAACTGTTGCCATTCAGTAATTAAATGTTTATTGACAGCCCACATGTCTGAGATTCCCCAGGAGGCCTGGAGATATTCAGGTGAGCCAGAAAAACAGCATTCTTTTCAAAAAGGACACACACAGTTTTTGGAAATTATCATCTTAAAAACGAATGTTCTAAAAAAGCTATAAAAAAGGAATGTTTAGAATGCTTCTTGAGAACATAGCAGTGAATATTGGTTTCTGCCCACGAAGAGGAGTAGGGTCAGGAGATGCCTCAAGGTTTCAAGAAGAGTGTGTGTATTCACACTGACTAAGAAGTAATGCATTTAGAGGGGTTTGGTTGGAAACCATTCGAGGGGAAAACAGTTGGAATTTGCTGCATCAATTTAGTCCAGAAGTGATGGGGTTTAGTCGAAAGCGATGGGGTTGTAGGAATAAGGAAGAAGGCCACTGGGAATCCTCGTCTCTAGGGTCAGAAATGATACGTCCAGTTAAAATTCAGGGTTTTGTTCCAGGAGGAAGGGGAAAAGGAACATTGGGGCAGACAAGTAGCTTTCTCTGCCATTGTCAACAAGAACTCGTTGATGACAGAGAATAATTTTCCTTCAATTCCTTCCACAGTTCTAGCCTCTCCTAAGCTGACGATCTGGCCTGATGTGACAGTGTTTATTTTGGAGGGTTACACAGCGTAATTCCAATGTTTTTAAACTTGGGGTTTGAAAGTTTGTCTTGGCAGCTTTTCCTTGGTTTGAATTTGGTTTGTTTGGCTAGAAAGTGGCATATTCAGACAGGCTTAACTCCCAACCGTAGCAAACACCATCTTAGGCTTTTCGGATTCTGTAGTTCAACACACCACTGATCCTAAGTAGACAGCCCTGGGTCACACAAATGATGTGCTGGCAAGACGTGGGCGTTAGGTCATGGGTGCAGGATCGCTGGCCGCCTGGCAGGGAAGGGGGAAGAAAACTGCGTCTGGAGTCTGGAAACTTGGTAGAGGCCTGACTCTGCCATTTGCTCATTTTTATTCCCTCAGGGAAAATACTTTAAATACAAGTTTTTGGATACACTGCAGAACAGTTCAACTTCAGACAAACTTCGTATCAGCAATCACCTCTCCATTTCTTTCTCATTTCTAGCTCACTGTCTAGGAAACCTTGATAGGCAAGGGTATTTCTGTTTTGTGCCTGTATCCTTGGCTTCACTTCTTGTCTTGAGTCAAACAGCCTTGTTGATCATTTGACATATACTCAGATATTTATACGTACACGACATTACTAGCTTAAATAAAACTATTACTGGCATTTGATAATTTAATGAATCTTTATTTTTTCCTGGAACTGAGCACATTGATATTGTAAAGGAAATGATTATAAATGTTTCATTAAGAGAAAATCCGGTAATCAAATATAATCTAGATTTAAGAGGACGTGCTTATGGCTTAGCATACTGGACATTATGTCTTTCAGCCAAAAGTGATAAAAGGAATAACTAGCAGCTGTCACTTTGACAATTCCTTGGTCTGGGGATGTCAGTGTATGATATCTGGGTGCTAATAGGTAAGCTCTTCTTGTCTTTGAGCTTGTAGAATTCTTTCAGAAGCTGAGAAGAAGATTGGCTATCTCATTTCACTGGCTTGTGCAGAATCAGTGAAATATGTATATAAAAGCATCCTTGATGGTCAAAGTAAAATACAAATGTTTATTATTATTCTAATCAAAGGAGACAGACTCTCCCATGGTTCAAAGAGCTTTGAGAGGTTTCGGGAAGCTGTTTTTTGAGGCATAGTTGGCCATACACACCTTAAATTTGGGGCTTTGATTGGTAAATGATACAAATGGCTAACCTTGTTTCAATTGCCCAAGGAAGGCCATCCATCTCACTAAGGGGATTGGGTAATGGCACAATAAAACATACCTGCAGACAAGTCCAGTAAGAATTATTAAAGTTAAAATGGACATAGAAAATCACCTATTGCAGGAGAAGATAGTTGCTTTAAAAATTGGCATAGAGGATATTGATCCAACCAAGAATGACAAGAAAAATACATGGGAACTGAGTATGTATTTCTTTATCTCTGTGGCAGAGAAAAATAAAAATAAAAATAAAAATATTAGCATTTGACACATAAAAAAACCCTAGAATACAAATGTAATTTACCCACAGAAGAGTGTTTGTGTTGGGATGATTTAATTATGCTTTTAATGCTAGAAGCTATGGTGTTCATTTGATAGACAATCTAATATCTATATACAAACCATAACTATTAGATCATTATAATCAAACCTCTGCAAAGATACCAAGGTGTTTTTTCCCCCCAAAGGTTCTTTGCATACTCATTATGTGCAATTCAAGTATAAATGTTGCATTTTCTCTAGCAGTAACAGGTGTTTTTGAAAAATATCCCAGGAAATATGCTGATTTCTTTATAAACATAATCTCATTTTATTCTCCCAAAAGGACACTTGAAGTAGGTACTATTTTCACCCACAGTTTTAAGGTCAACTGAGTGTCAGACTCTTTTATTTTTATTGTTATTTTGGTATCATTAATATACAATTACATGAGCAACATTGTGGGTTACTAGATTCCCTCCATTATCAAGTCCCCACCACATATCCTATTACAGTCACTGCCCATCAGCGTAGTAAGATGCTTCTCTGTGCTGTACTGCCTTCCCAATGCCCCCCCCCACATTATGTGTACTAATTGTAATGCCCCTTTTTCCCCTTCCCTCCCTTCCCACCCATCCTCCCCAGTCCCTTTCCCTTTGGTAACTGTTAGTCCATTCTTGGGTTCTGTGAGTCTGCTGCTGTTCTGTTCCTTCAGTTTTTTCTTTGTTCTTATGCTCCACATATGAGTGAAATCATTTGGTACTTGTCTTTCTCTGCCTGGCTTATTTCACTGAGCACAATACCCTCTAGCTCCGTCCATGTTGTTGCAAATGGTAGGATTTGTTTTCTTCTTATGGCTGAATAATATTCCATTGTGTATATGTACCACCTCTTCTTTATCCATTCATCTAGTGATGGACACTTAGGTTGCTTCCATATCTTGGCTATTGTAAATAAACATAGGGGTGCATATGTCTTTTTGAATCAGGGATCTTGTTTTCTTCAGGTAAATTCCTAGGAGTGGAATTACTGGGTCAAATGGTATTTCTATTTTTAGTTTTTTGAGGACCCTCCATACTGCTTTCCACAAAGGTTGAACTAATTACATTCCCACCAGCAGGGTAGGAGGGTTCCCCTTTTTTCCACATCCTCTCCAACATCTGTTGTTGTTTGTCTATCAGACTCTTAAATAACTATCCTGAGGTCACACAGGCAGTTCATGCAGAACCAGTGGTGATCACAGATCTGTCTGGCATCAAACCCGCTGCTCCTAAGAAATTCACAATCCTGAGGCCAACCCTTGTTACCACCTCAAAAAGGGACTTTCAAGCCATGTGTGGAGAATGGCCAAGTTTTGGTTTCATTTTTTAAATTTCTAACCCATAGAAGACTCATTTTTGTGAAATACTATAATGTTATAGCAATGTCAAATTACTATAAAATACTTCACTTTCTACACTTATCTAATTATATTTCTATTATAAACTGATCACAAACTATTTCCAATCTCCTTTCAGTAGTGTGAACTTCAATTCCAATTTGGGATTTCTTAGATCTCACTTTCTAGAAGTTTCTGGCATCGCTGAATTCAACTTGCAGAAAGAGTTTCCTCCAGGAACATGATTATTTTATCCTTTGCAATAAATGATATAGAATATCTAATATAATTTGAGAGTACCAGGAAATTTTAGTATCGTGGCTCCAAAAATAGCCTTGCCAAAGAAATTCTCTCTGTTATATCAGCTTTATAGATTGTGTGTTATAACACAGGATAGTTTATAATAAATATTCCACTTTTTCTTAGCTATATTTTTCATCATTATCCAATATATTATGGGGGTTTTTAAGGTTTCTGGTATGATTTTCTGTGGGAATAGGGATCCAGTGTATTGTATTGCAGTCGTATTTCTTTCTTGATCCTTAGAATTCACTCATCCTTCAAAACTTGACTAAAGTCTAAAGTTTGATTAGATTCTCTTCACATGACCTGGACGCTAATAGTACTGGGCACCTCTTTAGACATTTACTAATATTTCTAGAAAGTCTAAATTTAACCAAGTCCAGACCGTTCTCTCTGGGTTTCTAGTTTGAGTTGGGTAAGTATTAGAAAACAGAAATCGTGCTGTTTTCTTTAACCAGATATGTTAGCATTTATGTAACCATGTCATAGATGACAATCTTATATGACCACAGTAGGGATGTAGGTAATTTATGTGAGTACAGACTTCTAGGTAGAAAACAAAAGATTCTGGAGGGGCTTTGCTGAATGAAAAACACTCAACCCATAGGAGACATTCACACTCAATATTGTAAAGCTCTCTATGAGGCAAATAAAAGAGATGTCTGGGCAGATTTGGCTAATGGGATTTATTTCTATTTTCATCCTCTGTATACAGAAGCATGAATTTCCAAAGCTTTAAAATACAGTACAATCTAATTCTAAACCATTCTGTTTCATCTAATAAAAAACAGTTTTAATTTTCTGATTTACAAGTTACTTAAGAAGGGTTTCCTCCACACAAATAAAATCCTCCCAGTTTTGAGAATCATACTGAAGAGAGGGGAGCAAATGTAAAATGAGAAGCAGAATGTGAAGGCATTTCAGACGAAATCTGAGGGGCAAGACCCGGTAGCCGTAGCCTTGGACACTCCCAGACTGAGGCTGGGCTGTTGGCTTAGTGGGGTGACGGAGGGAGAGTGGGTCAGCTGGGGAGGGGCGTGACCGGAGAGGCTGGGCCCAGGGGAGGAAGTGCTTCTACTCCTGCTTCAGATTTGATCTTAGGATGAGTCAGGGACTGTGCTAGGCAAGTGCACATGGAGTATGTCATTTATTACTTTCAACTTTTATTACTTTATGAACCAGTTACTCTCAATTCCTCAAGAGATGAGCTGTGTTTCCACTAGGGGTGTTGAAGCATATTTAGATTCTTTTGTACATTTTTATTTACCATATTTACATGCATAATTCAGAACTTCTTATAGCAAATATTCAGGATGGGAGAGATTTCATGCATTTTAAATGTTCCTGTTTACCTAGATAACACCTAATTTTGTCCGTCCCTCTAGTAGCTCTGAGATCCTCCAGGGCAGGGCCATGTCTCCCTTCTCTTTGGAACCCAGCAGAACAAACACTTTGTGCAGGTGGATGTTTTACTGCCTAGTCCATTGACGTGTCTCTCATGTGTAGAGCAGCGACTGCTTTACAATAGGATCTCAATAAATATTTCCAAATGAGTAAGTAAGTGAATGAATTGTCTCCATTTTACAGGTGAGGAACAAAAAGATTTAGAAACCTGATTACGGTTACATGACTCAGTCTGAATAAAATCCATTGCTCTTAACAATCACCTTACTCTCTGTCCAGTGAGGAATGTTAATCAGAATGACTATTTGTGCTAACCTGGAGGAGTGAGGAGAATATGGGAGTGATGGCCATATGGGGGGCTAGGGTGTGCTGGGCACTGAGCCCCAGACTGAGCCCCACTCACACACAGAGTGGGGGATTAAAGACTCTCCAGGACAAATCAGTGGGGGTACAAAGGGGAGTCACAAATGACTCTAAAGTTGTGAGGATTGGAGACTGAAACTTCATGGTTTCTTCCTCATCGCTGACCAAGGACCAAGCCCGTACTTGCCTGAATTACCCTCTGTAGTAGCAGAAATGCCAATAAGAAGGAACAAAGGATGGACGTTTCTGCCTGGCCACCTAGCCAGCTGAGTCAGGCTGAGAACTCCAGGACTTGCCAGAGTTCAGTCCTCCACGTGTCCAGTAGAAGGCAGTAGCAAGGAAAGGATACCAGGGAATGCCCCTCTTAGGGCTGTGGAGACCACCCACCCCGACGTGCCACCCCAGTCCAGCTCCCATGTCAAATGCAGCCGTGTCCTCAGAAGTTTATGCGAACTACCCATGTTCCCTCCACTGAGGGTTGGTCTTGTACGGTCTTGGTGTTTGCCTTTTCAGTGTGTTCTGAGACACACCATCTTTCATTTTTTTGGCAGTTGTTTTAGTACTAGTCTCTTAATAAGACATGTAGGATGTGTTTTAATTTTGAATAGATCATAAGCAATTAAAAAGACAGTATCTTTTATCTATTACCTTCCTATCTATCTGTTTTACACCTATGTTTTATAACTATGTTTTGTATCTCTTACAACATGTAGTATAGTCATTATATGGCGTTCAAATAATGCTGGCATGGTAGCAACAAATTCTCAATTGAATAAGCTCCTCCCTTCAAGTCAGTGATGATAGATACATGCACAGATACATAGATACATAGATAGGATGGAAGATGGGAGGTGGAGAGAGAGATCTGTGAGGCAGATAGATGGACAGGTAGACGACATAGCCTGGCATGACCATTCCCAGTGAGAAAGCTATACCTGATGGATAGTTACCAACTTTTGAGGAAGTTAATTGTCTAAAGAAATAAGGTATTGTTACTGATAAGAAGGAGGTTACCGTCTTATTGTTTCCTGAAAATCAAATTTGTCTCCTAAGTGTGGACAATGCATTTCCAGGGACTAGTTTACTCAGTGTATGCAATAAACATCTATTAGTTGAAGTAGGATCCTTAATTGGATATAGTTTCAACAATCTCAGAGACTACATTCCGAAAAGTATTTTAACCTATTTGATATTCATTGGAGGAACTAATAAAAAATAAATATTCAGGAGTCAAATTAATGGTGTAACTGGACTCTCAAAGGACTCTAGAAAATCTTCCTCTCTCCCTCTGACAATTTTCCCTTGCTGAAGTACTGATTTAATGTCACAGGATCAGGCCTCTACATTACATTGGAATATGATACATAATAAACCTTAATGTCAGATGTTGCCTTTATCACAAAAGTCTTATAGAGATTGAATTGTAAGAGAAAATATTTTAAAGTTAATATAAGCTTGAAGCATGATTGTTTGCTAAAAACATTGTAATTCTAAGCTCAGTGATTCATTATGCCAGTCAATGATTTCACTATTATTTATTAGAGCATGTCAAGTTCACAGAAAGTTTTAAAAGCACACAAACTATTTACCAGAGTGTCATCTCAAAAGCAATAGAAATGAGAGCAAAAGGAGTTAAGAAGTTTATTGAACTGCTCATTTCAACAGCAGATGAACAGAGAAAGCAGCCCTTAGATATAAATATTAAAAACTCATCTCCGTAGACCTCTAGGTGATAACAGAGAGCTAACAGCCTCTGATAGAGCTTGGGAGACTGTTCTTCACCTGGAAATGTATCAAAGAAAACCTTTCCAAGAAACAAATGCATATATTTTTTTTCTGAGAAAGAAATGGAAATTTTCTAAAAGCTTATTAAAACACTCAGTGTGAAATAATAGGAAAAATTAAAGGATGCGTCATAAAATAATATGGCCTATGAAATCAGCAGGTTGTAACAGAAAAGGAAAAATACCACCTCAGTCATGTTAATAAAATGAGAGGCGAAATTAAACACTATAAATAAGATTTCTTATAGTCTTTAAAAAGAAAATGGTTCAAAGGGAATCATCTTCAGAGACTTGACTGTTTCAAATGATTCCTCTGTCAGTGAAATGCTAGCATTTTGCAGCCCAGTCTGGCTGGGGGTCTTGATACCTGGGTGTCCTACAGAGGCATGGTGGAAAGAATAGTGCTTTGCAAGCCAATGAAATCAGGTTCAAGTCTTGGTCCTGTTTCATGTTCTACAGCCTTAGGCTCTTGCTTCCTCTCCACGGTCTCAGATTTGTCGCCTGTAAATTGGGTGATGCCCATTTTGGCTGGTGGTGGAGAGCACAGATTTCACAATCGGGCAGACCTGAGTTGGAATCTGCCTTGATGACCTATGAGTGAGCAAGTGACCCTCTCAGAAAGCCTGTTTCCTAATCCATGAGAAGGATGCTAATATGCACCTCTCATGTCTGCCAGGATCTTATAAGCTAACAGGAAGTGTTTGGCTTAGCACTTGGTACTTAGCAAATAAATCTGGGCCAAAATGATGTTGATGATGGTGGCAGGGAAGATGAAATGGTATAGCTCCCTCATACAGAGCCCTGAAATCTGGCAAGTTCTGTGTAACCAGGAATTTCTTCTCTTATCCCACCATATCTGACCAAGATACAAGGTCCACATAGCAAAGACCAGCAGCTATTACAGTGCCTATTACGTATAGATATTTAATTAGTATCTGCTAAACAAATAACTGCTTGAATAAACACACAGATACACACACACCCCTTATAATTATCTAGTGCCTCGGAGTATATGATCATTCTTGTGTGTACCTCATCTTCTTACCTCATTTGAAAAGTACAGTCACCCCATGAGGTAGATACCCCTGACATATTTTTCTTATTTCTCAAAAATGGTTACAATTCAGACAAATTAACTTGTCCTAGGTGAGCGGCACGGCTGGTCTGTGAACCCAGTGCTGTTGTCACTTAACTCAGTATGTTTTCTAGGATCACACACTGCTGTCTGAGAAGTTCTAGAATTTCGTACAGAGAGGTAGATGTCCACATATAAGAAGCAGGCTTCTTATTAGGAACACTCCAAACTCCACTAGAAAGATAGTCTGGGAGACGCACAGCTTTGACAGCTTCTCCTTTGAGAAGGCCTCCGTCAGCTGTGCAGGGAGATCCCCAGAGCTGCAGACAGAACCAGGCGTGACTCTGCTTACTCTGAACAAAACCTGAATCTTGTGATGCTGGGAGACCCCAAAACCACAGGGTTCCTGGATGTTCCTTTAATCAAAGTTCACGACCAAGTCTTACACTCATCTTCTAAAGTCCACAAATGTTACAGAAAATAACATTTCCAGTCCAAAAATACACTGGAAAAGACAGGAAAGAGGCTGTGAAACAGAAATACTTCTATTT
Source organism: Manis pentadactyla (assembly GCF_030020395.1). NCBI lineage: Eukaryota > Metazoa > Chordata > Mammalia > Pholidota > Manidae > Manis > Manis pentadactyla. The sequence continues at coordinate 60,957,677 of NC_080035.1, read as the reverse complement.
GCTGAGAAGGTAATGCTTCTATTTACTGAATTTGAACGAAAAGGAGCTGAGGATTCCAGATGCGCCCTCTCCTCCCTCCCTCCCTCTGTCCCCTCTTCTTATTAACCCTTTTTTTTGGTCATGTTTAGTCAACTTGCAAAATTCCTGACTCCCCACTTCCCTTCCTGTCTTGAGCTCTGTGGATTAATGTAACTGGGCAATCCGATCTGGGCGCCCAGGGAGCACAGGTGGCTCTTGCTTGTAAACAGAAAGCTCAGGTGGTTTTATTGTTTATATGGAAGTCACTTTGCATATCAGTGGGTGGATTAAATAGAAACCTCTCCTTCCTGGGAAAGGTCAGACTTGTGCAAATAGAAGGGGTTTCCTTGCAGGCTTGTTCCCACTGCAGGAAAAGTACCACTGCTGCCTGCCTGTACATCACCTGGGATACAGGTCACCACCCCCATTTTATTAAAGGTAACTAATACCTGTGACGTGGTGACTACCTCTCTGATATTCTTAAAGTGGAAACACTCCAGGGGGAATGCAGGGCAAAAAGATCTGGGATTTAGAGACATATGTGAGAGAAAATCTTTATATTAATTTAGAACAAGGCAATTATTGCCCTAAGTAAATGGTACGGCCTAAAGTACCAGGAACATTTTGTGGCTTCCTTGAGATCCATTTTCTGAATAGGTAATACAATTATCCCAAAAGTGGAGATGACAGGAGTCTGATGAAGGAAACAGAAAAATCGAGAATGTCTTTCCAGACAGGCAGTGCTGCCTTTGGGGTGGACTGTAGCATAACGGAAAGAAGGCAGGCTGACGGAGACTCAGTTCTTGGTTAAAATGGGCTTTCTTATGATCAGCTCTGTGGCTTTGGAGAACTTACTCAACCTCTCTGCTTCCCTCTTGGGGCCCTTGTTTTTGCAACAGAACCTTTATTTGGCACTGCACAATGAGTTGTGTTCAGACCATTTGTTCCATCTGACCAGTTTACGTGACTGTGCGGTCAGTGAGGAATGTGGATATACTAGAACCTTTTGTGACTGCCAGCAGGTTAGTCATAAATTGAGATGAACCGAATTCCAGGAGTCTTCCAACAGTGCTTAGCTCTGCTCCTGTGCTTTAGGGTCCACTCTGTCTGGATCAGAGTAGACAGTCATGGTAACTTAGGAATCTTAATTAATCATGGGGCCTGTGTACTTTGATCCAATGAAGTGACTCACTGCCTAGGGTGATCACGAGATGGCATGCAGATAATGACAGCTATGCTAACAAAAGCTTGAGATAGTGAGTTAATATTAGTGTAAGTAATGCAAAGTCCAAATAGCCAAGCAGGAGTGAGTAATGGTGAGCACAGTGCATAGTGAAATGATACGGGAATAAAGCCTGTTTTTATGCTGGTAGATCCATTAGGTAGAAAAATTAATGAACACTTGTAAATGAGTGAATGGCATTTATGAAAACCAGAGGCAGGGTGAAAGCAGGCACCAGGGCTCTCGGCCCTGACCTGGCAACATGGCGGGAGGGGAATCACAGAGACTGCAGGGCCCACTGTGCAGGGCCCATCAGCACCCGTATCACTCACCCCAGACCGGGGCTGCTAATAACTACGTTCCTTGATCTGTGGTTCCTGCAGAACTTTTCTTGACTCCTCAGTTTTTCTGGAAAAGCATTTTGAGCCTTCTAATCTCTGCAACTAGGATTCTCAAACTTTAGCACATTGTTAAAAATACCAGTTCCCTAGATTGATGATCTCAGCAATTTGGAGTCAGTGAGTCTGCACGTGGCCCAGGAACCTGCATGCTCATAAACGCTCCAAGTGGCACTTGAGGCAGGCTGTCTGCGGACCCCACAGATGAACAAAACTGCTCTGTGGTCTCTGCCCCGGCTTCCTGCTCGAGCCCCATGTTCTTGCCTATCTGTGCTGACAACCTGTGCTGTCTTCCAGAACCTGCTCTCGGCCCGACCGCGCTAACTCACTCGTGTTTTCAGTTCTGGTCATCTCGGGGGAACGAGGCCATCTGATACTCCAGAACGAACATCTCCATTTTTCTTTTGCTGTATAGACAAGACAGAGAATGGGAACATTGGAAAGGAACAGGGTTCTTTTTGCTGTTCTCTTTCTGTCTTCTATGCTCATTCATAGAAGCAGTAGAATCTGAAAATGGCAACCAAAATACATAGAAGTAGATCAGGAGGATAAGAGACGTCCAGGGAATACAGGTGAGGGGCAGAGGGCAGGGGCAAGGGGAGAAATTAGAATATATATTTGGAAGCAATGGATGGAGGCCAATTATCCCAACATGATTCTTTCAGAGGAGTTCACGAGCCGGTCAATAAGCTGGATGCAGGCTTTCTCCTTTTGTCGCCTACTTGAATTGACTTTTCTAGCGCTTCCTTAAAGTTTTCGTGGGTAGTTGTCAAAGACAGGAGTGTTCACTTTACTTAGCTCTTGTCCTCCCGTCTGCATGAGGAGGTGACTCCCATGTCCCACTGGCTTGGATGCAGAGGCACCATGAGCCTGTCTGGGTCTTAACATCTGGATTTTTCATAAGATGAGGATGGTTTCAATATTCACTCATGCTCATTTGATGTATAAAGCCCCAATTTTTCTATTGATTGTTAAGACTAATAAATAATTGTGGGTAATAATTTTATCACAGAAATATACTGCACATTTTTTGATTTAATAACTTTAATGTTCTTGATCATTGAATAATATTTAACTTAGGTAAGATAAATTTACAACACTGACTGACTTTAATCCAATCATTTCTTTCACAAATACCTGCAGAAATTAAGACATTTTGCCTGCCAGACCCTCATGGAAAAGTCTTCTCTGTGCCCCAGTTTGTATAGACCCCAAGTTCTTCCTTCCAGGCACTGAAGTCTGACACTGAATGAGAGTACAGGCATTATTCCTCATCTGTGCCCTTAGCCTCTCCACACTCCAGATTAGGTCAATTCTTTGTTATTCCTAATTCCCGACACTCCCAGGTGATGGCCCCTGGAGGGGGGCTGTGACAATGCTGAATGCCACTTGTTTATAAAACCCTAATAGAATGTGTGATGTCCCTTAGGGCTGTTTTCATTTTGACAGTTCATGAAGACCAAGAATGATTAAAACCGAGGTAGTTGTCTCTCAAACAATGAGATTTCAGAAACTATAAATAGCTGGGGTAGTGGTAAACTTCACATCATCTCCTGGACACTCCACGTTGTTTTCGCTTGTGTACAGAGTTCCACATACAATATTAGCCTGGATGTGAATTAGGCTAATATTAGCTTGTGTCTGAACAAATGTACTCATGCCAAATAAATATGCACTGGGAGTATTTTTTTTTTGGGTCAAGCATGATCTGTTTTTTTCTTTTAGATATTTCAAAAAAGTAAGTTTTCTGTTCCTTCTTTAAAACATCTCTGGCATCAGCGGGGAAGTTTAGACCCATCTGTGTGGGAATGGGTCAGAGCTGAAGGCATCATCAATATGCATTCACAGTTAGCTTAGTGTAGATCACTTGGATATGTATAAAAATATTTGTAGATGTGTGTATTTATGGGTCGGTATACTTGTGTGTATTTCCTTGCTCTGTCAGCCGAGAGGAGCTAGAAGTGGGGCCACTCTGCACAGTGAGCAAGCCCAGCCCCTGGACCTGGGCCTCTCATTCCATTCTCTGATGAAAGGAACCAGGGCTCCTGGGAGCCAAGGCTGATTTTAGGACTTGGGCAGGAAGTTCCAAGATGATCCTGGAGCATCTTGAAATGTCAGGGGGCACAGAAGTGCTCAAAAAAGGAACACACACTGATAAGGTATGTCAAAGGGACGCAGGAGCAAACCTTGGCACAGGATTGCCAAGGCTGGAATAATTTGAGCAAATAAATAACTAAACTAATAGATCATAATCCAAAGCACAAAATAAATAAATATAAGTCCACACTGCCCTAAATAAATGATTGAATAAATGACTAAATGGGGAAGAAGAGACAAATTGTTCACACGGAGGAAATTCCACATCATCTGTGTGCATACTCCCCTGCAGGGAGGCTGGACACAACTCTCTGCTCCTCAAGTATGAGCTGTTCATAGGAGACTTCCTTCCACAGAGCACGTGATAGAGAGGAGTTTAAAAAGGAGTAACTTTTACTGTCAAGTAGCCTGCAAAACACTATCTCAGCCAGGCGATCAAGGTCCTCAACAGAGGCAAGTCACGTTTGGTATGTGCCCTTGGTGTGAGGTGATAGGAATCGCACTGTCTCTGTCTTCTTTGTCCCAAAGCACGTAACCCTGGTCTAATTATGGGGGAAAAAATCAGACAAATCCTGATTGAGAGCCACTGGACAAAAGATCTGACCAGTACTCATCAAAACACTTGAGGTCATTAAAAAATAAGAAAAGTCTGAGTCACCACCACAGTCAAGAGGAGTCGAAGGAGATGTGGTGACCAGAGGCTCCGCTGTACGTTGGATGGGGGCCCAGAACAGGAAGGGACATGAGAGAAAAATGAAGGGAATCGGAACAGAAGATGGGCTTTAGTTAAAAATAAGGTAGCAATTATTCACTAATTGTAAGAAATGTACCAATATAAAGCGAGTAACAGAAGAAACTGGGTGGGTGGCATATGGGACTCTGTACCATCTTCTCAATTTCTCTGTAAATCTAAAACTATTCCGAAAAATAAAGTTTATTTTAAAAATGGCAAAAATATTCTTAAAAATTTCAAAATGGAATAGAAGAGTAACACTTTAACACATTCTGTCTAAACCGTTAATAGGAAATTTGAACTCTCATTCATCCATAGTTTTAACTTTTAACAATGTCAAGACAGCGTTTTAAATCTGATATTTTATATTTCTCTCTGTCATATGGTGATAGTGTTCAACAAGGAAAAATTAGACAATCATCATATTAGACAATTTCCTTCTAGATTATTACCTCCGAATATATGTTTTGAATTTTTTTTCTCTATTTGACACTTCATTTTTGACCCCTTAATTATTTTGTTATAAATGTTTGAATCCCTCAACAGTATACATGGTAACTTAAATGTCACCAACTAGATGTGGATTGAAATTGTATCTCCTAGTTTCACAAAGACAATTTAAGTGTCACAAAGAACATTAGCTCATTTAGGAAGCATGGCTGGATCATCATAAACCAGGCTTGAGTTTTATCAGCACAATGTAAAAGTTTAATCTTGCTATATTACACTAGTTTACTAAAATTCAATTTGCATAGGCAATAGAGACATTGCTTTTAAGAGAGACAAATAAAAATGCTTTTAATAAACTAAACTTATTACACACACATTTTATGATTCTACTCTGCCATGTACATTTTTATATTATAAATGTTTTTCTATTAAAAAGTACAAGATTGAATTGTTTTTAATGTAGAGTTAAGCAAACATGTAGGAATCTATTTTTAGGAAAAAAATGTCTTACTTTGCTATAAAGTATTCATGTTATTTTATACATACAGAATTAAGTGTTTGTTTCCTGTTTTTTTTTAATGTATTAAGAGTCAGAGAGTAGATTAAGAGTATTTGCTGATTAGTATCAGATTCCAACATCTAATCTTAAACTCTACTCAATTGCCCAAAGGCATCTACTTAGATATCATATTATTACTTCTGTGTTGAGAAAGATTGCACCCAATCCACCTTGCCTTCTTTATTTTTTTGTTGTTGTTGCTATTTTGCTTTTCATCCCTGTGACTTACTTATTTTATAATTGGAAGTTTGCATCTCTTCATGTCCTTTGCCTATTTTGCTCTTCTTCTAACCTCCCCCACTATGGCAATCACCAGTTTGTATTTTTATTTATTTTGTTTGCTTGTTTTTTTTATAATGTTTTGGATTCCACATGTAAATGAGATCATGTAGTATTTGTCTTTCTCTGTCTGACCCATTTCACTTAGCATAATACCCTCTAGGTCCAGCCATATTGTCCCAAATGGCAAGATTTAATTCATTTTTATGGTTGAATAATATTCCACTGTATGTGCACACCACTTCTTTTTCATCCTTTCATCTGTTGATGGGACACTTAGTTGCTTCTGTAGCTGAGCTTTTGTAAGTAATGCTGCAATAAACATGGATTTTTCCTTCTCCTGTTTTGAAGGTCATTTGTTCATCACAGATGCAATGACATCTGATTTAGTATTGCATATTTTTGTGAATCCTTCTCTCCTTTTTGGAGTTGTATTACTCTTTAAATTAAAGCCTTAGGTCTCAATACCCTGGAATCATAACTAATTGTGTGTAGTGGGGGGGAGGGTTGGTTTTTAAGTGTGTTTTAGATCTAGATAACTATGCAACAAATCCTAGTTCTCTAAATCTTCTTCTGTTAATTGCTGCAATGCATGCCACCTGGTCTTCCAGCCACATGTTCTGGGATACTTAGGGCCAATCCTTACATTTATTTTCTGTCCCCCATCTTTCTCCTCTGTTGGATGTCTTTGCTCCTTCAATGACCCTCATTATCTTCTGAATCACCCATTTATGCAAGATTACTTCAGGATAATATATTGCATTAGTAACTCCTATTTTACAAAATGGTGCTCTTACTCTATATCCTTCTTACTTGACCTATGTGTCTACACACCATTCACTGCACGACTTCTCAAGATATTTGTTAAGCTTCACTGTCTCTTTCCTCCCTTCTCATTCCATTCACAATTCAATTCACTCAGTCAGATTTCATTCATCTCCATTTCAGTGAAACTGATCTTGCTAAAGTCACTAATAACCACCATGTTGCCCAATTCAAATGAATACTTCTATATCCTATTTCTAAATTACTTAAGCCACATTTAACCAATTGACCAATTCTTTCTTCACAAGAAGAATGAATTATATTTGCTTGACCTGCATTTATTCCCTTTATTTCATTAGTATACCCAATTTTACTTTAGGGGATCACCCAACCAGCACCACTCTTAGATCAGGGCTCTATTGTTCAAGGACTGCATGGGCATCCCTGTCACTTGGAATCAAGTGCTGAGCACTGACCCAGGGGACCTGTGGCCCCAGTATTCACTTAATTACTAATACAGTTCAGGCTTCATAGAAACGCTTTTCCATGTCTCTTCCTGTGCATCCTTAAAGCAAAAGATGACTGTGTCTAAGTATCCTGAAGGACAGTGGGTTATGCCACTGATCTCTGCAAGTAGACACAGCGTCAGAATGTGGACAATGAGCTATCACTTCAAAATAGTGCTGGGTGCTTGTTTTCTTGTTTCTCTTTGTATCTTAGCGCATTTTTCTAAGGTATACACTACTCAGCATGGTATTGTTCATGTATGCATGTATGTGTGTCTATTTGCATGAGGCATTTGGGAAACATTTGCAATTTTCAGCAATTCCTACCATTACTCAAATGCTGATGCATGTATATCTGTATTTACCATGTGTAAGGTGTGATACTTGACTCCCACATTGGCAGATGGATTTTTTGAGTTCTAGAATTGTAATTACTTTTGTTTTTATCAACATTACTAATAACATTTATTGTCTCAAAAGTGGGTAAAGTTTAGTTTATTTAAATGATTGGCTATATGCAGATATTAACCATAATTTACATTTTACATGTAATGTTTTGAAGAATTTTAATACCTTCAGAGGAAGATGACATTTAAAAATATGAAGAAAATTGTCTTAATTCTTCAAATTTTATGTACTCTAATTCCAATTTTGATTAAAATATACTTTAAATTTAATGTAATTACCTTAAAAATTCATAAAATAGTTACTTTAAAAAATTGTTGTTATTCACTATGTGAAAATCATGATCATGATTTAATTAGTAACTTTTCTGAAATGAAAACAAAAATAATTCATATAAATAACTATATCATAACTCATAAATTGCATATATCTTAATGCCATTATTCATGTAAACATGTTCAATAATATGGTTCAGCATCTTTCACGTCTTGCCAAATTCCAGTTAAATAAAATCATATTTTACACACATTTCTCTACATGAAGTTATATTTGTCCAGGTAGGAGAAAATAACATTCTTCATTGAATTATTTGTTAGCTAGATTTAAAACTTTTAACCACTTAAACATGGTTTGTGCATCCCCTTTTTCTACTCTTTTCCTGGCATAACAAGTTCCTGGGCATATAACAGTTAAATAGAATAACACAATGACCAAAAATATTTAGACTTGCTCAATTCCAGCTGACACACCAATATGACCATGAAGAACTTCCTGTTACCTAGATCGCCTATGTTTTCAAAGCTTTTGTCAGTTTTTACTCAGTTTGGTGCCCCTCAAAATATCGTTGCCCTCAGTTAGTTTCCATGAACTTGGCCAGTTCTGTTTTCTGTTGCTTGCACCCAAAGAACCTGAAGCAAGACATCATCTGGTTTTGCTTTTGCAGTAATATGAAGTACTCCTGGATTTTCCTTTATGCTTCACTGGACTCTCTTCCTCATTCTTTTTTGCTCGCTCTTTCTCAAGGGTTATTTCCTACTTGATTCTGGACCCTTCTCTGTGGTTACATTCTCTCTCACGAGGCTTTTGCTGGTCCCATGACTTACGTGCCGTCTAGTGCTGATGGCTCCACATTTATAGCTGTGTTCTGAGCTTCTCCTCTGCTTTCCAGATTCACAGTGGGTGCTCACTGTTTGCTGACTAAACATGGCAATGGGGGTGGACATTAAAGGGAATGAGGGGATTGCTAGTGGTGACACAGTGACTGATGGGGTTGACTGTAAGATCTAGATACTAGATACTGACACCCAAATACTACATGTCAGACTCTAGATGAACATAATATCAAGACAGAGCTAGAAGGCAGAAAGTATAAGCAGAGGCCATTGAAATGATGATGTGGTCAGTGAAGATAGTGGTGCACATATAGAGGGAGTGAGGTAGTAAAGTCAGGAGTAGTGACCTGAGAAGAGAAACTTCAGATTTTAAAATATCCAAAGACTTTAAAGTGAAGACAAATAATTACATGTGTATATGAGAGTGAGTTGCATAAATGAAGAGTGTATAAATGAAGTAGTGGTTAAGGATGACACGAATTTTTTTGAACCTAGATGTGTTAGAGAACATCTTCCCAGATAAGATACTGAGGAAGATTGAGAGCTGTGTTTCAACACCTCTGCACATGTAGGTCCATAACCTGAGAGTCAGCAAGGTGACAATTATGGGAAAGACTGTGTCTGGCAGTAAGAAATAAGAACAACAGCCAATATCCCCACCTTTGGTTCTCAGCATAGAGACTACAGGAGGGGGGAGATGAGCATAACAACTAAATGAAGGAAGGGCAGAGAAAGAGAAGGGACATGGGATGGAGGCTCTTGAATGCTGCTGGAAGAATTGAGAGTGTCTAAGTTAAAAGTGCACACGTTGCATAACAAGGAAAGCGAGATGCATGATGACTCAAGCACAAAAGGAATTCAGTTTTGTATATTACCCAGCCTGAGCAGCCCAAGATCCTTAGTGAGAGCTCAGTGCCACATAATTCTCTGAGGAATCAGGCTGACAGGGGTCTTCCTTCATTAACTTCTAAGATGCCAGTGGTCGTTCCGTCAGAGTGGCTAATGAAGAAAGAGCATGGGCAGCCATGACTGGACACTATTACAGTTCAGAGTCAGGCTTGGAGGTGTCACTCATCACTTCCACCGACAGTCCCTTACAAGTCAGTCTCCAGGTTACAGCTAACTTCAAGGGACCCTGAAACAGAAAGCCTCACTGCATGTCCAGTTGTAGAAGGAACCGTGGATTTAGTTGAGCAAAGAGAAGTCTGCAGCAATCTTGGCCCTCTCAAGTTCATTAAAAATCTTGGTTAACACAGTTTACTTTTTCTGTCTTAACACTTTAGAATACCCAGATGTTTAATGGTTAATATCCAGATGACTCAAAATTTCTTTCTGTACCAACATGAGGGTGCTGTACAGCTATATCCTGAATTTGCATCTCTGTTATTCTCTCCAACTAGAAATCTGATTCTCAACTCCATTTGGCTAAAATAACTTCCTATAAAAAGATCTAGGAATTCCCACAAGTATAGCTCAGTCAGAACCTTTATTTAGTCTCTTTAAAATGGAAAACTGTTTGGAAAATAAAAATTTCAGGATGGAAATCCTATGCATAGAAGTTGTAATTAACACAAACACGAAAAACCAAAAAAAAATATTAGTCTTCTTGGAAAATCCAGGAGGAGGAACATGCACAATTTGGTGACATTGTTACCATTGTTAATTGCTCTTAAGACATTTGCAAGCTTCTGCATTTTCTGTATAAGTTTAAGAACCAATAACATCATAGTGAGTCACATTAACTATTTGACTGATTTCTCAGCAGTTGTGAGAAATGACTTACTTGGTTTCTTGGCGTCCTCACGTTCAGCTGATGTCCCTCATCACCAATCTCTGCTCTCTCTTCTCTCCTTGCTCCCTACACACAGGCATGTTTCTTTTCCTACATTCTTGTATTCAGTGATCCTGTCTCCTTCCTTATCTTCAACTATTATCTCTTTGTGTCTTTTCCTTCCCCTATTGATTTCTTTCTAACCTGTCATCTTAGATGTCCTTCTAGCACCTAACACTAAAAATACTCCATACCATGCTATTAATCAGGAGCCAACACCTCTTCCTTATCAATACTACTCACAGACCTTTTGTTTTTGAAATATGCTCTGCTTTTTGATAACTTGCTTTCCTCATAATTATTCACCAGACAAATTGTGATATCTCTCATATTTTATTTTTACTGCCTTATGGGCAAGTGCATCTCCTCAATGAACATTCTAATCTCTAAATCTCACATCCATAGTTCATATTTAAAAAAAAAATTAACCTAAGTCAGAGGTATATAATGTCATCCACATGTTCAGCAACCTACAGTAACTTCTCATTATTCTAATGGCACGAATGTCCAATGATTTTAATATAGCATGCAAATTACATTAAAGTTTTGCCCAAAATTTGTCTCTTCAGGTAAGTCTCCTCTTTTACCTAATCTGTTGTTTTGTGTTCTTGAACTATTACTAAGCTTTGATGTGTATCCCTAAGGAACTTTTTAAAATATATTGCCTTATACTGTTGTTTAAGGTGGATATATCTGGAATGGGCATAATATTTTGAGGGCAAAATGTTCAGTATGCAGTTTTCCCTAAGCTCAACTTTTCAGACTCTATTTTGAGCTTATTTCCCTCAATGGAAGAACTTTTCTTTGGGAAGAAAATAGAGGAAACTTTATTAGGGTTTGTCTCAACCTAATCCCTTTCCTCCCTAGGGATGATCTACAATTCTGGAGATAATTTTTTTTAAATAGTAACAATTTATTCGGAGGTGAATGTCTGGCCTCGGTTAGCTGGTCTACCCTGGCACCCTCACGCACAGGTTGTCCTGGCCTGGCCCCTGCAGCACCCGCTCTCATGACTTTGATCTCATAAGGGATCCGGCCTGTGGCCCACACTGTCTTTTGTAAGTACGTTCCCTGACCCCAACCCTGGGGCCTCTCCAAGTGTGCTCCCCCCCTCTGTTAATATGCATGACCCTCCTGAGGACACAGGAGACACCAGCTGCTTTCCAGGTGTGCTGTGGATACCAGTGAATTTTGCGGGACCATTGCAGGCCCCCTGTGCCTTAATGCCATGCTCAGCACCTTTTGTGTCCATGCCACAGATTTTCAAGAGCTCTGCAAGGCTGTTACTTCTCTTCTTCCACCTTCAGGTAGGAAGTGGGAACAGTTATTTTCTACTTCCACATTCCTAAACCTATGATTCTAATATCTCTCCCCTTGATGACATTCTTGGTGATGGGGGAGGAGATAAGTAACAGGAGGAAAACTTGTCTCACAGACTCTAGGACCCCTTTCTTCTGTAGCAGCTGCATATACACATGCTGGGAGTGCTTTCATATCAACAGGCATGCTTTTGAAATCTTTTAAATAGTGCTTGAAATTAGCTCTTTTTCTTGCTGTATCATTCGTGCCCTGAGCTAATAGCCTTGTGAGGTCTAAGATGTTAGGGAAAATGAGTTAGAGGAGCAAAGGAGAGACAGAAGCATTGTAAGTGAAATACAACCCAGGTTGATGTTTCCAAATAACCTTCTTGAAAGGAAGGATGTAAAAAATATACATTCCAATTTGTAGATATAAACATATAGTCTCTTTAATCCTCAGAGACTATCATAAGACTTTAGAATTTTGAGAAATAGGTTGAATTAATGATAAATATAAAACATATCTTTCCATATGTAATGGAATTTTTACCCAGTTGGTTCAAAGAATCATAAAACTAAGTTAATTGAGTATTTGCTATTGAGTATTCTACTTTTATTTGATAAATAAAGCAGCCACTAAAATATTATGTTTCAAACACTGGTAGGAGTTCGTCATTTACTTTGTTTCATTCACTTGTAAATGTTCACAACCTTCAGAAGGTACTGAAATTTCTATAGCTTAGGTATAAAATGATAGCTTTCAAAGTACTATTTTCTCAGTGCCCAATATTAAAGTCTTAAATGGCCAATTCTAAGGATACTTGAACATTGCTTACTGTTTTACAAATACTTTATATAACATGCAAAAAGTGACATTTATTAGCTCCCTGGTTATTTTTCTTTATGATTGTTAACAATGTAGTCTAAAAAGGGAAGAAAGGGCTTGTATTGGAAATTTAAAGGCTACAAATAATTATCTGGAAAAAATACAGCCAAAAGGAAAGAGAATGAGAAAAACAAAAGAATGAAATTTAACTCTGATAGAGTGAAAGGTGTAAAGTGCATTGAAAAACTAGAAGACTCACATTTCCTCTTTTATTGATTATTTTATCTTAAAGGTTTAAAAATACCATTTTAAAAATAAGAAGAAAGAAGATTGGTGACTGTAATTTTAGAGAAAATCGGAGTTTGTTGTAAGGATGATTTTGTAGTGGTCAGTATTAGGAAAAAATTAAAATCTTTGCAAAAATAAGTGGCAGATGAAAGTTGTTTTTGGGGTGCATTCACTGGGTAAATAATTACTGAATGTATAGTGTGATCCTGATTCAGTGAGAAGTACTGAACCAATCAAAATCACATAGTGGAAAAAGCATAGCATTAGGGTCAAAGTACTGAATCCTTTGAATCTTCTGTTTTATCTTTTGTAAAACGGGATGATGAGGGGAGTGCTTAAAACTGTCTCACACATAAACTTTATGCATGAAACACCAAATCGGTGCCTTTAAAGTGCTTCACAAGCTGCTAATCAAAACAAATTGTGATATATCTCACATTTCAGTCTGTTTGTTTTCTCTTCCATTTCAAATTTTGCAAACTTTGAAAATACCTAGAACGAAGGGGAAATAGGTGGTATGTGTTGATGTGAATTATTATTTGACTCAGGTTGTACCATTTTTATGCACCAAGTTCACTGAAGTCATTTTCATTCCCTTTATTTCTGAAGTCTCTGGTACTGTATGATATCTATCTACAATGCACTGGATTGCACTTAGAAAATTATTTCTCTGGGCAACTCTAAGAGAGCTTGGTATCACGTGAGGCAGGTATTACTGTAAGGCCTTGTGACTCAAAGGAGAAAGCTGCTCATTATGTCAGTTACATTTATGGGAAGCAGGGGAACCTAGTTTCCCATCCCTCTTGTGAATTCTCTCAGCAAATTAAATTAATTAATGGAGTGCATTGCAACTTGGAATTGTATCATCTGTGCATAGGGAAATTGTATCACAGTCTCAGATATGTTTTCTACTGGTCCTTTCATCATGGATGGCTATCCATAGCCCTCAATTTTTGAGAGAAGAGAATTTCACTATTGCCATGTTTTATAAAACATGAATAATCTCTGAATCTAGCACTGTGTATTGTTTTAGATGTTCAATAAATATGTTTGATTAGAAGCAAATAGTCTATAAAGATTATAGAACAGGCTCATAGGACAAATTATTTTCCCAGTAATTTAACCAACAAACTGCCAGACTTTTTATACATCAGTGATCCTGGAATAGCTTGTAGCTTCTCACATGATGATGTGTGATTCAAGCTGATTGGATTAATAAAAATAATATGAATGACTCTGAAATATCTATCTTGCTAAGTGTACAAAAATGGAATTTAGGGAATGTTTACTGAGTTGATGTTTTATACAACGCACTTTGTTAGACATCCTGGTTTACAAAGCTGAGATTTAACCTTGGGAACTCACAGGTAACTAAGAGGGACTGAAATGTACACATAAATTCCTGCAGATCCCTGTGATTAGTACAGTAACAGAGATTTCTGTGATGTGCCATGGAAATACAGGTTCAAAAGCAATTACGTCTATCAGAGGAAGTGATGGACTAGTGGAGACAAGGGCCATGAAAAACTATATGGTAGAAATACTATCCCAGTGAAGAGAGTAACTTAAGCTAAACCATATAAGAAAATGATACCCTATTTTGAGAAAATTGAGCAGTCTAATTTGGCTGTGATTAGAAATGAAGCCACGAAGAAACACTGGGATGGGCTGAATGTGTAAGTGCTGCAAGTATCCAGTAAGATGTTTTAATGAAGAGTGACAGGGTCATCATTTTTTTCATAAAGTCAGTTGTCTCATCTGAATGGAGAACACTGGAGGAAGACACTCTCCACATGACAGTGGATGGGCAAGAGAGTCACTGAAGTGTGCTGGCAAGGAATGCGGAAGCCTGGGCAGTGGTAGTGGTGAGAGAGGGCAGAGTGGTTGCGCCCACCTGGTGCCTGTTGCCGGCATCCATTTTCTGTCCTTGATAACAGGACGGCCCACCTACCTGCCTCATGTTCTTTTGATCAGCCACCTTTTTCTCCACAGTCAGCTGCATAGTTAGAGCAAACTGACTCTCTTCTCTAACTGGAGGAACCACTGATCAAGGACAAGCCAATTTGCATGTTTTCTTTATTGAGGGATCGGGAGTGGATGTGTGCAGTTAGAGTTTCAGGGCATACTAGGGATTGAGACAAAGATGTCTACACTTTCCACTGGGTACATATGAGGACATAAGCAATACTGGAAAGTGCTAGCTGACCTATTGGGATCAGTCAGGATAGACACTAGCCTTGGAACCAAGGAATAAATACTGAACAGAATGACCCTTGATGTAAAGGGATAGAACAGGCACTTGAAAGTAGGTGTCCTGAAACCAAGAAACCAGTTTGAATCATTTGCATATTGCATATTGGTAGTCAACTCTCTTGGTTATGCATGATATTAATTATGAAGAATGGGGTGCATTGAGAAACGAGGCATCCTAAAGAAAATCTCTTGGGAAACAGTAACATTTTGGGTTCAGATTCGATGGAAGGAGTGGATGGTGGAGCATGCGCCTCTTCTAATTTATACCTTTCTACAATTGCATATTTTTAAAATCTAGCACACATTATATTTGTAATGAGAATAAATGTTTCTTCTAGGTCCACTAAGAAAGAATGGTCGGTAAAAGAGTAGTGTCTGAGCCAAGGGGTACAGGGGAGATGATGGCGTGGAGAAAACAGGATGCAGTGACGGTACTTTTCAAGCAAAATTTGCAGGGGTGGGTGGGTGAGGGATGTGGTAGGAAAAAAGCGTGTTGTGGAAGTGAAAACCAGGGAGACATCACATCCAGACAAAGATGTTTCTGTGAATGGCAGTACTTTAGTTCTTTTGAGGAATGGATAAACAGGATTTTGACATTAATAGATGTGGGTAGAGAAAGTAAAGGAAATTTTTCACTCTTAAATATGCTTGCTAATCACCAGACTCCATCCTGAAAATATGATTGGCCATCAGCAGTCAATGTTGTTGAGCTTTATCTTTATTAAACAATGTGGAGAGGGGACGCCACTTCAGACTCTAGTCTTGTAAACATGTTTATGGTTTACAAAAACATTAGCTGGATGAATCCAAAAAGTCAGCACCTGTTCACTGCAGAATGTTACCTCTGTCAGAATTAATCTGGAACTTTTGCTTTCATATAATGGATTAAAGGAGTTATGATACAGTAACATAATGGATTTTATATGAGTAAATAGAAATAATGTAGAAAAACTGTGAAATGTGAAAAATGTTTAAAGTCTACTATATGCAGTCATATATTCATTCCCCAATTGTGTAAGGTGTATGTATATATATTTAGATAAAAACAATATACCACACACATACACCTACTTATAGTGTGTTTTTATTAAAAAAATTTTTTTTAATCTTGAGGTATAAAACAAAGTCATTTTTGTTAATTCTGGCTAGATGGGTTATGAGTGTTATTCTTTCTCTTTGCTTATCTCTATTTTTCAATTATTCTATAATGAGCACATGAAAACTTGATAATGTAAGTTATGTTTCATAAATCTGTTTTAAACAAAACAATATAACTTTAGTCAATGACACTATCTTTCATGACTGAAATGACTGCAGTTACAAGACTATCTCTGCCACTGGGCTGATACAATGGAGAAATGGTATCACGTATTTAATGAACATTTTCATACCTTTGGGTGCTCAGTGTCTCAGCTTTCTGATTCTGCGTTACTACAGAAAAAGAACGAAAGAAAGGGAGGAAGAAAAGAAAGAGAGAGGAAGGGAGGTAGGGAGGGAGGGAGGAAGGGAGGGAGAGAGAGAAAAAGAAATAGGGAAAGGAAAAGAAAAGAAAAGGAAATTAGATAAAAGAAGAGAAAAGAAAGAGAAGATACTTGTTGTCCAAAGACATTGCTAGCTCCGGTAGGGCCAGGGGTCCTGACTGTGTCCTTGTGAATGTCCTCACTTGCATCTTTGGAAGCAAGGACTCAGAATTCTGGGCTTGGCTGCATCCATGGTCCAGGGGTAGCAGCAGTGGTGCCCTAAGGCTTGGGGTGACTGCTCACTACCTCAGTTGCCCCTACACTTGACCTCAATTTTTGTTATAGCTAACAATCTTTCTGGACCTCGGTCCTCAGATCTGGTTGTCCAGGCTTCCTGTTGATCTCTGAGTTAACTGTATGCCTATGATTAATTTTCTTCTGTTTCTGCTAGATGAGTTCATTTCTTTTGTTTCAAACAGTAGCCCTGATTGACAAAGGGTTTGCCCCATGTGACAAGAATGTCTGGGTTTTGTTTTTGATTTCTTAATAAAAACTAGACATAATTTCAGAGTCTTGAAAGAACAAGAAACTGCAGAGGAATTTTTGTGACACATCTCATAGACTGGAAATGAATAATAGATAGATTTCTGGAAAATTGAAGCCACATAGTAACATATTTATTATCATTTTGGATCTGACTGCACCCAGGGAATCATCTGATCTGAAGAAATTGTGTTACAACCTTAGACTAATGAAGCATCTTATAAAACAAAGTGTTGTGGCATTAGTTTTAACTCCTTCCATCTGAAATTATTTAATGTGTATTTAAAAAATCAAACAAGTTTTAAAGCACTTCCCTTGCTTGAATTTATTTCCCATGAATTAAAAAAAGCTTTTTGATTTTGTTATCTTTTTCATATTTCTTTAGAAATGTTACCATTTCAGAATCTCAATTACTTATCCTGGACATCTGGACCAAGCCAATTATTGTATCTTTCTCATTCAATAACATGAGCAGGCATCCATAAAGAAAAGTGCCTGCTCTTTGGTTCATTGCACTAATATCTGGGAGAATATGAAATAACTTTATATCTTTGCAAATGGTGCAACTCAAATAGAAATTTGAGTTAAGGAACTCACTTTCTGTTAAGGAAGTCCAACAGAAGCTGGGGATCAATATGGAAAGGGGTGTTCTGTATAAGCAGTAGACTGTTGAGTGCTTATATTAATCTGGTATCTTTCTCATCATCTTCTTCCAATTGCCTATTTAGAGTCCAAAGTTATGGAAGAAATTGCTTTGGTATTATTGTTACTGAGAGTACTTTTCATAAGAATAATTATCTATTTCACTTTCTGTTTACTTTTTCCTCCAAATGCCAAGTATGGCCATTTGGCAGGCAGAATATTCTCACTAAAAAGATGGATCTTCTCAAAGTTCAAGAGATATTTCTGAGAATAAAAGAATGACAAGTTGGAATTTATGATAAAAATTATAACAACACATAAATATAAAATTATTATCTGAAGAGACTGACTAAAATAGTTTCTATTGTTTAGCTTCAGTCATCGATGGATAGGCCTTAAATAAATACTTAAAAATTAAAATAATTATTTTTTGATGAAAGACTATTTCCTCCAAGCAAGAAGGTAAATTGGAGAGAAAGTTCTGAATAGACTAGCTATTGCTCTCTGCCCAGGACTTCTACACAAGACAACATGAATGCTGGTTTCAAAGCACACTAAATACTCTGTTACCTGAAAAATGATGAGATTACAATTTGCATTGGTCAGTTACCTTAGGGTCCTGCAAGTGCGTTTAGGGAAGCAGAGGTAGGTGAAGTGGAGGCAGAAGGAGAAGATTCATCTTTAACCTGGCAGGTGTCCTGTAGTTTCATAACAGATTTCATTTGTTTTTCTCCTTTTCAAACAAAAATAGAAAATTACTACTTTAAAAATAGCTATAAAAATTTTTTTAATTGAAAAACAGTTGACATGCAATATTATGCTAGTTTCAAGTGTACAACATAGTCATTCAATGATTATATACAGTATGAAATGCTCACCATGGTAAGTGTAGTTGTCACCTGTCACTGGTATAAAATTCTTAAGAAAAAGAAAGGAAATGAGAACTAAATTTAACAATAGGTAATCTTAGGGAAGTGAAAGATGTGCTCTGTCATATTTAGGGAGTGCAGTGTCTTAGAATCAACCTAGAGCATGATAAGGTCTTAGGGCAATAAGTCAAACCACAAAATAAGGTTTCTGAAAGATAACATTTCGGGCAAATACAGCATTTAGCCTGTTCAATTCACTCTCAATTAGAGCTCATTACTCTTCATGATACATTTGATTGCTCTCAAATTCTCAGTAAATGTACCGTAAGAGGAGCAGTGCTATTACTTTTGATCAGCAACCAGCGCTTCCTTGGGAGTAACTCTGAGACTCCACTCATCTCTGGCAACCAGGGAAGGCGGGAGAGGAGAGCTCTCCGAAGATGCTGACCTTGAAAGAGCTCTGAAAGAGGGCAGGAGGGCCAGATTCTCGGAAGCAAACAAACCACACAACAGAAAACCGTATAATGCTAGAGGTCCTCACCATTTGGAAGTTCAGTACTTTAGCTGATGGGATACATTTATTCACATTCCTCTATTTCTCAGTTTCCTTCTGTGTTCACTAAAACAGAGCACAGACCTCCTCCATCCCAGGAATGTGCACCTTCAACTGCAAAGACATTTAATTATTTTCCAGAGTACAGGCTGCCCCAGCCAGACAGCTCTGCTGTCAGTCTGCTTTCTGCTGCGGAAGTCCAACAGAAGCTGGGGAGATATGGAAAGGGGTGTTCTGTATAAGCAGTAGACTGTTGGGTGCTGATATTAATCTACCGCCAATAGATTCAGTATACAAAATATCGATATTAGTGTGATATATATATATATATATATACATATGTACTCAAAAACCCAGTTCACAAAATACCAATATTATATACATATATATTGTATTGCATTATATTAATATAATGCTCACATACAACCATACTTACATCTTCTCAGGCTTTCTAAGCTGAATTTGATGCAGAAGATACGTGAAGGCCTAACTAACTTTTCCAGTGGGCAAGCTCAGTGGACCAATAATAGTCTCCTGCAAATGTAATTACTGTGTGCCCCTATGGCCATATGACAAGGTCCCATCCTTTTGTGATTACAGACCCACTGAAGTGACAATTTATAATAGACTGTTTGAAGCTTTAAACAGATATTCTTCTGCTTTTACCTCTTTTTCTCAGTCATTCATGCAAAGTTACCTTCAAACCCAGGAAACCTTTTCTGACAACCGCAGAGGTCCCTGCATAAGCGGGCTGTCCCCCACCAGGGTACCAGCCCCCAGGCTGGCTGCAGATCACCCGCTCTCCTCATGCTGACTGCACTGGTGGCCCCAACCATCCTCAGAGGAACCTTGGGCTTAGTCTTTTATTGACCCATAGGAACATGAACCTTCACTCAGTTCTTTGCCTGAAAATCTCATCTCTAAATGGAAAATTCTGAACTTCCTTTTAGTTTTACTCTTGAACTCTCTCTGGTCTTCCATGGAAGATTTCCCCAGCAGCACTGAATTATGCCTCCCAAGTTTTATGCTGATCTGTTTCCTTCTGAATCTACACATTCACTCAATTATTTACAGTTCTGCCCTGCCAAGGAGGTACCCAAAACCCCACCTCCTTGTCCCTGGCCATACATCTTTCCCTCAAAATGTACGTGCATCATGTTAGCATCTTCAAAGAACTCTTTTCATTCCTTCTAATTAAGGCTCGTGGTGCCTGGTTCCCTCGGACTTTGGGGATACACTATTGTTACCATGTTCTCCACTCAGGGAAGCAATCCTTTTGTTCACAGCAGTTTTGTGCTGTTCTTGCTCCAGCTATTAACTGGAAGCTCAGGGCTGCAGGGGAATTCCTGCCTGAGCCTATTTGATTAGTGAAACAAGTAGATTCTATCCTCTGTTCTTTTTGTTTCATTAGCCAGTATTCGCAATGTTATATGACCTTGGAACTGCAGCCCCCTGAAGATCATCTCTAACTTGCTGAGACCAGTGTCTATAATCAGAATGGAGAAGGCGAAATACCTCATTCACAGTCAGGACTCCAAGACTGGAGTCTTCACAAAGCTGAGAACAAGGTAACTTTCACAAAGTTGATACATGTTACTATCTACTTGGCATTATCTATTAGCCAATCTGACATGACACATGTATTTATGAAAACAGCTTTAATTGCTCCCATTGTGTCCTACAATGTACCAAACACATTTTTGAGTATATGACATTGGGGGATAAGAATTAGCAAATATGAAATTGAAATTAGCACAATAGAATATTGTGAAGTTAAATACAATATAAATTTTGTGAAATAGTGGGGAAGAAACTCAAATTGCAATCAAATTCAAGGGATAAGGAAATCTTAGAGGACTGAAAGATTCAAGAAAAGCTTTATGGAAAGGTGAGAAATTAAACTGAATCTTTTTACAAATTTTCTTGCTTTTTTACAATATGGTAGAGAGACTGCTATGATAAGTGCAAATCTTTGCTTTGTAGTTTTCCCAGAGCTGTATCAATCTGCTTGCACAGCCTCACTAATGTTATCCCAAGGAGTAGAGCTTCGTGTTTGGATTCTTTCCAACTTTACAAAAGCTCCAGGGAATGGCGGAATATCACGGACAAGTGGGCCCTGGGATTTTTCTCCCAGAAATTTCTTTTGCTCTTCCAGAGACCTTGGATCTTTAATAATAAGTCATATGAGAATTACTTGGGGCTTGTTAAGATCAAAATCCACATCATCACAAATATTCTGACTTATTACATCTTGGGTGGGGCCCAGAAGTCAGTCAGCACTGTTAACAAGTTCTGTTACCGAGTCCCAGCTTATGTCACTCGCCACACGATAGGCCAATAAGTCAAGAGACAAGATGTTGGGACGAGCAAGCAACTTTACTCAGAAAGCCAGCAGTCTGGAAAGATGGTGGACTCATGGCCTAAAGCCCCATCTTGGCTCAGGATTGATGGCTAGCTTTTTGATGCTGGGGAGTGGGGAGAAGGAGAGGGAACAGGTTAGGGAGTGACTGACTGAGGGCTGAAGACAACTGAGTGCCTGTCAGGCCCCAGGATTGCTGAGAAACGCCCTGTCCTTCGTTAGGTGATTCTCGCTGACCCAGGTCTGGTCACGATGTGCCTAAAACTCTTTGACGGGACAACCATGATTTCCATGCCTATGTCCTGTCTCCTGGAGGAGGCAAGCTTCAGGTAAGGAGCTATTTGCAAACACTCAAAGTGTAAGCAAAATTCCTTTTGATGAACCACAAGCCTACGTGCAGGGCTGCAGGGCTGAGCAGAAGCCCTTTTCTTTTTTTTTTTTTTTTTTATCTTTTGGCCAAAAGGTTAAGGCAGCAAAGAAGACAAATATAATATGAAGGCAGAGATGCCAACTTTTTTACTTAGTTACAATATCTCACATGTTTCTAATGCTGGGGGTCCATGAAAGGCTTGGAAAATGCCATCCTATACTGGCATGGGCAAAGTTCTAATCACCGAGTTTACTCATGGTTTATAATGTGATTTAATAATAGTATTCTAGACATTCATGTCTGGCTAGTAATTGTTTTGTCATTATTACCTTTGCGCCTGTCCACGTGACCGAGGCAGCTCTCCTTGTCACTCTGCACAGAGGGAGGGCACAGTATTCTCAGAGGAGGGGCCCAGTGAGTTTGGAGAGCGCTCTGGGGAGGACAGGGTTCTGTCCTCAAGTACCGATTCGCAAATAAAGACTTAAAGTGAGTCTGGCTCTTGCCATTAGGTCACCTCAGAATAAGAGTAAGAAGGCATTTACAGATTATTAGGACTCTCCAGTAAAAGGCTATTACTTATAGTGCTTCCCAAATGTGTTTGGCACAGAAATATATATATTTTAAACCTTTGTACAAAGAAAATAAGCTTGAGAAATGCAGCAATAGAAGGAAGAGGCTCAGACATAGAAGGCACTCTCGATGTCTCTACGTGTCCCCTCTTTGATGCTGCAGCCCTTTATTTAAAAAAGTCGCCAGCACCCTATAACCAGGTTGCCATGGAAAGTGTGGCTGGAGTATCTGTCAAGGGCCAGATGGTAAATCACTTAGGCTTTAAGGGAGGCCCTAGAGAAAGGTAAGTGAGTGGGGGTGACTGTGTCCTAATAAAACATTATTTACAAGACCAGACCACAGGCTACATTCGGTCTGTGGATCCCAGTTTGCTGACCCCTGCTCTAGAGTCCAACAGCCAAGATCCTAAGAAATCTGCTTTCTTGTCACTTCTTCTCCAAAGTGTTCATTTCCTGATTAAAATGGAAATAGGGCACAATCTCACTTTATTTCTCAAGTATTTATTTCGACCACGTCTAAAGACAATTCATTTATCCGTCCTTTCCCTCACAATGCGCTGAGTGTCTCCTGCTTGCTGGGCATGCTGACATATTCTCCCTGCTTTGTGGGACTTGAACATCTGGAATCTCAAAACAATGAGGCCAGGACTTTAGAGGGAGGTTTGTATTAGGGAATTTGCAGCTGCTACACTGTCTTCTCATTTGTGTTTGGGATGAGTGTTCAGTTCTTTGTAAGCTTGGGCTTATAAGGTTATTTTTAAACAAGGTAGGGAGATTTACCTTTCTCAATGTTCCCTTTCTTTTGTTCAGTTTATGTCAATAATTTGCAGGCTTTCCTTGTAGTCACCTACATGTTCTCTCTCAGATTTTAAGAGGAAACTATGCAGCACTTCCTCATACCCTTTACAGCACCTTACCTAGGGCTTCGCCCTTTGTAAATCTTCACCAAGTATTTGTTGAATGAATTAATGTTATATTGTGTCAATCTATTGAGATAATTTTAAATTTAGGGTCTTATAAGCAAAATGTGATCTGTAACCTACTTTGATAAGCATAACACTTGTCCTCAAGTTTCTAAGGTGTTGTATTGATTCCCACATTTCTTTTAATCTGCCTCATTTTGCAAAGAATATGGGGAGAAAGGGAGCCTGTGAAATGCTCTCTTGGCAGATCAAGGATAGGCACCAGTAATACACTAATGTTTCTCATCGAATCTCTAATAAACCATATAAAAGTCATTTACTGTCATTACTCAGACAGAAATGAGAACTGAAAAGGTAAAATGGGGGATATTAAGGTAAGAAAAGTAATGATTCAGAGGAAATAGAAAAGTTGATTCCATTTCAGTATAGAGAATTTCTATACCTCTATCTTAAAATCCTTGTCATGGAAGTGTTCTTATATGATAAAGATTGGATTTTGTTTTCTGTAGAGTTGATCACTTGGACAAGCAATTTATTTATTGCAAATAAGTGAAACCTATTTAAATTAAACCTTAATGAAGGTAAGGGTCAATCTCTATATTCTATATTCTGCTTGAAGGGTATATGTATCTATTTATACATATATACACACATATATACACATATACATAAACTAAATATAATATATGCATATACATATATACACATATACTCTATATATATATAGTTTAAAATGAATCATTAAGAGGCAAATGTATGAAAGGGCAGAAGTCACTTTTGTTTTAGAAAAATACATGGAGTGATGACCATACTCTCCGGTAAGAACACGGTCATAAAAACATCTTCACTCAAGTTTTTTCAGTTTTTTCTTTTTTTTTTCCTGAAACTATGCACTTTTAATATTTTTTTACTGATACACAATCTTATATTAGTTTCAAATATATAACACAGTGGTTCAAGAGTTACCCATATTATTGAATCGTCACCTCTACTAGTGCAGTTACTATTTATCAACATAAGATGTTACAGAATCACTGGTGTTTTCTCCATGCTGTACTGCTCTCTGTGACCAACCTACATTATGATTGAGAATTCCTGTGCCCCTTTATCCCCCTCACCTCCCCCACTAACACACTCCAACCCCTGCCCCATGGTAACTGCTAGTCCCTTCTCAGTGTCTGAGTCTACTGCTGCTTTGCTTTGTATTTATATTCCACAAATAAGTGAAATCATATGGTGTTTGTCTTTCTCTGCCTGGCTTATTTCTCAGTATTTTTTTCTTAAGAAATAGGTGTCAAGTCAATCTTCCACAAATCTCCCCCTGAGGTTAGGTTTAAGGAGGATTTATTCTTTGTAAACTGAACATTTTTGATGCGTTTTAAAAAGTCTTAATTTCCTTTTTAGATTTCTACCAGTAATTTGGTGGAAATAATACATTATTCTCATAATTATATTTATATCTCTGTTTTCCTAGGTGGTATTTATCCTATTTCCTTCTCAAGAGGGAATTTTCTTTTCCTTAAAATTATTTGAACAATAGGTCAAAGGCCAGGAACAATTAAAAGGCCACACTCAGCATAATTTCCTACAACAATGCTTCACTTTTATTGAGTTCTTTATTGTACTTACCAAGGAGGATCTAAGAACAGCAGAGCAGATTCTGTTTTGCTATAGAACTAAGGGTGATAGTACTATAGTTTACAATGCCATCTTGAATAAAGTTTGATGTGGACATAAGTGTTTTAAAATCTATTTTAAAATTAAGTGTATAATATTTTCTTTCTTTCACTGTTCTAAAGTCCCCCCAATGGCTCCAAATTTGAGTGTCTACTAATGTGTGACTTGGTGCACTCCGGAACATTGAGGAGTAGGTGCTCTTACGTGTAAGTATTCAGTATGAACTTTAGAGGGATTCTGGACAATTCACCAAAGAATAAAACATGCATATCATTTACCCTGCAATTCCCTCTTGGAATCTGCCTTACTGAAACACAAATACAAGCAGAAAAGTACATATCTAAGGGCAGTCATTAAAGTATTTTAATGGCATAAAATGGAAACAGGCTAACTCTTCATCAGGAACAGGAAGGTTAAATGATGATGGTGTCACTACACAATGAACTTAGTAGGCAGATATTTTAAGAAATAAAGTAAATATATGGAAAGATAGACCCAATAGAACACTAAGTGGAAAAGGCAATTTAAAGAAAGAACATATGGGGTTGAAAACTCAAAATGCTCACAGTGGCCAGCCAGGCAACAGTATGAGGCCAGGTGGCCAGCCTAGGACACCTGCCCCTGGGCTAGTGAGGCAGGAGAAGGCATGAGAATCCCACATAGCTCCTCCCTCCCAGCCCCTGGGCTATTGTCTTGCAGGAACTGGTGCCTTGTTGTGTCAGATACTTTTTCAAGACAAAGTGCACTAGATTCAGGTGCTAATGTATATTTTTCTCTGTGTGTGTTTAATGTTTTCATTTCATTTAAATGCTTTTAAAATACAGTGCTAGCCAAGCACAACACATGTAAGCAAACCTTGGCTGGGTCATGATGTTACCCTTGTTGGCTAGACATTAAAAATTTAGCAAGTTATATATCAAATCATGACAATGATAAATGCTGCAAAGTAGGTTTGGCAATGATGTGATGGAATGCTTTGCACTTTTACATTTCTATATTGTTCAGCCTTTTCACATGGTGTGTACACTCTGTTTTCAGTGATGATGTGGCAGGAAAGGAGCCGTCCCTTAAAGACCCAAGGTTTACGGTGAAAAACCAGTTTAGACATATGCACTGTCCCTTTCTCTGTGACTTGTGCAATTTGCTCCAAATTTCTAGAACTCCATTTCTCTATCTGTAAGAAGAGGATAAAAAGCCTCACTTCACAAGTTGCTAAGATTTATGTAAGATGACATTTAAAAGTGTCCCATATGTAGCCCTTGCTTAGTCAATGTTTGTTTCTTCCCTGTGTCTGTTGTAGAACCAAAATAAAATGGAGCCATTTAGGTCAGGGGCAACACTAGGATGGCCAACACAGGTACATACAGGAAATGAAACCTACCTAACCTACAGGAATTAACAGTTCTTCTCAGAAGCCAGCCAGTCCCCAAATGTCCATTCTATTCATACCATCACTGGACTCCCTTATTCACCTGACTTAGCTAACCTGATACAAAGTGAAAAAGACAACAAC
This sequence comes from Manis pentadactyla, assembly GCF_030020395.1. Taxonomy (NCBI): domain Eukaryota; kingdom Metazoa; phylum Chordata; class Mammalia; order Pholidota; family Manidae; genus Manis; species Manis pentadactyla. The sequence continues at coordinate 60,931,159 of NC_080035.1, read as the reverse complement.
TAGGCAACCCATCAGCTGAGGAAGCCAAATTATTTCCATATTTATCCCATAAAATCCCTTAGTTGGTGAGCAACTTGAAACTCATTGCTCTTGTGGCCTTGAGCTTTCTGGTTTGCTGGTCGAAACCCTAACAATAAACTCATCATTCTGTTTTGTTTTATTTATTGTGCAAAGTTTGGTTTTTGACAGGCAAATCTATCATTACCTGAGGGGGCCAAGAACCAAGGGAAATTAAAGGTGATTCTAAATTGAGATTTTTAAAATGTGCTTCTTCATTCAGTTCTTAATAACAAAATGTGTTTACTTTTAAGAAGGATTTTGTCTGCATTAAGGATTAAATAGTTCCATAATTGTTTTTTTCTTAATTTTTTAAATTTTTTAATTTTTTAATTTTAATTAATTTATTTTGGTATCATTAATCTACAATTACAGAAAGAACATTATGTTTACTAGGTTCCCTCCTTCACCAAGTCCCCCCCACATACCCCTTCACAGTCACTGTCCATCTGCGTAGTAAGATGCTGTAAAATCACAACTTGTCTTCTCTGTGTTGCACAGCCCTCCCCGTGCCCCCCCCATGCACTATACATGCTAATCGTAATACCCCCTTTCTTTTTCCCCACCCTTATCCTTCCCTTCCCACCCATCCTCCCCAGTCCCTTTCCCTTTGGTAACTGTTAGTCCATTCTTGGGTTCTGTGATTCTGCTGCTGTTTTGTTCCTTCAGTTTTCCTTTGTTCTTATACTCCACAAATGAGTGAAATCATTTGGTGCTTGTCTTTCTCCGCCTGGCTTATTTCACTGAGCATAATACCCTCTAGCTTCATCCATGTTGTTGCGAATGGTAGGATCTGTTTTTTTCTTATAGCTGAGTAATATTCCATTGTGTATATGTACCACCTCTTCTTTATCCATTCATCTACTGATGGACATTTAGGCTGCTTCCATATCTTGGCTATTGTAAACAGTGCAGCGATAAACATAGGGGTGCATCTGTCTTTTTCAAACTGGAGTGCTGCATTCTTAGGGTAAATTCCTAGAAGTGGAATTCCTGGGTCAAATGGTATTTCTATTTTGAGCATTCTGAGGAACCTCCATACTGCTTTCCACATCCATAATTGTTTTTTTTTTACTATAACTAGGGATTTGGAGGGTATCATTCATCTTTTCATTAGTTCTGTGAGTAACTCATTTTGGTGATCATTTCCTTTTTTGGTAAATATTCGGACATTAAGAAGTTACCTCTAATTTTAATAGTGGGTAAAAATAACAAATTATGTATCATTCAAATGTTTTAAAATTCAGTAATGGTCTGTAACTCCAGGGCAAAAATATTTTCCCCGCCCGGGGCAAAATACCTTTGAACAGGAATCAGTCAAAGGGAGATATAAAGTGGGAGAAACCTGTTTATTACGTACAAGCGGTTGTCCACTTCTGCTCTTCCCTGTCTCTCATGACCCCACTTCAAAAAGGGGCCCCATCCAACCTCTCAGGTCCATATATACCCTGCTCCCCCTAGTAATTACCTATTTATATGAGATGGACGACTTCTCTCCACCCCTTGGAAACACTGATATGGAGATGCACTAGGCCAGGTGAGAGATTCTGGAAATATTGCAGTTTTACCCACATAGCCTTTATCACCTTTTTTTTTGCCTTTTGTTAGTAAAGAATCTGGTCCCCTTAAACACGTCAACATGTAACTGAGCTATCAAAGAAAGAATAAAAGGGAAGCTGGAAGTCTTCTGGTATAAAGAAGGAAAACTGACTTTGAATATAGACGTTCAAATTAAAGACTTCAGGTAATTCATTTTATAAGCAAATATAAGAGAACTTACCACCAGCTTCCTAACACTGTTTTACCCCAGAAAAGTCTCCTTATGAATGTTACTTCCTAAAGAACAGTCAAAATATATTTGACATACAATATTATATTGGTTTCAAGTATACAACTGTGATTTAACAGTTATCTACATTATTAAATGCTCACCCCAACTAGAGTAGATACTATCTAATCAACCAGAGGTTTTAAAACAATCACAGAAACTCTAACGAGTTAAATTACCATATATGTTATATTATAGGATCTATCCTTTTACCTGGACTAGATGATCTGTACTTTTCCACACACAAAACATCAGCTGTTCATTCACACTTACCATGTTTTTGTGAAAGTTGCGAAATAGTGAAATTTTTCTCTAAGTCCCTTTAAGTAGCCTCTCAGCTCTCCAGGTAAGCTTCCTGCAAAGGGAACTTCAGTGTGGCCTGTTTGGGGGCCCTGCAGGCCTCCCTTTGAGCCCATGCCAGCACTGTGGACCTCACTGCCCTCTCTGTGGTAAAGTTCACTTATGCTGTGTTGCGCTCCCTCAAAGCCCCATCCACAGCAGTCATGCTTCATGCCACAGTGGAAAGAGCAAGGCTTTGAAAAACAGAGCATCTTGGGGGTAGATCCCAAACTCAGTTCTTCTGGGTATGAGGTCCAAAGAGGCAAGGCCCTTAACTGCTCTGACATCCAGTGTCCTGACCTGAAAACTTGGGGTAGTAATTCCTGCCTTGCAAGAGTATTGTTAAGTGTTAGAAAAAATATACATAAAATGTGTCTGGCCCATGGAAGTTTCTCAATATAAAGTGGGCTGTATTGTGATTGTTGTTGCTATATTATTATAAGACTAGTTTAAACCACATTAATTTTCCCTATTGGAAGAATATTGTCACTTACAATACAATATTAATGTATTTTAAAATGCCAGCTGCTAAGTATTTAGGGCTGGGTAGAGTTATTAATATACATAGAATAGCAGAGGTTCATTAGGTTCAGACACTAGTTTGAAGGAGACCAAAGAGACTAGAGTTTAAAGGGAGGAAAGGATTGTGCAGTCTTTACATCATCTCAAAAATGACTGAAATAATAATAAGTAGTATAAGCATTTTGTACCAAGCATAATTCTAACTGCTCTGTGACATTATTTTATCATCCTAGAAATCCTATATTGCGTTTCTATAATTATATCCATTTTACAGAAGAAAAAACTGAAGCACAGAGAAGTTTATTCATGTGTGATAGTGAAAAAGAAGCATAAAGTCCTTAATTTCATGAAACTTACATTATATCTGGCCATAAAGACAACAGACAAAATGAAAAAAAATATATATATATACATATATATATATATGTACATATATGTATATATATATATATGATATTTGGAGAAGTATAAGAAAGAGAAAGCAAGCAAAATGCAGGCTCAGGGAAGAGGGTTCTGCCAGAGCTAGGGGCCAGGGTGGCTGTGGGCGCCTCCCCTCATCCTAAGGTGGCATTTGAGCAAAAGCCAGAGTTTCACGACGGGACAGGCAGAGCTGATGCCTGGATGGTGTGCAAAGAAGGCGAGTGCAAACATCAAGCAGCAGAAGTGTATTTGAAGAGAGCAAGGAGTTGGCAGCCAGGAGCAGAGTCAGCAAGAGCAGAGGCAGATGAAATACACAGGATGATGAGGAGCGCCATCAGCCAGCACCCTGAGTTCATGGAAAAACTGGGAGGGAGGGGGCATTTGGAGTGAAACGGCAGGCCACTGAAGAGTTTTGAGCAGCACAGAGACTCAACCCAACTTGAAAAGATAAAAAGTCTGTGTACAGACCTTTTATCTGTACACAGAATGTACAATGCCAAGATTGAACCTGACAGCAGATTGTGGGCTTTGGTGATAATGATGTTATCAGTGCAGGTTCATCACTTGTGACAAACGTCCCTCTGGCGGAGGATATTGATGGTGGTGAGGCTGGGGGAGGGCTGGGGGTGTACGGGAAATCTCTGTATTTTCCAATGTTGTTGTAAACCTTAAACTAAGAAAATAAAGTCTATTAAAATAAAAAAGACCATGTTGGTCTCTTTTACTGTTCTTTCCCAAACACCTAACATACTGTCTGGCTTGAATTCATAGAAATAAAATGATATTTAAGATGCTTCTTTAATTCATAGATTTTTTTTAAACCCTGAAGTAAAAATCTCTTAGACATCCCTTTGAGCAAGTTGCTGGAAACAGTTACACTAAGTTTCCTTTAATATTGGAGAATCTAGACAGGTAACTCATGCTTTTTAAAATTAAGTCAGAAATTTGAGAATATGCTTCTTATTAGAATTAAAACTTCAGACCAAAATGAGTAAAAATTGTGCATATCTTGACAAGAAGTTAAAATTAGGGGTGAGTTGTAAAGTTGTAATAATTTGTTAGAGAAAAAGCAGTTTATAAGAAAGAAAATCCCAAGAAATAAATCTATGTAGAAAATTATATTAACTATTAGAACTGAGAAAAGTTTTTTTTCAACGAGATAATGACAAGTTACTCCTGTATTAGAGAACAACTACAACCAGAAAACAACAACGTATTGGGTAAAACATAAGATGCAAATCAACAGGCTCAAAACAAACACTCATCTAATACCCTGACCCTCCTGGGGCTCTGCAGGTTGGCCCAGCTGGAAGGGCTCTCTCAGGGACCCTCCAGCTGCCTAGAGTTTGGGGACACCGTGGGTGAACCCCATAGCCAACTTCACACAGTCTAGAAAAAGCAGCTCCAAATTTCTTTGGAGAAAGTCAGATTATCCCAGGACTCAATGGCATAAACCCAAAGATGAGAAGCCAGAAAAATACACACAAGAAACTCAGGTAACCTGGGCACTGGAAGGATTCTCTGGAAGATAGTTAAGAGGTCACATTCCACACCTGGGCTTTTACAGCAGGGCACTCTGTTATGTGAACCTGCCAAATTCAACTCATGGCTCAGAGGCTGAAGCATGACTCAAAATAAAATGTAATTGATTAATTATTTAAAAAATGTAATATCACTATCAAAGAGAAGGGAAGTGGAATATCGATTCCTTCACTCCTCAAACACATGTCCTTGAATGTCTTCTATGTGCACGCTGGAATATAGGGGTAAACAAATCAGAAAAGATCTCTGCATAAAGCCCATATTCTTGTAGAGGGGGATGCAAATTATACAAAATAAGTACCATTCGATGTTAGGTATTATGAAGTGCAAAAGAGAAAAAGGAAACAGGGAAGGGGTGTTGTGGATGGCAGTGGTAGCAATTCCAAGTCGGACACAGAGAGGCCTCCCCAAGAAGGTGACATTCACAGCAAGCTCTGAAATTGTGTTACACTTTAGAAAATGGGTGGGAAATGCAGTAAACACTGGGCTCTGAGTTTGACTGTCTTTGTTGGAGTCCTACCCGCCCAGCTACTGTGGTGTGGTTTTCCCATGTGCTGAAGGGGTAGCACCAACATCGGATTGTTGTGAGCATCAAGGCAATGAGAAAAAAGTTCTTTATGGGGTCCAACATGCAGTAAGCCCTGAGCTTAGTTCCTATTACTTTTGTTAGTCAGGTCTTGCAGGAAGACTTTTTTTAATGCTAGTGTTTAATGCAGATAAGGATAGGACAATATATCTTGGTGAGGATGGGGCACAATTGATACTATTAAGGGAAGTTTGTATCAGCTAGGAGGCTTTCAGGTTCACACAATCGAAATTCCAACATAAATAATACAGAACTTTATAAATACCTGGCAGGGAATCTGGAGTTAGTGCAGTCATTGGCTGGGCTATTTAGAAGTTCAGTGACGCACCAAGGTGGTGGGGTTTCTCCACTGCTTCTGTTTGCCATCTGTAGCGCTGTCTGCTGCAGGCTGTGCGACCTTGGGTCCAATCATGGCACTAAGGAGAACACCGCTCTTCAAAATGGGAGACATTAGCCACAGGTGGCTATTTACATCGAAACTGTTCCAATTAAATGAAATTAAAAGTTCAACCCACATATTGCTGATAGGATAACAGAAGTTTTAATTCTTTTTTTAAAAGTCTTCTTTTCTGTTTTTTTCTTCCTATTTCTTTCTGGTTTATGCTATTTTTCTCAGAGAAATAACCAGTAAAAAAATACATATCTGCACACATGTGTATGTGAATGTATTACATATAGTTAGCTATATGTATAATTGAAATTTCTTCTCAGTCAATACAGTATAGAACAAATATTCTTAATTATGTGTGGAGAAAGAATATTGCATATTTATATGACTGCAACTACAAAAACATAGGAATAGAATACAATTCGAAAGTACTGTGTGGACATTTTAACAGTGATACTTTTGTTAACAGTGAAATTCTAGATGAAAAATATTCCTGCCTTTCCAGATTTTATCAAATACATGTTATTTTTATTCTGGAAGTTTAAATAAGTAAAAGGAAACAAGTGAGGAAGAAACAAATGTGTATTTAAGGAATACCACATTTAAAAATTTTTGGATTTAAAAATTTTAGACTCACAGGCAACTCTTCCTCAAGCAAGAAAGAGTGTTGCTCCCTTAAATGTTCAACTTACATTATCAATGCTCTTTTGTTTTTACATATTATAAAAACATGGGATAGGTCACTTCATAACTTGAGACTTAAGACCTTACAAAACTCAATTGCCCTTATTTATAGCTGTGTATTTTAGCAAGGTACACATTTACGGACAGATCTGAGTTTTCCAAACAGAGCTCTACAGAAGCCTTGGGGCTTGCGAGGAAGTGCCGCCAGGTCTGCAGAAGGGGTTCGGTCCAGCCAGGTGGAGAGAGAAAGGGGACGGGGCTTCGGGCCCGTGACCACCACCTTTACCCAGAGCAGCTGGACACCCACCTGCTGTCCTTTACAGCGAATTGCTATGTAAATTTTTATCTGGGAGAATATCATGTCTTAACAATTCAAGAAATCACTGCTGTAAATGGTGACAAGCCTGTCCCATGGGCACAGTTCTGTCTTAAAGGAGAGTAGCTGAGAGAAGTATTGGGGAGAGCTCTCTGTTTTTCCCAACATTCAGAGCCATATGCAACCTCTCTGCCTGTAGCTAAGCCTTCCTTCTCCAGTTATTGCAGGTACTAGCTACTGTCACAGGCAATCCACCCCTTAGAGCCCACTGCTGAAAATACCGGGAATGTCTGCACCTCCCCTGGGTGCTCTTCAGTGAATACACAGTGTGGCTGCTCCACAGTGCAAGCACTGTGCGATATACAAAGAAAGAATAAGGTGTGACTCCTTAAGTAACCCAGTTTACACTTTAATCAGAGTAAGGATGGAGAATATAGGGCAAAATGGGCTAATATAGTTTAGTTGGGATGTTTTAAATGCATGCGGTAAGAATCCAAACCTAAATTATATAGAACTTTATAAACACCTAACAAAGAATCAGAATCAGAGGCTAGTTTATTTAGAGGTTCAATGATGCACCAAGGGCGTGGGTGTTCTGCACCGCTCCTTTCTGCCATATGGTGATGATTTCTTCTTTGGCAGGCTTGCAGCGTGACAGGAACCTTACATCCAGGCGTGACACCGCCTAGAACTATGCTCTTCAATATGGTAGCCATTAGACGTAAGTGGCTATTTACACTTCAATCAAAAGTAAAGTTCAGTTCTGCAGCGGCACTACCCACATTTTAAAGCTCAAGAACCAAGTGTAGCTCATAGTCCTCATATTGGACGGCACAGATATAAAACATTTATATCTTACAGTGAGTTTTATTGGATGGCTCTGACTTGAGCAAAAATGATAATTATTTTCCTATGCTTTTTTTCTCAAGAGCTAACGCATTTTGCTAGAATTATATGAAGAGTCTTACCTATACTGTTCTTTAACCAAAACTGATTTGCACGCCCAGGTGGAGCAAAACCCAGAGAAGGCAATGGACTTAGTATTGGACCCATCAACCGACCGCAGATGTGGGTCGAGTTGGTATCCGACCATTGCTGAGGCTGTTCTCAAGGTAGACCTTGGAGGAACTGGCTGCTACCTACGGTCTCCTGGGACGATTCTAGACCCTTCGCAGCTTAAGAGAAGAACCGCAGGCCCCAAGGACGCGCAATGGCTGGGCGTCCGGGGGTTGCTGCAACCTTGGGTGCTGCGGGTGGGAGTGCGGCCCCGGGACTCCGGGCCCCAGCGGCCCGGTACAGGGCCCTCCAGGAGGGCTGGGCTGGGCGGCCCGTGCGTGCGCAGGCCGCGGCGTGTCCGGCCTTCCTCCGGCACCCGGCCGCGCGGCGAGAGGCCCCCTGCACTGCGCCTGGGCACGGGGTGGCCACGCGGCCTGCGGGCGGCTCCTCAGACAGGCTGGGCGGAGGCGCCTCCGCGTGGCTCTGGTCCCGGGCCCGCTGCGGGCCTGCGGAAGCCCCACGTCCCGCGAGATGAGGCTGCCGGTGGCTGGGCGGCGGCGCCCCGGCCCGGGTCTCCAGGCCGCGGCCGCCGCGCGCATCGCAGCCCATCCTCTCCCTGGCCTGCCCTCGGGGCCCGCACGCCCTCCCGGCCCGCGCCCGAAGTCACGGAGCGCCCCGCGGGGGCCTGCACCCTCCGCCCTCGGGACCAGGCCCGGCCCCAGGTGAGCGGGAAGGCTGCGGGCCCGGCGGCGGGGGCGCGCGGGCGGCGGGCGGCGGGGGCGCGCGGGGCGGCGGGGGCGCGCGGGGCGGCGGGGGCGCGCGGGGCGGCGGGGGCGCGCGGGGCGGCGGGGGCGCGCGGGGCGGCGGGGGCGCGCGGGGCGGCGGGGGCGCGCGGGGCGGCGGGGGCGCGCGGGGCGGCGGGGGCGGACCCCCGACCTGGGCGCTGCGGGGAGGACGCCCTCCGCAGGCCCAGCCCGGCCCGTGGCTCCTCCGTGCTGTGCCCTCGGGGAAGGCGGGGCCCGGACGCCTAGGGCAGGTGAGACTTTATCAAAGAAGGGACTTGAGCCGAGTTGGAAGTTCCGTAATAATAAGCCCTACTTAATTTGAGAGCGAGCGGAAAGATAATTTTAGGCGTGCTTCCCACTTATTAGGCTCTATCACCTATTTAGTTTTGTTTTAAATCTACTCTGGTTTTCTTAATACAAGTGCAGGTTATGACTGGATTTGAGTGAGTGGAAACTGAGTCATGAATGAACCCTGACCTGAGGAGCCCAGCCCTGCAGGGTGGAAGCTCTGTTGAAAGATGGTGGGGCCGGACCGCTAGTGTCCCGCAGGAAGGTCCCAGGTGTGTTTTTCATCCGGGTATGTCTGAAAATACTGATGATAGTGGTAAACGTTGGACTCACCCTTTTCAGAGATGATTTTCGATCTGAAATTTTCGATTTTCCATCAAAATCTCATAAGAGAGTTGATGAAAATAAGCATTCTTAGATGGACATGCATTTTTTTCATAAGGTTTTAACAGCATTGTATTGCTCTACCACTATTTCCAGATAGGCCTGTTACTTAAAAGTAAAAAAAAAAAATAACTTCCTTTGCTCTCTTGTCCTCCAAGGGACAAGCTGCAAGCTGGGTGCGCTGGCCTCAAGGTCCTGCAGGAGCGCCGCCTGCCCCGCAGTCTGGTCTCCGTCTGCTCTCTCCAGTCATATTGTAACATACGCAGCTTCTTGAAGAGAGGGGCTCCCATCCCTCTTCCCCTGAGTTGTTACTGAGCCCAGGCTTAGCATCCTCTGGGAAGCTGTGGGTGTGGGCGTGGAGCTCTCCTCCTTGCAGAAGGACTTGGCTTTTCTGTGTTGTTGAATTCCGAGCCACCAGACCATATGACCTACTCTGACCTAGAGCGTGTGCTTGGGATTGATGTGTGTCATTCCCCAGCGCACGCTTAAAGGACCAGAGTGTGACTTGCTTTCTGTGCCACAGTTACTGGCAGAGGTCCAGAGAGCGGCTGCCCCATGACCCCCTTTGAGTCCTGGAGTGAGGTGGGTTACCTCCGGAGCAGACCCCTGGGCACCACCAATGGGCATTAGTATGAGCAAGAAGTGAACTGTTTAAACCACTGCCCGTTGGGGTTTCTTTGTCACTTCAGTATAGCCTAGACCGTTCTGACTGATAGCAAAGTATTCCAAGACTTTCCTAGTCTAGGCTTGGTTTCATATTCTCAAATTTCACCATTGTCTTAAACCAGGAGTCAGCAAGGGTTTTCTGTAAAGGGCCAGATAGTAAATATTTTAGGCTTTGTGTGCTATACAGTCCCTGTTGCAATTAGTCAACTCTTTGTAGCACAAAAGTAAACATAGATAACATGTAAAGGAATGAGTGGCTGAGTTCCAGTGAACCTTTTTGTATATAAACAAGCATGAGCTGGATTTGGTCCTCAGTCTTGGTTTGCTTATTGCTGTTTTAGTTCATGATTCTGAAATCAATACCAAAAGTCCTTTGGCTTATATTTTAAGGATCAATAAAATTTTTCTTCTCTTGTCTCTCTATCTTGTTAGGCATATTCAATCTGAATTTTGGGCTATGGTTATCAGTAGAAAATAAGGAGAATTTGAACTCCAGGGTATAAACATTTGTTAAATCATACATGGTAATTGGAAAGAATATTCTAAAAATAAATTCCTAATGAGTACTACAAGAAACAGCATATATAAGCATTATTTGAAAAGATAAATGTAGTATATTAATTATTTTTCCTACCACATCTGTAAATAGCCGTTATTATTGCTGTTCTTTAGAGAAATCTTTTTTCAGCTTTTTTTTTTTAAAGTATAGTTGACTTACAATCTTCGAGTGGTTTCAAATATACACTATGATGATGCAACCTATTACTAATAATTACACTAAAAGTTTTTTTATTGTACTTTCTACATGGAAGAGCCTGGAGCAATACCAGGTTCTGAGGAGAGAGGGAACCTGGTTCAGGATAATACAGAAATGCATACATGATTTCAGTGGATCCAGGAATTTTCATGCCAGTCAGTATCTCCAGATCACTGAGAGAAATCAAGTTCTTCTGATTGAAAAACAAGCACATTCCCCGTGCTCAGCTTCTCCAGCTCACTCTCTCTCTCTCTTTTTTCTTTTTTGTGGTTTGTTTTCATAGGAATGTGTATTTGTGGAAGAACTTTGTAGGTAGGAAGCAGGCAAAAGCTTTCATCATTTAGTGAGTGTGATGAAAGAACCATTCAGAGAGGTTACCAGCACTGCTGACAGGTGGAGAAAGACGGCATAGTCATACATTCTCCACAGAGCTTTTCAGCCAAAGGGAGTTTCCTTTTTAGTGATTTCTAAAAATAAAAGTTAAAAAAGAAATGCCAAAATCACATAAAGTTGCCAATCATGACATAATATAGTAATGTAATACAATACAATACATAGCTCATCTTTTCTGTGGGACAGAATGTTTGTATCATTTTAGTTTTCCAAGATATTTATAGAGTTCCTGAGAGTGACTAATTGTTCTCCAATATTATGTTTTTAGTTGCCTTCTCTGTATCCACAGCTCTAGGAAATGTTAGACTGAAGAAATTGAGATCTCTTGATGGACTTCCATCTGTTGCTAGTGATTTCATTACAAAAAAACATGTGTATCTTTAGAAGACATTTTTTAGAAGTGTTTTCAGCTCCATGTCAATCGATAGCTTACAAGTTAACCGTCATAGTTTATTTTATGTGAGATATTCCCTTTTGATAAAAAAAAAATATATCCCTTGAAGCCATCTTATGAAAACTCTGCTAGGATATTATATGTATGAGAAGACTCTAAGAAAACAAACTTGTGGACTGAAGCTAATGAATTATCTATGGGTCCCAGTTCAGATTTCCTAGGTTTACACAAGAAGATAAATATATTTAGAGAAACAAATGCCATTACAATTTCTTTTTCTGCTAACAAATGGCATTACCGATAGATTTTATTTTATAAGATGTACACATTGCTTTACCTAGGGTAGCCCAGAAAATACTGAGTCAGAAATAATGTAAATTCCAGTAGTGTATTTATAAAATATATTGATGCTGTCAGTCTTTATTTATTATACTGTGCCATGAAGTCTAGACAGAATAATAGTGCATTCTTTGTAAAAGCATGCATTTCAAAAATCACTGAATTTGCTGTAATGCCAATCCCTGGGTCTCATTCATGAATTTTTTACAGTTGGTTTTACATTCTATCTGTAGAGAAAAATAATTATTAACAACTTGTTCCCCCTTCCAATTCAACTAGAAGTTTGCTTTTAGTATTAGCAAGTAACCTCTAATTTGACCATCGAGCTATGTCTTACTTTTTCTCCCTTGCCTATTCTACGGTTTCCAGTTTATCACACAAATATTAACAATTTCAAATATTTCCCTTCTAAGAACATTTCATAGTGCTACAGCTTGTGTCATGATAAAAACACCCATTTAAAAAATTCTGGTTCATTGAAGATCCTCATCTAGCTACTGAATAAAAAGTGTTCCTCTAACCCTGAAGTTTTATTATCCTTTAGTTTAAATTCAACCTGATTTTTAAAAATCTAAAAGCCATAGCTAAAAAACCAAAGTGTAAGGAAAAACAGAGCTTACTCTTGACAAATCTGAAAGGACCAACTGACAGAGAATGAGGAATCTATTAAATCTTCAAAGATCTAGCTTTATGCAGGCCGACCTCCTTTGCTCGAGGCAACCCCAAATATTCAGCATCAATCATGCATTTGTCCCTCCTACCCGGCTTCCTCTCTGTGTCCGTGAAATGTGGCGTGGCATTTGTTATCGCCGTCCCTGGAACTGATTCAGTCCACACTACTGCTCAACAGGAGAATCTGTATTTAAATTATGGACCCGCCAATAGTTTAAACATGTTTATTTTCCTCTTGCTTGCTCTTGGTCTTGTCCATGGGAAATTGATTTTGAACCGGCAGCCATCCATTTCTAAAAAGGTGCTTTTTACAAACCTCTTTATCTTCTTTGCTGATGGTCTTAGACCCTTTGTGCTGCACTTTTCCGCCCTGATATTTTTTTGCGTAATTAGGTTATCTGCCGAAAGGCAATATGCTTAGTTCCCATCCTGGCAACTACTCTATGTTAGATATCTTTATCATGTTAACTTTCCCAGAGAAAAGACATGGTATGTGTACATTAAATAGGATTATTTTAATGTGTGTTTATTTAAATATGCAATCAGAACTTTAGCTTTCTATCCCTGGGCAGAGGAATAACTCTCTGTAAAAAGAGGCCCTATGTTCTCTGTTAACATACGCTCTTGAGGTAGGCTGGCTGCTTTGAATCCTATCTCCGTGGCTTACCAGCTTTTGACTTTGCACGGAATGATTGATTTTATGTCCTCACTTCTCATCTGCAAAAGAGAGCTCTAAATATTACCTTCTTCATTTCTGTGAGGAGTAAATGAATTAACACATGTGAAACTCTTCAGTGCCTGTCATGCAGGAGGCCCTCCACTCATGTTGACCATTCTTACCTCTGCATCAGCAGCTTTGTCTCAGTGTACTTGAAGAATCATTTAATATTTTCTCAGGCTTGAATGTTTTGTCCAGATGACTGATGCACTGGCACTTTCATTGTATTAACCATTATTTGGGATAGAACTAACCCAGTTGCCTGGTGATATTATTACAAAAGTTGAGTGACACCCAAGGTAAGTGTGAGCAACAATATTCAATATTATTGAAGAATGGTATCATCCTTTACACTCAGTTTAAAAACTAGGAAACCAAACCACCATGCCCTTTCCTGGGCTGTTTTCCTGGCAAGGCATTGTTATGCACATATAACCATGTGGGTCTCTCTGACTTGTCTTTATAGACTTACATAGAAATGTAAATATAAGAATTTTTTAAAAAGTAAAGCTATTTTAATTTTGTGTGTGTGTTATCATGGTATTCTGATAAGAATTGAAAATATGAATTCCATTAGTCCTTCACTTTCAGAAATGGGAAACTAAACATTCATAGATCCCATTGAATGTTAGAATACATTTAATATTAGAAAGATTTGCAGGACAAAGGAAGCAGTTCCTTAAGTACTGTGGGCTGCATCATGTATTGAGACTTAGGGATCTAGATCAGAACAGCATCACATGTTACGTTGGGAACCAGGGAACTGCCAGGGGCTTCCCTTCCCCTCCACCACCTCATTCTGCTGTGTTCCCGTCTGCTATTCACCCAGCCCTGTTCACACTCCACACTGAGTTGCTCATCCATCCCCACTGATTCCTTTCAAGGATGAACCACCACCACCTTAGCTTGGATAACTGGGATTGGCTCCTCCCTGGTGTACAAACTTATTCTTACAACTGTAACCAGAGACATCTTTTAGAACCTGTATTTGGAGCATGACCCTCCCCAGGTCTTAAGCCTTAAATGGCTCCCTTTGGCCTTTTAAGTCCTGGGATGCAGCCTCAGTTCTCCAGTGTTTTATTTAAGCACTTCCCTCCCATGTACCTGCCTTTTGGCATCATACCAATCTGTGCTTCCCATTTTGAAAGGTTCATCCCATGTACGGTGGCTGATTCCCGTTCTCCCCATCAGAATGTGAACTCGAAGCTCAGAGCAGGGATCGTATGTGTAGACAACAGCCTCAGATTCAGCAGATGGTCTAATGCACAATTGTTAATGCTCATTGAATGAATAAATAAATAATTTAGAGAAAGCCTAAGTAATTTCTTAATACTAAATTATATTAGTATGATAAAATGACTTGTGGAACTAGTTTAAATTTAGACCTGAATAATGCCAGACCTGCTCAGCTAAGTGAAATTTAATAAAGTCTTCAGTTAGGTTATTTGACCAGTGGAGAATAGAATGAAATTGTGGAAAACACTGTCACCATAGCTAGAATGCTGAGTTTAAATGCTGTGCTCTTTTAGATGTGTCCTTGGGTCATTATTGACCCCTGTCTATTGCTTCCATTTCCTTAACTGTCAGATAGTTGCAGGGATAAGTTAGTAAAAATATGTGAACCATTCAGAAAAATGCTTCATAATATTCAGGCACAGTCATCTAAAAGGAAGCTCTCTCCTTTCATCCTCCCTTAATTTGTATGCTTCTCTAATTTCCTTTAGCAAGCTAACATAGTAAGCAGTACAGAATTTTTAGATTGTGCAAAGTGAAAAATCTGAAAATAAGCAAAAAGATCTGTGACCTTCCCAGTGACTAAGTCACCACACTGGTGTGGACATTTTGTATGTTGGGGACTTTGTCCATATAGCTAATATACCCTCTAGTATAGTAAGCTGGGCTGGACGATTTACGTTGGTTTCATAAGCTAGAGGGTCTACACATCATGGGCCGTTCCTTCTCTCTCCTCTGTGACTCACTGAGCTGGGGAGAGACAACCTCTCAGAAACCTCCCCATTGCTTGTGGCAGGAGATTGCCTGTCAGGACAGTGCTGGGTGGCCAGTTAAAGGAAACAAGCTTTTTGTTAGCATGCTTGATAAGCTGCCAATATCTGAGCACAAGTCCTTTGTCCTGACAAAGTATCTTTATCTATCTATTCCCATATAGTTTTGCGATAAATTTCTATTCTGCCACATTAGTGCTCAAAATAATTTTTCTTGGGAAGTTGAGAGGAGCTTCAGAAAAATCACATTGAGTTATGGCTGCTGGGTTTTTTAAGGAACATACCTTCTTCAGGTCCTTAAATATATTTCAGAAATTAATCAAATGCAATCATTAATTTTTCCCCTTTCAACTACCACACACTGTTTTATGGAGGACTTAATCCACTGGTGTGCTACTAAAGGGAGGACATGTTTTCCAAGGTAAATTTGCTCTTGAGAAATAATCAGGTTGCTTTGGATGAATTTTGAAGTTTCTATATTTCAGAGAAACAGCATTTAAAATACAAAATTATAATTGGCTATTTCCATCAAACTGTAAAAGACCCTGTCCCTGTCAGCGATTAATTTCATATACACAGTGATTAAAAATTTTTCATCTTTTCCCTTAAATTAACTTCATATTAGCACATTTTGGCCAATGAGATTATTTTTCTTTTATTCTCAAAGATGAATTAAGTAAGAGAGAAAAACTTTTAAACAGACTTAATTAACAGCCAGAAATGATGTATTTATTTTCATGAATTGTACATATGGCTGTAGTTCTTCCTGTGTTGTATTTTGAATATATTAAAAATATTTTTTCCATTATGATGCTCTATAAGATTATTCCCAGCAGTTCTGGAGAAAATAACTTATATTCCTGAGTAAGAGAAAATGATCCTCATTCCTCTGGGAATTTAACATTGTTGAGGAAGTTTATAAGCTGTAGAAAATGGGGGCTAAAACAATTTTCCTTTATTTATTTTTGTGTGTTTCTAATTAGGCGTCATAAAAATGCAGAGAAGAACAGACATGGAAAGTGGGAAGTAATAAAAATAAAAATGTTGTGTATCTCCATAGTACTGCAAAGGTATATTGACCCATTTTGCCTTCAGAGTAAATCAGCTTGGGAAAACCATTATCTCACACACACATGATTGTTATATGTATTTATATATATGGTATATTAAAAAAATGGTCAACGTTCCAAGAAAAATTATTTTGAGCTCTTAATGTGGAAGACTAGAAATTTATCACAAAGGTGTGTGAGAATGGGTGTGTATAGACATTTTTGTTAGGAGAAAATATATACACATTATATACATTTATTATTATTACAAGCCTATTAAATCTAGAAATATATGTATGTACTTTTCAGGCTTCTCTACTGGAGGCTAATTACATGCTGCTTCCCTGGATTATACTGGTACACACATTTTAAAACCAAACGAAGTAGATTTACTTGTGATGACATTTTAAAACAGGAACATTTGGATGATTTGGAAAAGTGAACTGATTCTGAGACTCAGCTATTACCATGGTAACGCCAAGGCTCAGAAGTCTTCCCTCGGAGGTAATCATTGGGTGCTCTCAAGTAAAGCATAGGTGATTTAGTCCTGTTTTTCTCAGGGATGTTAAATGGAATCTATTAATAAACTGGCAAATGGGAACACTTAGATATACTGTCTTAAGGCTCAGTCTCTGTGAAAGAAGTCTTTAATGGTTCATCCAGCCTAAATCTCCTCACCAGTGGGTCAGCTTGCTTTAAGCCAAGTGGGGGCTCAGCCCCCCTTTCTGCTACAGTATATTGTTAGCCTCCCCCAAAGTGAAGGGGGCTAATTGGTTCCTTTACAAATCATTCCTTGTTTATAACTGTTATTAACAGAGGGAAATATATGCCCCTACCCCCACCCCCACCCAAAGTATTCCTACATCAAAAAGGGCAAAGGGTAAGCATAAACGTCTCTGTTGGAGGAGTGTGGAGAGACAAAAACCCATCAAAACAAAGCTAGGACGCACACACAAGTCTTCCAGGACATTTTAGTAAGCAGGGCCATCATGACAAATGCTGTCTTTGGAATTCAGACATCTTACTGAAGGAGAATAAACTCTTAAGCTCTCCCACTGATTTTTAGATTAAATTTAAATTTCCTACAACAGAAAAATCAGTGTAAGTCAGACATCAAAGATAATACCTGTTGGTTATGGGGGAGTGGAACAGTGACTTAAAAAAATCTACGTAAAGACTGTTCTTGATTGTGTAGCATTTCCAGCAGACCTGAAACAAGAGATTCTGAGTAAATCTGTAGCTTTTTGTCTAAAGCTGTGGAGGAATAACCACAGCCTGAGTGGCTCTGGGACATGAGCAAACCATAGCTTCAGGTCTACCTTGTGTGTCACCTGTAGGATCACCTGCATTTCTAAGTGAATTGCTGCTGTCCTGTACATCAGATGTGCTGAGCACACTGTAATGGACGATCAAGAGAGAGAATGCTTCACACAACCTCTCCCTGGGATCCACAAGGGGTTGAGAAGAGTGTTGGGAATGGGCTTATTGAGGTACCCTTTAGCATTTTAGAGAGTTCAGTCCATCTTCCTCAATCCTCCAGACATTGGTTGAGGAATCACGGAGTATAAGGCAGTTACCAGAAAAGCAGATGATGTCTCTGTCATCTCGAAGGGAAGATGGTCATTCCATATATAAGTGTGCAAATAGTTTACTAATTATAATTGTAAGAGGTGCTTAAAAATAAAGGCTGTAATGAGACCAAAGAATACTGTTAGTTTCAGGAGTCAGGGAAGGCAAAATGATTTTTTTTCTTGATTTCTCTTAACCAGGTGAAACACAGTTACCTAAATCTTAACTAGAAATAGAACAGGCACTTACTATTTCCTCTCATATTATGCCACTTCTGATTTAAAAACAATGAAGTTTGTTTTCCACCCTGGGGCCCCTCAACCATTTCTGTCTTATAACCTTGATGAGTGGAAAAGGGGATCTTCACTGACATTCCATCGAGCATGCCGGGTATCCCAGAGGTGACTGAAGAGTCTGTATTATCTTATGCATTGTTAGTAACTCTGAGTAGGGGGTCACTTTTCATTTGTTGAAGCAACTTTTCATGCATTGGCTTGTTAAATGCTGTATAAGTTTTCTATTGCTGCATAAAAATTACCACAATGTAGTGGCTTAAAACATATGTATTAATTACCTCATAGTTGCAGTAGGTCAGGAGTTCAGACATGGCATAGGTGGATCCTCTGCTCAATCAAACTGTCAGCTGGGCTGTGTTCTCCTTTGGAAATTCAGTTAGGCATGAGTCTCCCTCCACTGTTATTCGGGTGGCTGGCAGAGTGCATCTGCCTGAAGCTGTGTGACTGAGGTCCCCAGACTCCGGCTGGTTGTTGCTTGGATCCTGCCCTTGTAGAGACCGCCTGCCATTCCTGGTCTTGGGGGCATTCCCAACATGGCTGTGAGCGTCATCAAGCCTTCTAGTAAGATGGAAGTCATATGTAGGGTAATGTAGGTAAAACTTCATCACAGAAGTGACATCCTGTGACCTTTGCCCTATTCTGTTGCTTAGGAGCCAGTCAGAGGTCCTGCTTGCACTTGAGAGAGAGGGATGATACAGAGCAGAGACAGGAGGGCCGCTCTGGGCCATGCCCACTGTAATGCCTGCTGTTCCGTTTCATAGAACTGTCTGAAATGGAGACCTGCCAACATTTGCATGTCAGAAGACAAGCCTGAGTATAAACACCTACTGGTCGCCAGGACTCTCTCCAGCAGACCTCACCTCCCATGTAGGTCGTGGAGGCTGACCTTAGATGATGACCCACGGAAAACAGCTCATGCCTGCCCAGGTTACTGAGCAACTCTTCACACTATAGGCTTCCTCCAAGTGTAGGTCAGTGAGGCTCGGGTATCAACACAAGAGGAGCACACTCAGCTTTTTTTATTTCAATTTTCTTTGTATTATAATGAATTTTATTTTGTACTTAGGCCAAGTTCTCTGATAGAATTATAGCCAATAAGCTGGAACTCAGTGTGGCTAAAACCAAACATTAATAGAAAAATAGTGTAAAGAGGAGTTGATCATCTGGTACAAAGCTGCCAGTACTCTATTACAAATGGCATTGTCAGTAGCATCCCAATACATAAATAATATAAATTTCCTTCTTCATTTATCCGGTTGCCAAATATACTGGGGACCAAATTTATGACAGGCACTCTTCTGGGAAGCTAGACTTGAACATGACAATCCAAGTCACTGGCCTTCAGGATATTTCTATTCTATTGAGGAGAAAGATAAAACAGTATGTGAGGCTGTGTGTGTGTGTGTGTGTGTGTGATTTTAGGAAGTGGTAAGTGATAAGAAAAATAAGACAATAGTTCCTTGAGAAAGGGAGATGGCTTTTTAAAAAGCTGATCAAAGAGTGCTTCTCTAAAGAAATAATACTTGATTAGAGAGCTGGAAGAAGTAGTGATGGGCTGGGCTGTGTGTTGTTCTGGGAGAAATGTGTACCAGGTGGAGGTATTGGCAGGTGTCACCAACTCCATGAGTAGGCGGAGACAAGTAGAGACAGCAGGTTCAGACAGCTCTTGAAAAGTGTTGCTCAGTGGTTGAATGGTTTGTGTCCATTGGAGGTTTTATTTAGTATTGTTTTTATGATGAAAGATATTACAACATATTACAATAGCCAAGATATGGAAGCAACCTTAGTGTCCATCAGTAGATGAATGGATAAAGAATATGTGGTACATATACACAATAGAATATTATTCAGCCATAAGAAAGAAACAAATCCTACCATTTGCAACAACATGAATGGAGCTAGAGGGTATTATGCTCAGTGAAATAAGCCAGGCAGAGAAAGACAAATACTCATTTGTGAAGTATAACAATGGAGTAAAAGTGAAGGAACAAAACAGCAGCAGACTCACTGGCTCAAAGAAGGGACTAGTGGTTGCCAAAGGGGAGAGGTGTGAGAGGGCGGGTGGGGAGGGAGGGAGAAGGGGATTGAGGGGTATCATCATTGGTGCACATGGTGTGTGGGGGGGTCATGGGAAGACAGTATAGCTCAGAGAAGACAAATAGGGACTGTGGCATCTCACTACACTGATGGACAGTGACTGCAGTGGAGTATGGGGGAGGACTCGATAATAAGGGTGAATGTAATAACCACATTGTTTTTCTTGTGAAACCTTCATTAAGAGTGTATATCCATGATGCCTTAAATAAAAAAAATAAATTATAGGGCTTCTTGTATATACAAAAAAAAAAAGATATTACAACAAATTTATGAGCATATGAAGTGATTCCAAAAGGAAGGAATACTTGAGGGTGTAACAGAGTGAAAACTTCAAATGCAAAGGCCTTGCCCAGGCACAAGGGGCTGAGATCTGCTGCTCAGGGGGTATTGGCTGGAAATGCAGGCAATTTACCTGCTCTTTTAGGAGCAAAGGTAGCACATGTACATGCATAGTTCAGATACACGTAGGTCGGTGATTTTGTAGAAGGGACAATGACTCGAACCCATTCTGAATGCTGATACTTTCTCAGTGAAATAAAGTGAGAGTGAAAAGAAAGAGGAGGTGTTGGGGACAGGAAAAGAAAGAAGTTGGGAAATAGTTCTTTATTTAGGAAGTGGAAGACCAAATTAAAGGTGGGATTATTCAGCAAAGCCAAGGGCATGCCTTAATTTTTCTGATAAGGGGACTCAAGTACGATCTGTCAGAATGGCCAGGTGTTTTCTGTAGCCATGCTTACCTGCTCTGGTCTAACCAAGGTGGTGTTTGGCCAGACATCCCCCAGAGGGAGGAGGGACAAAGAAGTTATGGATGTATTCATGAGAGAGGTTTATGTGAAAAGTGAGCATTTGCCCGGGGTGGGGACACCAAACACAAGGGGAGGATGGGTCTGAAGAAGATACTGAAAGGGCTGACTCCTGTACAGTGGGTGTTCCCTCCCCGAGTGAGCTGCAGGGTGGTCCCAGAGGAACCCGCCTGGTGGGTCACCTTCCTTCCCCTCCCTGAGCTGCCGCCCGGGTGGGACTGTGTAGGACTCATGGCGAACTGTGAGGTCGAGGCTGTTTTAGATCAGTGAGTTTGGTGTGAATGACAGTGAGGGGGACACCATGTGCTTCCTTGTGTAAGATAATAAGGGTGCCTTGCCTCGAGTTTGAAAGCAGTTCTAGAGCCATTGCAAATCTTTAGAAAAAAATAACAGAGATAAAATGCTTCTCAGAAAATAAAAAATTGCTTGTATGAAAAGAATTCCACACTCACCTCCCTGTCCTTATTTCACCATTCCAAACACATGCCACAGATTACTAGTCCTGGTACCATTAGACCAGTTGCTCTTCAGTGGAAACCTGTGATGATCCTGAGATCATGGCTCATGTGTGTTCAAATCATTTACTAACATGATGTCCAAGAAAAACACAAAAATGCCAAACTACAAGGTAAAAGGAGAAGTGCAATCTGTACACCTGAACACTGAACTGAGGAGCTAATTAGCCCTGAGAATGAGCTTTTGAAGAAATGGAATGTTAATACATAGTTGCACTTAGGAGTCTGGAATTCTTAAAAAGCCAGGGCTGGAGACATACATTTTCGAACATCAACATGAAAGACATTCAAAGCTACAAGACTGAATGGGATTAGCCTAAGAGTGATTGCATGTGGACGAGAAAAGAGGTCCGGGGACGGAGCCTCTGGTGTCCCCACCTTACAAGGCTGTGTTACAAAAAATCTATAAAGGGGAAAGGAAACCGAGAAGGATCTGCCAGGAAGGTAAGAGGAGAACCAAGGCTGGATGGCATTTTAGGAACCATGTGGAATGTGTTTGAAGAAGAAAGAAGTGGAATAGGTATTCTCGTTCCTCATCTTCACTTGCAGACCACTCCCCCTCCATAAAAATATGCATCTCTGTCCAAATCTAACAGCATAGAAAAATGAGGGGAATATTGATCTTAGGTTTTACTGATACAGAAGTCATAAAGTAATAGGTTGATAACAGACAAGGTAAATTTGGTGAGAATGAACCTAAGGGAAAAATAGGAGGGAAAATCAAATACAAACAGTTCTTTTGAGGCAAGTTGCTGTTTGGAGGGTGAGAACGTGAGCTAGTGGAAAAATGTGGTAGGAATTTTTTTTTATATGATGAGAGAAATAATAGTATTCTTGTACTCTAATGAGAATGATTCATCAGAAGGAAACTATGTTGATGCAGAAAAAAAAGAAGAGAATTATTTGAGCAATGCCCGTGAACATCAAAGAAGACAGAACCCAGTGCACAGAGGGGTGACCCTCCGGGGAGAAGAGCGAGGCCACCACAGTGAAAGGAGAGAAGACGGAACGTGCATATCCATCTCCAGTAGGTTGTGGGAGCCGGGAGGAGAGTACTTTCCGACTGCTTCTATTTTCAAACAAATATGTATCAAGGAAACCAGTGCAGAGTGAGAAAGGGGAAGGAGGTGTTGGAAGTCTGGGGAGAGAGGAAAAGGTATGAGAACCGTAAGGGAGATGGAGCGCGGACGCACTAGGAAGACACATTTGGTTATGGTTGCCAGGCAGTATGAACGGCCCATTTAGGGCTAGTGACTGTGAACTGAAAGTGTGACCTTTGGCTTGGATGTTGGTACTTCTCTAGTCCTGGTTCTTGCAATAAGTGATTGTATGAGTATAGGCGTGGAGGGGACAGAAAGTGGGTATTATCCAGACCAGATTGCGGTTTTTAAGCAACTGCAGTGGAGAAAGGGGAGAATCATGTTGAGAAAATGTAGAAGGCAGTGATTGTGTCTTTTGGCTGTAGAAATTATTCTAAATAAAAGGAGAATGAGGTGGAAAGGAAGAGAATAAAATTACAACAGAATTAGTGTCTTATAGGTTCCTGTAAGATCAAAAGATTGTGGGAACGGGTTCTAGGAGGCGGTACCTGAAGAGAAGTATGTTTGGCTCTCGGTCACGACCAAGTCTAGAAAGTCCTGCGGGAGGCGTGGTGAGTTGCTTGAGGACAAGCACAGCGGAGGGAAGGATTCCCAAGAACTGAGAAGCAGCCTATTGGGAGGACCATTATTTACACAAGTATAATATTTACAGTATCATAACACAAGTATTAAAATCACCAAGAGTAAAGGCAGGAGGAAGAGAGACCTAATACTGGGTAATGACAGCAATAAAGAGGAAGAGGAGTTTGCGTGGCATGGCACTCAGGGGAGGGGGATTGTCTGGAAGTGGAAACGGGAAGTGAGGAGACCGTGAACTTCTCCCCAGGCCCCGCACAGCCTGAGTGCGCCCGTGGGCGAGAGACGCCGGCCGGTGCTGAGGGCTGCACGGAAAGCGGGCTCTGGACCGTGTTCACTGCGAAGCGCTCTGGCCCCTCTGCAAGCTCCAGATAAAGTGTAGCAAGATAAAATGTGGAAGGCATTCTTCATTTTTTCTTTTTAGGATAAAACATATCACGTGACAATCCTGTTTGTCTACCCAATCAGTATTTGGCTGACATGAAGTTACCTGGCTCACAAACATTTCTGTGAACGGCAGCATTTGGAACACTGGTGCCGCCCCCTTTCCTCCTTCCTTTGTCCTCCTGACGGGACGTTTGGTGTGTGACATGTTCACCTTGGCTGACCTTTGAATGGTAGCTAGGCCTGGGGCTAGGCTGTGACACTTAATGCTTTCCAAAATGCTATAATTGTTATGGAGTATAAGAAAATCACATTTAATGTGACTGATTCTTGAATAGTGAACCATACTTAACCAGAACCCAAATAACCATTTAATTAGAAATGTTTTTATATAGAACTCTATTAGCTCAAAGAGATCATTATCACTTCACCCAACACATACCCACACACACGTACTTATCATACCACACATGTATACGCATTTATATAAAATATTTAAATAATCAAAACAAAACAAAGCAAAGGCAGGGCCATTGAATTATATAGCTTTGAGTCTCCTGTATGGTACAATGAATCTTGAAATCCAGAATGGAAGCTCAGAAACTTTATCTTCAAAGGAAATTTAAAGTATAATCATTACATTTTAGTTGTTTTAAGCAGGAAAGTGAATACGTTGAAACAAAACAGGTAAAGATGAAAATGAAACAGTTGAGTTTTATTCAGCCTTAGTCACCCAAGCATTGTTTCTTTAGTTAACCTTGTTTTGATGCAGGATGTTGTATAAAAAATAAGCCCAGAAGTTAAACTGTGACAAGCTTTAATGAAGGATAGTGCATTGAATGCTGTCTCCCTTTCTCTTCATATATTTAAAATTCTTTGCAGAATTAAGTGGAATACCTCTCCTAGTCTAGACTTATAGGGAAAAAAAATGAGTATTTTCTCAGTAGTCCTTGACGGACAAAAGAAGTATATAAGTGGAAGGTCAAGACTGTGTGTGTATGGTGAACATGGACTCTCAGATATGATGATAGAGAAGCCAAACAGGTTTGCAGCTCTGGTCTTAACCTAGTATATTCCTGCTAGGCTGCCCTGAATGTGAGCTCTGGGTGCTCTTCCAGCATGAAGCCAGTCAGGAAGCTCTGTCCACTTTTATCTAACAGGCATCCTTTGTTCTTTCTAGGTATTGTTCAGTAGTAAACTTAAGTAAAAACAACCTCAAACCCAGATACGCCTTTTGCTGTTTCCCTGCTCTCACTTGAAAAGCGTATAGAATATATATGCATGCCTTTACATATACTAGCACGTTTTGAACATTTTGCTGGCAACGGCCTAATGATTGCTTCAGGTGTCCTTTCAAAGTACAGTGGTGGCACTCTAAAGCAAAGCTCCTTTTATGGCTCTAAATGAAGACCTTCTGTCTACAGCATGAGACGGGGAAAAAGTGTCAAGACTTCCTCTTTTCTGACAGACAGAAATTGGATCTTAGTTTTCTTCTTTAGACCACATTCTCTCTCTAATAAAATTGTTATATAACCACACTGGAACACTTGATAGCACTCATTTGCGTGCTCTACCTGGCAGCATCTCACTGACAGTCCCACCCAGCTGTCACTGGGCACTCTTCCTCTGCTCATATGTAATGACAATCTTTTCGCTGTGTTTAACTTGTGAACATGGAATTTTTGCCCTGTATTTGTGCTGTTGATGTCTTGGTTAGGGCATAAGCAATAATAACTGGGGTTTCTCCTTTTTAATTAACTCCCATAATCATTCATGGGAACTGGGTAATAGTTCTATCTAATAAATTAAAGACCACATAACATTTCCTTTGTAAAGTAGCAAAGTCACTCCACTATTTCAACATTGTTGTGAACGCTTTCAGCCTACTTGGTTTCATTGAAATGTTAATAATGGCTTCTTCTCACCATAGTTTCTCTTACATCATTCCTTTTGTATTTCATCCAAACAAACCAAGATCCAGACATCATGGCATTTTCAGACAACACTGAAAGAATTTCCCAGCCAGACTGCATGTAGTTAAATTCTCTTTGCATTAGAAAGTATTTAAAGTCTCAGAGAAAAAATAAAAATCTTGCAGTGCTTCATTCTAATATATGAACAGAAAAAAATCTTGATATTTTATTATCAGTTAAAGCAGCTTATCAACAGAAACAAATCCTGTTCCCACCTTTGTCTCCCAATTCATCATAAAGTGCCAAAAAAGAAGTCAAAATACTCAAGCTAATCCCCTGCAGGAAGACATTGTTTTATTGGGTGATTTTCCAAGGACTTCTTAGAAATATGTGATCCTAAACATCTATGACCTAAGTCTGTTAATCAGAATAGGCATTCCTGAAATTAAATCCAAATTTGCTAATAAATAGATGCATATTTTTTCAGTAATTTCAAATTCACAGATCATTAAATATATTTAGTATTCTTAAAAAGGAACAAATGAGTGTTTCTTCATCAGCTGCTTATATATTTTTACTGATGTAAACTTTTCAGATGAGAGAAGAAAAATTGTGCAGAGACAATTTTTTTTTTATTAAATTTTTTTTCCTGTCAGTGCCAACAGGCTATTTCTTTTTTATGTTCATTTATTTGGCAAAAGGTGCTGATTTAATTGTTGCCAGTTATTTTCCAGGAAGAGCTAGAAGATAAAGCTATTCTTTAGTTTCTTTTTTGCAAATGGCCTCCCATGGGTCTTTAAAAAGGTAATGAGATAAATTTCAAAGATACCTATCATCATTCTTTTGTTGCCGACCTTTGAAATAAAATAATCTTCAAAGCTGCAAATATTTTTATCCAAATGGGATGCAGATTTATTATCTGATCAAGAGAGTAGTGAAATGTTTAACCACAAAATAAAATAATATGGTTGCACATGGTGCTATCTATATAATAAATAATTTAATCATGAATGCAAAAAGAAATACCACCCACATAAGAAAGAATTTGTCAAAAAATAATCGTACAAGATGGATTGACAGGGAGTGGATTTACCCACCCACTGCAGACAACCAAGACATTGAACAAAATATACAAAACAATGCTTTGCGTGACACTTTACATCATGGAACAAAGGACAGTGATCCCTGAGAGATCAAATATAAATAGTGTGAGTGTTACGGTTTCCTCAGCTTCAGATCTTGAGAGAGTTTCCAGGTCATGGCACATAGGAGAGGAACCCAGCCAGAATTCAGTGGCATCCTTGAGTTAGGGAGGAGGACATCGAGATAAATAGGTTTTTGGGGGCAGTGGGGAGGAGAGAGAGGAAGGGAAACTCTTGAGGTGTCCTGAGAGTTTCTCTTGGTATTGATGTGGGTGCTGATCATCACTTGCATGTGAAGAAATAATCAAAGGCAAGAGAAAGAATCATCTGAAGAGATCAGAGAGTAAGTGCCTAGCACTTCCACAAAGAAAAGAATAGTGCTTATGGCTATGAGCTAGAGTGGAAAACTGCATGATTCACTATGCACAGCATAGACTACTTAGAAAGGTCTTACCTTACTAGTGGTACATAATGTATCTTGGATTCAGCACTTCTTCAGATCCACTTGATCAATCATAAAGGCAAGACTGAACTGTTTTGCCTTGTCTTCAAGTAATTTAACTGAATTTGAGAAAAAAAATGTCAGAATATTTATAATAATATAAAATACTTAACATCCCCATCCAGGAAACATTCAAAATCTCTGGCATCTAATAAAAAATTAGGCATGCAGAAAAGCAAATAAATATATGCCATAATTAAATCTATCAGTTAAAACTAAACCAACACTGACAGATGTTAGAATTAGTAGTCAAGAACATCAAAACAAGTACTATGACTTTATTCCATGTGTTAAATTAGATAGAAATATGTAAGATGCAAAAAGAGAAATCAAACTTCTGGAGATAAAAACTAGTCATTGAGATAAAAAAGTTATCAGATGAGGTTAACAGCAGATTAGTCATTCAGAAAAGAGATGTGAACTTGAAGACATAGCAATAGAGGCCATCCAAAATGAAACAAAGAAATAAAAGATTTTTAGAAGTGAAAAGAGTACCAGTGAGTTATGGGACTACTTCAAGTGGCTGAATATGTGTGCAACTCAAGTCCTGAAAGAGGAAATAGAAGAGGTAGGGCAGACAAAAAAAGGGCAAAAATTTCCCCTAATTTGATGAAAGTTTTAAACCTATATAGGTCAAGAAGTTCAAGAATCCAAAGCAAAAGAAAATACAAAAACACATCATAACATCATAATCAGTTTTGCTAAAATCAAGATAAAGGAAAAATCCCAAATGAAGTTATAGGGTAAGAGACACATTATAGGAAAACTAAGATGAGCATGACAGCAGATTTATCTCTGGAATCAGTGCAGGTGAGAAAAGTGGAGCAACCTCTTTAATGTAGTGAAGGAAAATCACCAGCAAATTAGAAGTCTGTATCTGGCAAGATTTGCCTTGCAAAAATTAAAGTGAAATAAAGACTTCTTCAGACACACAAAACCTGAGAAAATTCATCACCAGCAGACCCCCTCAAAGAATATAAAAAGAAGTCTTCAGGTGGAAGAAAAGTGAAAACAGATGAAAATCTGGCTCTATACAAAATTATTGAGAACATTAGAAAGTAGCACAAACTTTGGGAGAGGGAGAAAGGAAGTCCATTATTAGAAAGTCCTATTCTTAAGATAAAGTAATACAATATCAACTGAAAGTTAATGGATATTATAATCCCTAAGATAACCAACTGAACTCATGTAACAAAATGTTTTATCTACTATATTAACAAATGAGATAAAATGTAATCATAAAACTTATCTGCAGTTACTCTAAAGGAGGGCAAAATTGGAGTAATAGGTAATAAATACATGAGACAAATAGAAAACAGAGTCATATGAAGGAGTTAAACTGAATGAAAATGTAACATATGAGTAAAGTAGTACTTAAGGTATAATGTATAGTACTCAACCACTATATTAGCAAAAGGAAAGACCTCAAATTAGTGATTTCACTTTCCAACTTAAGAAACTAGAAAAAAAGATATGCAAATTAATCACAAAGTAAATAGAAGAAAGAAAATAATGAAAGTCAGAAGAGTAATCAATAAAATAGAAAACAACAACAAAACTAAAGCTGGTTCTTTAAGAAGATCAGTAAATTTGATAAATATCTAGCCAGACTGATCTGGAAAAAAACAGTTGAAACAAATTACCAAAAAAAAAAAAAAAAAAAAGGTAACATCACTACAGATACCATAGATATTGAGAGAGAGAAAAAAAAGAATGTTGTGAACAACTGAGTGACAAGAAATTTGACAACTTAGGAAAAAAATGGACAAATCCCTTGAAAAACAAATACCAGTATTCACTCAAAGGAAAATGCTCTATAATGTGGTTAAAATCCTTCCCACAAAGAAAAATTTTGTCCCTGATGTCTTGTGATTTCTATCACATATTTAAAGAATAAATTCTGTCCAAACTTCTTTCCATTCTGTCTGAATTTTTCCAGAAAATTTAAAAGGAGGAAACACTTCCTAGTATGTTCTATGAGACAAGCTTTACCCTGACACTATAACCAAAGATATTGCCACAAAAGAAAACAAGAATAATGTTCTTTAAAAGCAAAGATGCAAAAGCTTTAAACAAAATTTTGGTAGACAAACCCAACAATATGCAAAAGAGAATACATAATGAACAGGAGGCATTTATCCTAGGAATTAAAGTTCAGTTTAATAAAAATTAACTGATGGAATTATTCATATTAATAAACTGAATATATTCCTGATAAAACTCTTAGCAAAGTTAGAATAGAAATAGTGCAATCTGAAAAATGTCATCGGAAACAAAGAAGAACAGCCCTACAGTTAACATATTCAACCGTGAAAGACTGACTTTTTCTGCTAAGGTGAAAAGCAAAACAAGGATCTCACTCTCACTACTTCTCAACATTTTACTAGAGCTACTAGTCAGTGTCTGGAAAGAAAGAAAAAGATTGGAAAAGAAATATAACGATCTTTAGCAAAATTCAGGCTTTTTTTGTTTGGTAGAAATTGACAAACATTCCAAAATAAACCGGACATTAATATGGAAAAAATCTAATGAAGTCAAAGTAAGGAAGAATAAAGTTGGAGATCTAGCAGTATCTGATTATAAAGCTCATTTTAAAACTGTAAAAATGAAGATGGCGATGCATTGGCATAAAGAAAGACAAGTCAAGGACCAAAACAGATTTTCCAGAAATAGATTCATATACATATGGACAACTGATTTTTTTTATGGAATCTCAGACAATAGTGTGGAGAAAGGATAACCTTTTAAAGAAAGGATATTGGACTAATTAGATACCCACATGTAAAAAAATGATCTCTGATCCGTGCCTCCACCTGCATAAAATATTAACTGAAAATTTATAAACTTCAGTGTAAACCAAAAACTATAAAAATTTCTAAAAAAATGCTATATGATTTTGAGTTAGACACAGATGCCTCAGACACCATACCAAAAGCATGATCAAAAAAAAATTTTCAGTAAATCGGAATTCATCAAAATTGAAACTTTTGTTCTTCAAAAGTTGCTAAGTGAAAGAAAAGCCACAGTTTAGGAAAAAAAATTACCAATTTATATCTAATAAAAAACTTGTATCCAAAATAAAGAACTCTCAAAATTCAAAAATAACAAACAACCCAATTAAAAAAATCTATAAATGATTTGAACACACTATTAAAAAGACATATGAGCAGCAATAAGCACATTAGAAGATGCTCAAAATGATAACCATAATGTGACACAGCTGTGCACCTACTGAATAGGTTAATTTCAAAACATCATAGAAAATTTTGGCCAGGATATAAAGGGAATTGGAATTCTCATATACTGCTGATATGAATATGAAGTTATGAAATTACCTTAGGAAACAATTTTATATTTGCTTAATATTCTAGGTATTTCCCCATAGGGAATGGAAGCATATGTCTGTACAAAGATTTGTGCAGAATTGTTCAAAACAGTTTTATTTGTAGTAGCCCAAATCTGGAAATAACACAAGTGTTAATCTCCATTTGAATGGGTATACAAATTGTGGAATATCCATGCAATGAAGTGTTATGAAGTAATACAAATGAATGGACTATTGATACAGTCAACAATGTGAATGAATCTAAAGATGATCATTCTGAGTGAAGCCAGACAAAAAAATAAATATACTCTTTGATTCCATTTATATAAAATTGTAGCAAATGCAAACTAATATATAGGCTAGGAAACGTGATCAGTGTTTGCCTTCAGGTGGGCGAGTCAGGCATGGATCAGGAAGATACAGGAGTGAGGGATTACAATGGGGCCATTAGGAATCTTAGCAACAGTAATGTTCCAGTCATTCAAATCATTATCTTAATTGGAATAATAATTTTAAGGGATCAACCTTGTCCAAACTTAAAATGGATACTTTAAACATGTAAAATTTATTGTACATGAATTAATCCTCAATAAAACAGTTAACTAAAAGATAACACTATGTACTTTTATGGCAATATTTGGGAGTGTGTCTTCATAAACAATTACTGGATTTATGGTTTAAAAATCTCATTTTAGCACATGATAGCATGTAAGGAGAAAATGATAATTGTTGCAAAATGTGTGCCAATGAAGAGTTCATAATTCTTTCTTCATAGCCACAACTTAAAGCTTGCCAGTAGAATATTTGGTTTAAGAGTAATACCCAAATGCCCTGTTGAAGACTTGTATTCACTCTTTCACTTATGCATACATCAAATATTTAATTATGTGCTTACTTTCTGAAAGGCTATATGTGATGACATTATATATCATGTCTGAAAAAAAAATCAGACATCAATTCTGTCTTCAAGCCCTCAGAAAGAAAGGAGGCCACAAGATAAGAACAGTTAAATTATTTGAAATAAATAAGTTGAATGATGTTTGTAAAATACATAGTCCAGAACTTAATACATAGCACATACTCAGTAATAGTGCGTCATTAATAAATGTGAGGCTGATGAGTCATATGAAAAGGATGAATGAAATATGTGAATTTAAGAGAAACTTTTGCTGTACGGTGTGTGTGCATGCATGCAAGCACAGGGGGGCATTTGGGGGGAAATGTGAGTATCCAGATTGTCCCATGAATTGGATGACAGAGCTGATTAAAGGCTACCCTGCAGAATAAGAGTACAGGTCATACAAAGATGAGGCTGGATAAGTGGATGGGAAGAATAGGAAAAAATGTTTAGTTCTGAATTCCATATTTTCCTTTACATGTTATTGATTCTCCTTCTTCAATGTAATCTTTAATAAAGACAGCAAATGAGTTGAAAACAGTTAAATTGCCAGTTTTATGGCATACCCCCCAAAATGAGATTTTCTTTTTAATAAAGTAATTAAAATTAATTATATATGAAAAGATATCCACTTGCTCTTTAAATAGAAAAAAAAAACAAAGAAAACAAGAAAGCATACACATTACATAAAACATCTCCACACCAGGTGTTCTTTTGGCTCCTACCTCTTTCTTCCCTGTTTGCTCCTTCCTTTTCCCATGTTGCCAACCCCAACCCATGATGGGGTCCATTCTGCAGTTTCTTGCTATAAACTGCAAATTACAGGGAAAAATTCACAGGACTCTGGGGCTTTGGCTCAGGAGTTTGGATTACGTTTAAGGTTATTTATACACCTGCTCCTGTGCACAAAACACAGTTCTAAGTATTGAATGGAAAATGCCAAAATACTGTAAAATATTCCCCTACAAATGCAACAGCAATATACAAATATGGATGGTGAAGATAACAGAGCTATATAGTTCAAAGGAGTAAAATATGGGAGAAAAGGAAAAAAAAAACACACAGAAAGGGCTTATCTCAAGATTATGCCCCTTGTGACGGCCACAATGCCTTTAGCAACTCCCTAGATGCACTTCCCAATTTAAATGCACATGTCAGGTGCTGTGAGGTACTGGAGAGGTGCTGTTTCAGGCTTATTTTTTTAGAACCCTTTTTGAAAAGGTTCAGGGTTTGAAAATGTTAGCAAGTGTTACACTGTGACTACATATGTAAAGTGAGTTGTCTGATTTGTTCAGCGATGTAACTGGGCACAGTTAACGCAATGGGTGCTTTGGCGATAGAAGACCCCCTCCACTGCACGGGTGTGGATGTAGGCCCTGGGAGCTGCCTTAACTGAGGTGCCATCTGGTCCCCACTTGCTTATCATCTCCTCCTCTGAGCTGAAAAGAAGGTATCCAAACTGCATTTCCTCTCCCATTGGCCCATTTCATTTCTTTTAAATATCATTAGCTGTGTGCTTGAAATCACTTCACTTGTCTTCAACTTTATAATGTTCTCTTTGGCCAGATAGGCACAGTCAAAGGGTACTGAGCAGCTAAGCAAAGTAGGGCTGCAGTGCACTCCATTCAGGTTCATCTGCATGCTGACCAAAGGGGTATGTCATGCATTTTACTGCTGTCTTGTCACTTTCCCATTGAAAAGCACCCAGTCACTGCCCTTGACAAGGCCTCACTTCTTAGCATGGCCGTCCCATCTTGACTGCCCTCTCCCTCCAGCCTTCTCTCCTAGGGCCTTCACTGCAGAGCTCACTGTATTCCTAACACTCCCAGAGATGCATGGGGCTTGCCTGTGCCTTTGCACGTACAAACGCTGCACGCCAGCCTGCTTTTACCTTCCTTGTCCATCTGGCTCACCCCTAAACATCCTTCTGATGTCTCATCCTTCAAGACATCTTTCTAGTGTCTGCATATCCAGAGCACTTCTCTCCCTCCAGGGTGAGCTGAATATCCTTCTGGGCTCCCTTTCCCCAGTGTACATACAAAGGAGCCTACATCATGGTCTGTGTTACCTCATTAGACCATTAAGGTTGTGCCTTACACTGGCATCTGCCTGGTGCCCAGCAGGAACTCGGTAAATATTAGACTGAAGTAAAATAAATAGTGCTTTAGATAATCAAGTATAAAGTACAGTTTCTAAAAGTTAAATAAGTCATTATAATCTGCATCATAGATGGTGGTAAAAATTGACTCTGAAAAGGCTAATAAAAGAGGTAACCTGTAGAATGCAGTTCGAGTAGGTACCACACACAAAAAATCACTGTTATAAATATTTTTTTTTTTTGTAGATAATTATTTTTTATTGAAGGGTAGTTGACACACAGCATTACATTACATTAGTTTCAGGTGTACTACATAGTGATTCAACATTTATATACATGATAATTCTAGGTACCAGCTATCACCATACCAAGTTGTTAGAATATTTTGACTATATTCCTTATGCTATACATTACATCCCGGTTACTTATTTATTTTACCACTGGAAGTGTGTACTTTTTTTTTTTGTTTGTTTGTTTGTTTGTGAGGGCATCTCTCATATTTATTGATCAAATGGTTGTTAACGACAATAAAATTCTGTATAGGGGAGTCAATGCTCAATGCACAATCATTAATCCACCCCAAGCCTAATTTTCATCAGTCTCCAATCTTCTGAGGCATAACAAACAAGTTCTTACATGGAGAACAAATTCTTACATAGTGAATAAGTTACATAGTGAACAGTACAAACGCAGTCATCACAGAAACTTATGGTTTTGCTCATGCATTATGAACTATAAACAGTTCAAATATGAATACTCATTTGATTTTTATACTTGATTTATATGTGGATACCACATTTCACTCTTTATTATTATTATTTTTAATAAAATGCTGAAGTGGTAGGTAGATACAAGATAAAGGTAGAAAACATAGTTTAGTGTTGTAAGAGAGCAAATGTAGATGATCAGGTGTGTGCCTGTAGACTATGTGTTAATCCAAGCTAGACAAGGGCAATAAAACATCCACGGATGCAGAAGATTTCTCTCAGAACAGGGGGGGTGAGGTTCTAAGCCTCACCTCTGTTGATCCCCAATTTCTCACCTGATGACCCCCCTGCGACTGTGCCTGTCTTAGGTTGTCCCTCCCTTGAGGAATCTTACCCGTCTCTGGCTAACCAGTCATCTTCCAGGGCCATACAGGGAAATGTAAAGTTGGTAAGTGGGAGAGAAGCCTTATTGTTTGAAATGGTTAGCTTTTTATTTCTTTGCATATTTATGCCCTGTGGCTTCGATGCCCAGCATTTGTCTTGAGGTATCTTTACCACTTGGAAGAATTATGATACTCGGTAAATTTGATATGAGGCACGAATTCTCTTTAAGGGTTGTAATTAGGAAGGAAGAAGAGAAGCTATAGAAGTAGCAGGCGGAAGAAAACATGGGAAGATTGATTATTTCTTTGACATATCTTCTTGTGGAGTAACTTCAGCATGTATAGGTTTTAAGCTACTACTTAAATTGCACACACACATTAACATAATAGGAGTATAGTTACATAACCAAAGCATACCTGTAATTACCAGCCATCTCCAGTGAAACCAAGAAAACCAGTTAGGCATCTTAGGCATTTGTGAAAACTTATATACGATATGGTGGATATTGTCCAACTGAACTTGAACAGTCTGAGAGAAATCAGACAAATTAAAACAACCCATTCCTGGGGAATGTTCACATCTCTTATGTACTTTTAACAGTAAATAGTCTGTAGTTGTAAGATTTTGGAGCGCTACAGTTTGCACTTCTCCTAATTCTTGGTTGAGTTCCAACAGTGTAGATCCAGTCAAATTTGTTGTTTTACTGTATGCACAGGCCAGCTTAAATATCTCCTTCCTCATTCCCATGGCAAGTCCAGGAACTGGTGGGATGAGTGCATCTACAGTTGTTGCAGTGCATGGATCTTTGTTGGGGTTTTTTGATGATCATCTTCTGGCATGAGTCTTCCAGAGAGTGCTGTTGTTGGAAGTTCTTTTTCATATTGTATCTTAGTTCATTTTCGGGGTAGCCCAATTAGGCTTTGATCCTCTGTATAAACACAAACAGACCCTTTGCCTACACCTTTATATGCCCTTTATAATCTTGTGTAGAACTCATTGGAGGTTACCACACAGGAACTGCCCTTTTTTTTTTTCTTTGGTATCACTAATCTACACTTACATGACGAATATTATGTTTACTAGGTTCTCCCCTACACCAGGTCCCCCCTATAAACCCCTTTACAGTCACTGTCCATCAGCATAGCAAAATGTTGTAGAATCACTACTTGTCTTCTCTGTGTTGTACAGCCCTCCCTTTTCTCCTACCCCCCCATGCATGCTAATCTTAATATCCCCCTTCTTCCCCCCCCTTATCCCTCCCTACGCACCCATCCTCCCCAGTCCCTTTCCCTTTGGTACCTGTTCGTCCATTCTTGTGTTCTGTGATTCTGCTGCTGTTTTGTTCCTTCAGTTTTTCCTTTGTTCTTATATTCCACAGATAAGTGAAATCATTTGGTATTTCTCTTTCTCCGCTTGGCTTGTTTCACTGAGCATAATACCCTCCAGCTCCATCCGTGTTGCTGCAAATGGTAGGATTTGCCCTTTTCTTATGGCTGAGTAGTATTCCATTGTGTATATGTACCACATCTTCTTTATCCATTCATCTATCGATGGACATTTAGGTTGATTCCAATTATTGGCTATTGTAAATAGTGCAGCGATAAACATAGGGGTGCATCTGTCTTTCTCATACTTGATAGCTACATTCTTAGGGTAAATTCCTAGGAGTACAATTCCTGGGTCAAATGGTAGGTCTGTTTTGAGCATTTTGATGTACCTCCATACTGCTTTCCACACTGGTTGAACTAACTTACATTCCCACCAGCAGTGTAGGAGGGTTCCCCTTTCTCCACAGCCAGGCAAAATTTGTTGTTGTTTGTCTTTTGGATGGCAGCCATCCTTACTGGTGTGAGGTGATACCTCATTGTAGTTTTAACTTGCATTTCTCTGATAATTAGCGATGTGGAGCATCTTTTCATGTGTCTGTTGGCCATCTGTATTTCTTTTTTGGAGAACCGTCTGTTCAGTTCCTCTGCCCATTTTTTAATTGGGTTATTTGTTTTTTCTTTGTTGAGGCGTGTGAGCTCTTTATATATTCTGGACATCAAGCCTTTATCGGATGTGTCATTTTCAAATATATTTTCCCATACTGTAGGGTTCCTTTTTGTTCTATTGATGGTGTCTTTTGCTGTACAGAAGCTTTTCAGCTTAATATAGTCCCACTTATTCATTTTTCCTGTTGTTTTCCTTGTCCGGGGAGATATGTTCAAGAAGAGGTCACTCATGTTTATGTCTAAGAAGTTTTTGCCTATGTTTTCTTCCAAGAGTTTAATGGTTTCATGACTTACATTCAGGTCTTTGATCCATTTTGAGGTTACTTTTGTATATGGGGTTAGACAATGGTCCAGTTTCATTCTCTTACATGTAGCTGTCCAGTTTTGCCAGCACCATCTGTTGAAGAGACTGTCATTTTGCCATTATATGTCCATGGCTCCTTTATCAAATATTAATTGACCATATATGTCTGGGTTAATGTCTGGATTCTCTAGTCTGTTCCATTGGTCTGTGGCTCTGCTCTTGTGCCAGTACCAAATTGTCTTGATTACTATGGCTTTATAGTAGAGCTTGAAGTTGGGGAGTGAGATCCCCCCTACTTTATTCTTCTTTCTCAGGATTGTTTGGCTATTCGGGGTCTTTGGTGTTTCCATATGAATTTTTGAATTATTTGTTCCAGTTCATTGAAGAATGTTGCTGGTAGTTTCATAGGGATTGCATCAAATCTGTATATTGCTTTGGGCAGGATGGCCATTTTGACTATATTAATTCTTCCTAGCCATGAGCATGGGATGAGTTTCCATCTGTTAGTGTCCCCTTTAATTTCTCTTAAGAGTGACTTGTAGTTTTCAGAGTATAAGTCTATCACTTCTTTGGTTAGGTTTATTCCCAGGTATTTTTTTTTTTGATGCAATTGTGAATGGAGTTGTTTTCCTGATTTCTCTTTCTTTTGGTGCATTGTTAGTGTATAGGAAAGCCACAGATTTCTGTGTGTTGATTTTGTATCCTGCAACTTTGCTGTAATCCGATATCAGTTCTAGTAGTTTTGGGGTGGAGTCTTTAGGGTTTTTTATGTACAGTATCATGTCATCTGCAAATAGTGACAGTTTAACTTCTTCTTTACCAATCTGGATTCCTTGTATTTCTTTATTTTGTCTGATTGCCGTGGCTAGGACCTCCAGTACTATGTTAAATAACAGTGGAGAGAGTGGGCATCCCTGTCTAGTTCCCGATCTCAGAGGAAATGCTTTCAGCTTCTCGCTGTTCAATATAATGTTGGCTGTGGGTTTATCATAGATGGCCTTTATTATGTTGAGGTACTTGCCCTCTATTCCCATTTTGCTGAGAGTTTTTAACATGAATGGATGTTGAACTTTGTCAAATGCTTTTTCAGCATCTATGGAGATGATCATGTGGTTTTTGTCTTTCTTTTTGTTGATGTGGTGGATGATGTTGATGGACTTTCGAATGTTGTACCATCCTTGCATCCCTGGGATGAATCCCACTTGGTCATGGTGTATGATCCTTTTGATGTATTTTTGAATTCGGTTTGCTAATATTTTGTTGAGTATTTTTGCATCTACGTTCATCAGGGATATTGGTCTGTAGTTTTCTTTTTTGGTGGGGTCTTTGCCTGGTTTTGGTATTAGGGTGATGTTAGCTTCATAGAATGAGTTTGGGAGTATCCCCTCCTCCTCTATTTTTTGGAAAACTTTAAAGAGAATGGGTATTATGTCTTCCCTGTATGTCTGATAAAATTCCGAGGTGAATCCATCTGGCCCGGGGGTTTTGTTCTTTGGTAGTTTTTTGATTACCGCTTCAATTTCATTGCTGGTAATTGGTCTGTTTAGATTTTCTGTTTCTTTCTAGGTCAGTCTTGGAAGGTTGTATTTTTCTAGGAAGTTGTCCATTTCTCCTAGGTTTCCCAGCTTGTTAGCATATAGGTTTTCATAGTATTCTCTAATAATTCCTTGTATTTCTGTGGGGTCCGTCGTGATTTTTTCCTTTCTCGTTTCTGATAGTGTTGATTTGTGTTGACTCTCTTTTCTTCTTAATAAGTCTGGCTAGAGGCTTATCTATTTTGTTTATTTTCTCGAAGAACCAGCTCTTGGTTTCATTGATTTTTGCTATTGTTTTATTCTTCTCAATTTTATTTATTTCTTCTCTGATCTTTATTATGTCCCTCCTTCTACTGACCTTAGGCCTCATTTGTTCTTCTTTTTCCAATTTCGATAATTGTGACATTAGACCCTTCATTTGGGATTGTTCTTCCTTTTTTAAATATGCTTGGATTGCTATATACTTTCCTCTTAAGACTGCTTTTGCTGTGTCCCACAGAAGTTGGGGCTTAGTGTTGTTGTTGTCATTTGTTTCCATATATTGCTGGATCTCCATTTTGATTTGGTCATTGATCCATTGATTATTTAGGAGCGTGTTGTTATGCCTCCATGTGTTTGTGAGCCTCTTTGCTTTCTTTGTACAGTTTATTTCTTGTTTTATGCCTTTGTGGTCTGAAAAGTTGATTGGTAGGATTTCCATCTTTTGGAATTTTCTGAGGCTCTTTTTGTGGCCTAGTATTGTGGTCTATTCTGGAGAATGTTCCATGTGCACTTGAGAAGAATGTATATCCTGTTGCTTTTGGATGTAGAGTTCTATAGATGTTATTAGGTCCATCTGTTCTAGTGTGTTTTTCAGTGCCTCTGTGTCCTTACTTATTTTCTGCCCGGTGGATCTATCCTTTGGGTTGAGTGGTGTGTTGAAGTCTCCTAGAATGAATGTATTGCAGTCTATTTCCCCCTTTTGTTCTGATAGTATTTGTTTCACATATGCTGGTGCTCCTGTGTTGGGTGCATATATATTTAGAATGGTTATATCGTCTTGTTGGACTGAGCCCTTTATCATCATGTAGTGTCCTTCTTTATCTCTTGTTACTTTCTTTGTTTTGAAGTCTATTTTGTCTGATATTAGTACTGGAACCCCTGCTTTTTTCTCGCTGTTGTTTGCTTGAAATATGTTTTTCCATCCGTTGACTTTTAGTCTGTACATGTCTTTGGGTTTGAGGTGAGTTTCTTGTAAGCAGCATATAGATGGGTCTTGCTTTTTTATCCATTCTGTTACTCTGTGTCTTTTGATTGGTGCATTCAACCCATTAACATTTAGGGTGACTATTGAAAGATATGTACTTATTGCCATTGCAGGCTTTAAATTCGTGGTTACCAAAGGTTCAAGGTTAGCCTCTTTAGTATCTTACTGCCTAACTTAGCTCGCTTATTGAGCTGTTATATACACTGTCTGGAGATTCTTTTCTTCTCTCCCTTCTTGTTCCTCCTCCTCGATTCTTCATATGTTGGGTGTTTTGTGCTGTGCTCTTTCTAGGAGTGCTCCCATCTAGAGCAGTCCCTGTAAGATGTTCTGTAGAGGTGGTTTGTGGAAAGCAAATTCCCTCAGCTTTTGTTTGTCTGGGAATTGTTTAATCCCACCGTCATATTTGAATGATAGTCGTGCTGGATACAGTATCCTTGGTTCAAGGCCCTTCTGTTTCATTGCATTAAATATATCATGCCATTCTCTTCTGGCCTGTAGGGTTTCTGTTGAGAAATCTGACGTTAGCCTGATGGGTTTCCCTTTATAGGTGACCTTTTTCTCTCTAGCTGCCTTTAACACTCTTTCCTTGTCCTTGATCTTTGCCATTTTAATTATTATGTGTCTTGGTGTTGCCCTTCTTGGATCCTTTCTGTTGGGGGTTCTGTGTATTTCCATGGTCTGTTCGATTACTTCCTCCCCCAGTGTGGGGAAGTTTTCAGCAATTATTTCTTCTAAGATACTTTCCGTCTCTTTTCCTCTCTCTTCTTCTTCTGGGACCCCTATAATACGGATATTGTTCCTTTTGGATTGGTCACACAGTTCTCTTAATATTGTTTCATTCCTGTAGATCCTTTTGTCTCTCTCTATGTCAGCTTCTATGCATTCCTGTTCTCTGATTTCAATTCCATCAATGGCCTCTTGCATCCTATCCATTCTGCTTATAAACCCTTCCAGAGTTTGTTTCATTTCTGCGATCTCCTTTCTGGTATCTGTGATCTCCCTCCGGACTTCATCCCATTTCTCTTGCGTATTTCTCTGCATCTCTGTCAGCATGTTTATGATTCTTATTTTGAATTCTTTGTCAGGGAGACTGGTTAGGTCTGTCTCCTTCTCTGGTGTTTTCTCTGTGATCTTTGTCTGCCTGTAGCTTTGCCTTTTCATGGTGATAGGAATAGTCTGCAGAGCTGGGACGAGTGACGGCTGGAAGAACTTCCCTTCTTGTTGGTTTGTGGCCCTCCTCTCCTGGGAGAACAGCGGCCTCTAGTGGCTTGTGCTGCGCAGCTGCGCGCAGACAGGGCTTCTGCTTCCTGCCCGGCTGCTATGGAGTTAATCTCCGCTGTTGCTGTGGGCGTGGCCTGGCTCGGGCGGCTGCTCCAAAATGGTGGAGTCGCGTTGGAGCAGGAGCTGCTGGGAGGCTATTTATCTCCGTAAGGGGCCTGCCTGCTCCCTGCAGCCCAGGGGTTAGGGTGCCCAGAGGTCCCCGGACTCCCTACCTCTGGGTTAAGTGGCCCGCCCTGCCCCTTTAAGACTTCCAAAAAGCACCCGCCAAAACAAAACAACGACCACAAAAAAAAAAAAAAAAAAAAAGTCCGCTCATTTTTCTTTATTCTCCGGTGCCAGCCTTAGGCATCTGCTCCCCGGTCTTTCTGCCCTGTTTCCCTAGTATTGGGGTCCCTATCCCATTAAGACTTCCAAAAAGCGCTCGCCAAAACAAAACAGCAAAAAAGCAAAAAAAAAAATGGTCGCGCGCTTTTCTTATGTCCTCTGTCGCCCAGCCTCCAGTGCCCGCTCACTGTTCTTGCTGCCCTGTTTTCCCAGTATCCAGGGCCCTGCACTCTGGCCCGGATGGCGGGGGCTGGGTGCTCGGCAGCCCTGGGCTCCGTCTCCCTCCCGCTCTGCCTGCTCTTCTCCCGCCGGGAGCTGGAGGGAGGGGCGCTCGGCTCCCGCGGGGCCGGGGCTTGTATCTTACCCCCTTCGCGAGGCGCTGGGTTCTCTCAGGTGTGGATGTGGTCTGGATATTGTCCTGTGTCCTCTGGTCTTTATTCTAGGAAGGGTTGTCTTTGTTATATTTTCATAGATATATGTGGTTTTGGGAGGAGATTTCCGCTGCTCTACTCGCGCCGCCATCTTCCCAACCCGAGTCCACTGTTATAAATATTTTTAAAAAATTCTTCTGTCATACTAGCCAGGCAGGTTTTCATTCAAGGACCTCAGTGGGAAATTATTTACTTACAGA
The DNA here is from genome assembly GCF_030020395.1 of Manis pentadactyla. Taxonomy (NCBI): domain Eukaryota; kingdom Metazoa; phylum Chordata; class Mammalia; order Pholidota; family Manidae; genus Manis; species Manis pentadactyla. The sequence goes on along the minus strand of NC_080035.1, from coordinate 60,889,409 downwards.
TGCTTGGAGAACACCCTCTCAAGTCTGGGGCAATGTATCATCTATAGAAGCAGCATAAACCATGACCTTGGGGTGTGTATGAGCAGTAGACTGCCTGAGTGCTGGCTGTATGCCCTTGGATTAGTTATGTAGGCTTTTCCTCTGAATTTTTGAAATTGTGACAAAATACACATAGCATAAAAGTTACTATCTTAATCACTTTTAATTGTACAGTTCAGTGGTATTAAGTATGCTCACATCATTGTGCAACCACCACCTCTGTGCATCTCCAGAACTCTTCGTCTTGCCACAGTGAAACTTGCTACCCATTGAGTATCAACTCCCCATCTCCCTCTCTCCAGCCCCTCAATCTACTCTCAGTTTTTATGACTTTGATAACTCTAGGTTAGAGGAATCACACAGTATTTGACTTTCTGTGTCTGGCTCATTTTACTTAGCAGAATGTCCCCATGTTGTAGCATGTGTCAGAATTTCCTTCCTAGTTAAGGCTGCATAGTATTCCATTTATATGCATATCACATTTTATTTATCCATATATCCATCCCTGGATATCCGGGTGGCTTCTACAGTTTAGCTATTGTGAGCGATGCTGTTATGAACAAAGGTGTGCAAATAATCTAGCCTTTTTAGATGTTGGATTCCATACTGTAAAGTGGCAGCAACAATAATATATAAAACAGTAAGCTGTTGAATGGATTAAATGAAATGTTACATGTAGAGTAGTTATGACAGCTCTGGTACCTTGTGAGCAATTTATAAACAAAATGTCAACTCTTGTTTTTATGAAAGTGTTGACTCCACACAATTTAGCAATTTGCCTTTCCCAGCCTCCTGGGAGCTGAATATTCAGTGTCCCGTAGACAAATCCAGTATCAACAGTGTACACTGAGAACCAGGTGTGAGTCCATAGCTGTATGTTCACTCAACTGAAATGTGTTTTTTACCTAAATTCTTGGAGTTGTGTCTTTGCATTCTATCTTGTAGAGTGATAATAGGCCACATGTTGGAATGGTCTGAAAAATAATGACTTCCCCTATCTAGCCCTTTACAGTTCTGATCATTTGAGTGCTTGACATCATCTATCTTTCTACTTACCTATCCCTACAATAAAAAATATGTGATTAAAGTGGTTCTTATCTGTACTGTGAAAGTGGATATATTTATATGCCAGTTCTCTAAAAGGGAAGCTCAGAGCTTCAGAAAAGATCACTGAAGAGTTAAAAGAGTGTTTAGGAAGAACATTTCTAAGCATTACTTGTTAGGATTACAATTTTACTGCTTTAAAGTAATTATAATTTTCATTGCAGGATCTATTAAAAAGGCTTTTACCTGACAGTAATTTTTCTTGTAGTTACAGGTCATTGTGAGAATGAAGGGAAGAAAGGAGGACATGAAGGGGAAGTGGGATGGTTTACCAAGTGCATCTTCACAGACAAAGGGGGACAAGAAGAAATGCTGAGTCCCTTAATGCCTACAGAGTATAAATTATTTACGAGGCCTACAAATTCCGCTCTAGCTTCCCAGAAGCCTGCTCTTTCAAAGTGTGAGTGCTTGACATGATTTCACTTCACATTCATGTGTCTTTACTAGCTGAATTTACTTCAAATCTTATCTTGGATTTTGCTAATACTGCAGTATATCTATTTATCTAACTATCTATATCCCAGGTCATAATATATAACTGTTTTTTATATTATCATTAATGTCGTCAAGAATGGAGACATATATTCCTTTTTATTCTTTTAGTATATTTTAAAAAATAGTGCAATTACTGAGCACTTCTAAATGCCAGATAGCACAAGACAATCTAATATTTAATATTAATAAACATCCTCATGATGAATATTTGAATACACATAAATATTCCCATGTGTACTTGAGAAGAGATTTGAAGCTATGCAACTTTTCCACATTTCCTCCAAAATCTATAAAGAGGTAAGGTTAATTGCAGATCCGTCTTGCTTCAACCCCTGTGATTTCCCCCGCCATACAACAGGACATTCACAGACATGGAAATTCCCTACATTTGTTAAATAAGTAAAACATCTAAACTTCACTTTTAAAGAACTTACATTCTGGATCCTCTGTAGGCCATATAACCAAAGTCAGAGGTGTTTGCATGTTTATTTTGGACTCAAAGAATCTTTAAACTCCTGGAGCCTTGCACATCCAGTGAGTGGTCTGGAGGCTGCATGAATGGTGGTATCATTAAATCAGCCAGGGAACAAGGAGAAGGGACAAGTTTACGACTAAATAACCAAGTAATGCGTTTAGCTGCAGGGGTATAAAAGAGGAGGAAGGCTTCCTGGAGGCAGTTGGGTAGTTGGCCCTTCATACCAGGTTGTGAGGTTTTGCATCTTTGAGTTACGGAATAAATTATACTTCGAAGCAATGCTATAATGGCCACAAGTGTTTCTAATATTAGGAGATGGCCACAGTTTCTGAAATTTTGTCAAATATCCTTTCAAGTAACAAAATCATCATTTTTCATATATTCATACAAAAAGAAATTTATTGCACAAAATAAATATTGCACTGCTTCCTTTGTAGTCATTAATGTTTGATAGGTAATTACTATAATCCATAAATAATCTAAAATACCATTTTAGACATTTGTTTGAACTCTCATTCATGAACTTTTTAAAGCAGTGCTTCGAAGGAACACAATGAATACCTTTCCCCCATTATTATGGAAGTCCTAATATGTATATAACTAAAGCTGGACAGCAGCTTGAGGGGGAAAGAGACTGTGTCGGCTCAGTGCGTGACCTAGGCGGACAGCCTCTCAGTTAGTTACCTAGAATTAACTGAAAAATCAGTTGTTGGCTCCAGTTACGAGGACTAAGATTTGTATTAGACCAAATTCCTTAATTTGCGTAGCAAGTTGTATGTATCTGATGGACTGATTTTTGAAAAGGACTCTAGAGTTTCAGTAGAAAATATTTTTTGAAGTAACTCAATATGGAGTAGGGAAGCCAGGGTAAACCACAACACGAAAATCTGGAGCACAGTTTCCAATTTACATTTTCTGCATATGACCTACTTTAATAAGGAAATGAAAATCATAAAATTAGCTTTTACCTGATGGTCTAAAACTTGGTTGTGAAAGTGTTGCTGATGACAAAGGATACATCACCTCATGCTGGTGGCAGGGAGCATTAGAGGAATCCACATGACCCAGAGCTGAGCAGCTGGTAACCGAAACCCATCTTGCCAATGTCAGCTGTAGGCCATCTTCCCAATTTGCCAGAGAAAACGCAGCCACACTTTGCTTACCGTGCCTGGTGTCAGGAAGGCCACACTTTTGGCTCCCGTCCCCTTAGGATTGTGGGGAGACGGCCGAGGCACACACCCAGTCTGCCCACCCTGCCAGTGGTGGGAAGGAAGGAGGTGAAGAATGCTGAAAATTATGAGTCACTGCTGTCAGGTATTCTGAGGCCAAAATAGGACAAAGGATTTTCTTTTAAGTAATTACATAAAGAAGTAGAAGAAGGAAAAGAAAGAGAAGAAGGAGAGAGAAGAAGAGAACAAAATTATGTCTTGCCATATTTCAGTTTGAATGTGTGGAGATCAGAGAGAAAAATCTGCTTCACCTCTTAAGCTGTGGGTAAAGACAAGTTATCCTCAAGGTGAATTTGCTCAGGGAAAGCCAGTCAAGATACAGCATAAGGAAATGTCTAGAAAGTGCTGCCATGAGTAAGACTGAGTGAGGATCACAGTAAAGGAGGGAAGGGAATATCAAAGAAGAAATAAAAGAGAATTTTCCAGAGCTTAAAAATACAGATAGTCACATCAAAAAGATTTCACTGAGGACCTAGCACGATGAATGTAAAGATCTGCACGTGAAGTATCTCTTGAAGTCACAGAAAATCACAAAGAAGAATCTGATCATCTACAAAAGCTAAGAATCAGACTTCTATCGAAATGCCTCCTAGAAGAGATAGGAACTTCCCCTCCCTGGCGTTGCTCCCACAAACCCACCAACGAAGCCTGATCATGAGAGACCATCAGCCAAAGCAAAATTGAGGTATATTTTCCCAAATACTAGACCAGGACTCTCCAAAAATATTAAGGCCACGATACAGAAGGACAGACCGCGGATCTGTCTCAGACTAGAGGAGACTGCGGGACGTGCGGGCTAAGGCAGGGTGGCGTTCCGGAGGGACCGTGGAGCAGCAGAGGGGACGCCCGTGGAACGAACTGAACCCAAATAAATGGGTTAGTTAGTAGGGTACTGACATTAATTTCTTAGTTGTGGCAAATGGAGCACCATTATGTAAGAAGATTCATTAGCAGAAATTGGAGGAAAGAGTAATAGGAATGGTTTCTACTGTCTATGAAAGTATTTTGTGAACCTAATATTATTTCAATATAAAATTAAAAAACATTCTTACCAGAAAAACTGGGTACTTGAAGGCAATAGAGGAATGCCTTCAAAGTTCTAGAGAAAGTGATTTTTAGTCTATAGTCACAATACCAATCTAGTGTGAAGGTCAAATCAACATTTTTACAATATGGAGAAATTTTGCGAATTTACTTTTCATCAACATTTTCTTAGATAATTACCTTAGAATGTGCTATAGCAAAGCAGAGGCATAAAGTAAGAAAAAGTATGATTATGGAATATATTTTAAAAATCAGTCTAGATTAAAGTAGAAGATAAATGCTCTGAGGAATGAGGCCTCTGAAAAAAAAATTAAAGAAAAAATATCCTGATAAGATAGTTGATTGGATAGTGTTGTCGAAAAAAATTGGTGATATGATAAAGGACAATACTGTGAAAAGAAAAAGAATTAAAAAGGAAAGGAGGAAGAAGGGGAAAAATAAAAGGCAATTAGAAATTTGAAGAAAACCAAAAGGTGTAGAAATGAAAATAATATATAATTATTTCCTACTTGGCTCTGGAAAGAGCAATATTTATATAATCACCACACTGTAATCGCTGCCCATTGATTTTAAGTAAAGTGGAATGTAAGATGGTATTGAAGCATCAGTGCACCGACAAGGGGGCACCGGGTCTAAGAGTATTCACAAAGGAGGTGCTGAGCTTAGCCTTCAGGAATCAAGAACTTTCTGTAGGAAATCTTTTCTAAGCTGAAACCAGAAGACCAATTAGTCTGAAAGAAGGATGTAGCAGTGGAGAGGATTTTAATCAGAAAAAACATTTGAGAAGCCCCCAAAGTAAAGGAAAACTGTGCTGCAGTCAAGGTACTGAAAGAAATTTAGATTAATGGGAGTAAAAATGTAGGTGTGGGAGGTATTGGGCAAGTGCCAACAAAGAGGGTTCGAGAGGTAAGGGCTGTATCATACAATAACATGTGTGTGTGACACAGCCTTTAAGTTTTGAAAGTATCCTAACGTGAATGAGGAAGTGGTTTAGGCAGGAGGGCCACAATGAGGGCAGCGTTTTTAGAAAGGTGACTCTGGATGCGGTGTGGAGGATGGTCAGAGCTGAGGAAGTGAGTGCGGAGAGGAGAGTGATTGCTGCACAGGGAAATGCTTTGGCCTGGATTAGAAGAGGGCCAGCAAGAAGGGAAAAGAAGTGGAAGTGAATGGGCACAGCACATCCTCCTCAGGAAGCGTAGGTAGCAGTGATCACACGAACTTGGGGAACAAGGAAGAGGGGGGAGTGAAGGAGGACATCCAGATTCAGAGTTGGGTTACTTTGTACGTGGAGCTGCCAATCACTCCATCAGGCAGCAGGGAGCAGAGGTGGTGCTGGGAAGCCCAGTGACTCCGGTCGTCGATGTGGAAGATGTCCAAGGTGAGATACGGATTAGGGCGTTGCATGTATGACTTGAAGCTCAAACTAGACATACTTTTGGATGCCATCTGATAGTGAGTAGTGATTGAAGTCATGACAGTAAGTGTTATGTCAAATATTTGATATTTTTGGGAACTATATCTTTCCATAGCTATCTGATGTTTTTTTTTTAGGGGATAAAATGAATAGTAATTTAGAAGTTAATACAGAGAAAGTTCAGCTACAAGTACTCATTCTTTCTTTTTCATTCCCAAACCATTCACTCACACCTACTAAACATGTTTGGGAAAACTTAGGTAAATAATTCAAGGTGCCCACCTTTACAGACTGGTAGGAGAGATGCACATATACAAACCTCATTTTAATACAAGGAGTTAAATTCCTCAGTTTAGGGATTACAGTGTGCTTTGTGGGAACATGGAGAAACACAGGTAAGTCAAATATACACAGAAATATTGAAACAGGTTGTGATTTCTTACTGAGCCAGATTTGCCAACTATAAAAGATATTTAGATGCATTTGGAGTAGGTCTTCTTTATAACCACACTTCTGCAGAGGTTGTATTTAATCTGCTGGTGTGTAGCATTTGGTTTACAAAACTGCTTAGGGTGCCAACAGGAAATAGCATAAGCCTAGGAGAATTCAGCTCATTAGCTGATATGCTGCCTAAAATACGCTGGGTTGGGGGCTGTGGCTCAGCGAGATGCATCGCAGAGCCTGGGCTGGAAGCTGGGGAGCAGCAGGCGTCTGTGGAACACATTTGCTTATCTGTCTTTGGGTGACATAAACTTTGGGCAGCATTCCTCAAGTGGGAATATTATCTCTGTGGACCTAAGGATATACTTATTTGACTACATCATATCTAATGTTCTAGAATGTTGTTGACCTGAGGATGTCAGTATCTTATGATATTTATTGAATAACAATATGCTCTGCTGTCGTATACTAAATTAAATAATGAATGAACCTCCTTTACTTTAATATACTAATAATTAATTACAAGAAAGCATTTATTTAAGGGGATTTAGATGTAGAAGGGCCAGTAAGGGAATAAACAGGATGAAAATTTAAGAGCGAGTAAATCCATCTGGATTTGAGAATTAGGTAATGCCTGGTGATTAACATAATGCGAGCAGAATGCAGTCAGTCAGGAGGCAACATCTTAAAGAGCCTGACAGGAGACAGGGAGCCGCTTCCGTGAGCAGGCCAGAGCGTTCAGACAAAGCTGTGTGAGGAAAGCGCTGCCTTTGGTGGGTGTGGGGATGAGACTGGAAAATGAAGAGTGGACTGATTTGTAGAGTCAATTTCAAAATTCAGTGTGGTAGGAGAAAGTAGTTGAAAGCATTCAAATATGTTGGTGGCTCCTGAATTACATTTATAATTAGTAATTTGATGTGAGAAATAAAGGGGGTTCTCTAGGTTTCGTGTCTGTGTCAGGGAAAGGATTGTGGAAATGATGAAATGAAAATGATAGATACAGAGGAAGAGGCTAGTTTTCTTCATAGGAAGCAACTGAGTACCTGCTAAGAGATAAGGTTTGAGTCCTTAAAACCCAAATCGACTCTATGGTCATAAGCCAGTTTCATACAGAAGAATATGAAATCTCCCAGCCAAAATCTAAGGTTTAAAAAAATGTGTAAAGACATGTACTCTAGTAAAGGCACTGCTATGTTCCTTTCAGGCAGCTTTTTAACCACACAGTCTCAGAACAACCTCAGGTGAGGACAGGCTTGGTTCAGTCAACAGAGGAGTTGGATCTGAAACAGAGGGCCTGGGAGCACGGCCACGGTGTCGAGGAAGTGGGTGGGCTTGGGAGTTGGAGTGGTTTGGGCATAAAGGTTGTATAATAACATAAATGTGGAGTCACAGAACTATGGGAATCTGTCATGAAGGAGGAGCCATAGGAATAGAGGGAAATGTTTAGCAGAAATCATTTTTAAAAGAAAAACATGGAAAAAAACCCTGAGATGACATTATGAAATAGAAAAATATACAAGACAATGAGTGATGAACCTCAAAATTTACTGCAAGAACAGTGACTCCGTACCATAGACAGAGGTGGATTGTTTCAAAGGGAAGCCAGCTTTTGGAGAAAGATGATGAGTTCAAGTTTGAACACATTGAGTTAGGGGGACAGTCAGTTACCCAAGGGGATTTCCATTCGTCCAGTTAGACAAATGGGGCAGGAATGCCAGGCATGTAGAAGTAAAGATATAGGCACGTTCACCGAGTGGATAGGCATCGAGAGAGCGGCATGTGGGGGCTCCACGCGGAGGTAGTCATCTAGAAGCAGTTCAAAGAGGGAGCGGATGGGGGCCTCGGGAACTAAGGCAGTGGGGTGAAAAGGGGAGCAGTGGGTTGGGCTTATACTTCTGATAAGGAATTCGTGGAAGAAATTTCTCTACATTTCTATTTCAGGGCAGAAATCTTAGAGAAATGCCAGAAGGAGAGATGAATTTCTTTACAAAGAAAGACGATTAAACGAGGTAGTTGACATTTTTGGCAAATTTTGCTTTAGAAGACAAAATAAAATAAAATAAAATAAAAAATCCAGAAATATACAGCCCCAAAATAGTGTGGCATGAAATGTTGTCAAATTCCTGCTGAATTTGAAGAGACACTCGAAATTACAGCTTTTTTTTTCTGCAATAGCTTGTGTTCACAGTATTCCTAAGCTAAAAAGTACATCGCTGGAATGATATTGATTCTTTTCTTATTGACTAACAATAAATCGATAAGATCATCACTGGTGGGTCCCTTACGCAGATCATATATTCCAATTTAAATTCAGTTCTCAAATTAGGATTGAGTCCTTCCTATGAGATAAATGTAGAGAGGTTTTACAGATATTAACAAATATAATGAGGAGAAACAGTGATTTTTAACTTACTCAGTTGACTACTGATATTTCTTATGTACCTTCAGGGAGAGGTAGGGATTTACATTTCCTGCTACATGCTAGTGTTTCCTGCTCAAAGCCCACACGACAACGGAGAGCTGCCCAAGACCCATTGTGAGAATTGCTAGGCACGTATCCACTGTCCCTTCGGACTCTGCCCTTCTCGCGTTCTCCCCGCCATCAGCTCCCTTGAGGTTGTTGCACACTTTCAGTGCATTGTTCCTCGGAGGAAGGGGAGGGAGGTCTTTAGGGAAAGGGCCGTGAACTCCAGCTCTTCGCTTGCTTGTAATTCACCGTATCTGCTTGCTGGACTCAAGCCAAGCAGCCCAGCGGGGACCCTTAGGAATTCCACCAGAAAACCAGAGCGTGTGTGTGCCCCCAGCCAGAGAGAAGGCCGTCATCCACCGCAAGCCGTTCAGCGTATACTAAGTTCCACCCAAATCTTGTTTCCGGTCACAAATGGTGCAGTTCAGTGCTCTTCGCAGCTCTGTGGGTTTTATTCATGGCCAAGAAAGTTGCTGAACAGTGTCAAGGTGTCTGCTGGGGAGAAAACAGAATGAAGGCCCTAATCTGAAAACCTGAAAAAGGTTCAGAGAGATTCTGTTGTATTTTGATTTTTTCCTTTGGACAAGACAAAGGAATTACGGTCTTTTGCTGCGGCCAGGGTGGCACCTGGGAAGTCAGAATTTATCCATAGCCCTCCTTACAGTCACTCGTCGCGTTTATCACCAAGTGCGCAGTGTTCGTCATGCTCTTACTTGGGCAGCGTGCTTCTCTTTCATTCCGTGGGGGTGGCTTCTCGAGCCCACAACATTCTCTCATTACATACAAGTTAAGGAAACTCTAATGTACTTAAAATGCTGCCTCAAACTCACAAGTACACAGAATAAGTTTTTTCCAGTACATGTGGGTATCTTCTGAAATAGCATTTTCTCCACAGAATTAAATGCTTCTTTGGTGTCTTGGAAAGGTGATTTCCACCCAAATGGAGGAAGTAGTTATAGTGTGTAAAAATAAACAAACACAACAAAATAAGTATAAGAAATCCAAAAACTTAAGAACATTTCTTCTTTGTTTTGTATGCTCACAGAGAAAGTGATCCTAGGATTTTGTGATAATAAGAAACACTTAAATGAGCATCTCCTATGTACCAGACACTTTGTAGAATCCTTCGATGTGGTCCAGATTTTATTAAACACAATCTTTGCCCTATTCAATGCCAAATTCCGAGGTTTATACCTAGGCACTCTGGTGCTGCCTGAGGTCCGATCTCCATTGATGTGTCATATATGCACATGTTATCTAAGCATGTGTGCGTACATACACTGACACATCTTTTGCATTTGTAATTTTTTTTACCCTGTTGCCTCATAAAAGTTTAAAATGGAAGATTAGGCTCCATTCAGAATTTCATAATGCCTCAATAGTAAAATCAGTCACCAGCATCTGACGAATGGTATTTCAGAACTGTGAGGTGGGACAAAGGCTGATTTGAGATTCATACCTACTCTTAAAAAAAGGAAGCAATCTACACATCTGCAAAGCTCAGGAAACGGCTGAGGGAATTTGCATGATTTGGGCCTGTGAAGCCGTTTTAGCGCACAAATTTCTTCCTTTCATCTCTAAAGGGTGTTGAAAGGATACAAACATGTTTTTTCCAGATGATATGAATTACTGACTGGCATAAATAGCAACTCACACTAATGCTTTAGAAATGTGCTTTTTATTGAGTGAAGATGGCATCCGGAAAAAAAAATATGTAGGAAAAAAAGTTGTATTTTATGAGAGCTGAAGATGGAACTGGATATACTGTTTTTTTGTGTGGGCGGTAACTAACATTAAAATTTTACGTTAATCTTTGTGCTCTACTTAGTGTGTATAACCTTGGTTGAGACATTTATTCTCAAAGATGGTAAAGTGAATAAATATTTAATAAGTAAGAAACCTGGGGAATTGTTCACTAGACCCACATAATTTTATTAAATGGGATGAACTAAAAGGTAAATATAGATGTTTACCTATTAAGGGAAACTATAAGAAGTTTGCTTCATTTCAAAACAGGCAGTGTATTGTACAATTAACCCAATCAGACTTTATATTATTAAAGAACTCCCGTTATTCAAAGGTATTGTAAATAGTTTGCCAGGATGGGATTTTTGCACCATAATTCAAACAGTCCAAAGACTGTAAGCTGTAAATTTAAGTGTGAAATGCATGAGCTAGAAGAAGCCCTATTTAACAGGGAACTAAGCCCAAGAAAATTCCAGGGGGTGATGATCAAGTACATCATCACTGTGACAGAGCCAGCTAGTTGTGATTCTTTTGACTGACCATTTACTGCTCTGTTACAATGTTGGGTATATGTTATACTATCTCTTTAAGATGATAAAGAAAACTTAGTATCACTGTCAATCTGTAAGACCCAGGTTCCTGGTCTTGAGAAATATTTACCCTGAGAGCATCTCAGATAAAAGACTAGTGCTGGGAGTAGCAACTGGGAGTCATTGGTAAGTGGTTGAGTTTATATAACTGCAAGAAAGTATGCTGTGATCAAAAAAATTTATTTTTTTGTCATTTCAATTTGTTGAAGCTTGTCTGATTGGCTCTGTGAATGACAGGAATTTTAGAAATGCTATAGTTTTTTGCCTCTCTTTAACCACAGTGAATCAAACGATTGGACTATGAAACTTCATGAAGGTGAGGAACAGGTTCAGGCTGTTTTATTATCTTACCCCAGGAGTTAACAGTGCCTAGTGCATAACAAACTTTATCATTCTCTGTGTGTGTGTGTGTGTTTCTTTTATGCGCATACACACAAATACACAATGAATAAATAGTTGAATGTATATATAAATGATTAAATGTATTAAGTATTTAGCTGTGTGTGAGGGCTATAGTAAAACCTGAGGACATGCATAGACTTTGTCAAAAAGCCCTGGAACCAGGTAAAAATATTTGAAGTAAAACTCAAAATCTACAATCAGTTTCATTCCAATGTATTTATGTGTAAGTATGTGCAGTACACCACATGTACAAAATGCCACAGGAGCATCATTTGGGATAGCCCTAAATGGGAAACAGTCCACACGTCCATCAACAGTAGGATGGATGAATTATAGTTTATCTGTAGAATAGAATTCTATAAGGCAATGTAAATGAATAAACTATTGCTACACCCCACAACATGGATGAAACTCAAAATTTCTTGAGTGGATAAAGCAGAAATAAGAGATTGCACTTTATATTTGAACACTTATTTTAAATTCAACCACAAGCAAAACTATACTGTGATGATAGAAGCCAGACTGTGGTTTACTTTTAGGGGTTAGGGGAACTGGGTGGGAGCCCAAGGGAAACTTCTAGGATGATGATAATGCTTTCTTTCCTGGTCTGGTTCTAGCCACACTGAAAAACTCATCAAACTAATTAACACTTTCTGTATGTTTACATACAAAATTGAAGGTCATCTACTTAATGGTTGTGTAACTGTGAAGAAGCTCCTTTCCTTCCTTATGCTTCAATTTCCTATTTGGAAAATGGGGAAAAGAGTGCTTACTTCTTAGGGTTGACAGGAGGATGGGAGCAGCAAGTGGACTATGTGTAATATCCCCTAGAATGATGCCTGGAGCATATGTTCAGTGTGTGGTTGGAGAAACAGTTGCTTTTACAATGAAACAGGACATTGAGGGGAAACACTGCTATTACCTAACCATCTTTTAAGGGCCACTTGGGGTTTGTGGATAGTGAACATCACTGATAACATCTTCATAAAAGCTGAAAAAGCTATGAAATCATGTAGTTAGTAACTAATATTTCCAAAAGTCCCTGAGGTATATTGATTAATGTTTTAAGTCTTATTCATTCACATATTCATCCATCCATCCATTTATTCAGTCTAAGCATCTCTAAGGATCCCTATGTAGTATGCAATGCATTAAGTTTTGGGATTACAAAGACCAACAAGAGCTAGTTCCTATCACTAAAATATATGTGAACTCCTATAAGAAGGAACACAGAGAGTCAGACTTAAAAAATATACTGTAACAAAATATATAACAGAACAATTTAGATAATCTCATAAATTATTTTATGATTTATTGATTCTTGTCACAAAAATCTGCCATCTTAATAATTCTTAAGTGCATGCGTCAGTAGTGTAAACTGCATTCACATTGTTGTGCAATAGATCTCCAGAACTTTTTTATCTTGCAAAACTGAAACGTTATACTTATTGTAACAATTTCCCATTTCCCTCTCCTCTCAGCCCCTGTCAACTACCATTTTGCTTTCTTTTCCTGTGAATTTGATTACTTTAGATCCTTCAGATGAGGGGAATCAAGATTTTTGTTTCATTTTTAAATTAAGAGTAATGCCTTGATTCTCTACTTCACATCAACCAATATTCTTAGTTCCTCTGTTAATATTTATAGTTTTGAAATGTTGATTTATAAAACGGTTAGATATATCTAAGGGTTCCTGTGCTTTTTGGATTTTGGAGGGAAAACTGAATGATTATTGGCTAAAATTTTAGTGTGAGGCCAGGATGACTGCCGTGTTCTCCCAACCCGTCTTTTGGTGTTACTTTCTCACAAAATTTAAAACATGTGAAAACAGTATCTTCTTAGTATTTGTATGAATTCAGATTTGTAAAATTTACTTTTTTCAGTCAGTAAATATAAATTGAAATCAATGCCATTCATTTTTTTTTTCCTTGTGGCTCCTCTTTTTTTTTTCTTAAAGTATCACTAATATGCACTCTTATGAAGGTTTCACATGAAAAACATTCTGATTACTGCATTCACCCATATTATCAAGTCCCCCCACACCCCATAGCAGTCACTGTCCATCAGCCTAATAAGATGCTGCAGAGTCACTACCTGTCTTCTCTGTGCTGTACTGTCTTCTCCGTTACCCTGCTACGTACTGTGTACCAATCATAATACCCCTCAATCTCCTTCTCCCTCCCTCCCCACCCGCTCTCCCTCACCCATCCCCTTTGTTAACTGCTAGTCCCTTCTTGGAGTTTCTGAGTCTGCTGCTGTTTTGTTCCTTCAGTTTTGCTCATTTTTATACTCCACAAATAAGGGAAATCATTTGGTACTTGTCTTTCTCTGCCTGGCTTATTTCACAGAGCATAATACCCTCTAGCTTCATCCATGTTGTCGCAAATGGTAGGCTTTGTTTTCTTCTTGTGGCTGAATTGTATTCCACAGTGTATATGTTCAACATCATTTTATCTGTTCATCTACTAATGGACACTTAGGTTGCTTCCATATCTTGGCTATTGTAAATAGTGTTGCGATAAACATAAGGGTGCATAAGTTCTTTTTTTTTTTTCTTTTCATAAGTCTTTTTGAATCTGATATCTTGTTTCCTTTGGGTAAATTCCTAGGAGTGGAATTTCTAGGGTCAAATGGTATTTCTATTTTCAGTTTTTTGAGGAGCCTCCATATTGCTTTCCACAGTGGTTGAACTAATTTACATTCCCACCAGCAGTGTAGGAGGGTTCCCCTTTCTCCACATCCTCACCAGCATTTTGTTGTTCCTTGTCTTTTGGATGTTGGCCATCCTAACTGGTGGGAAGTGATATCTCATTGTGGTTTTAATTTGCATTTCCCTGATAATTAGCGATGTGGAGCATTTTTTCATGTGCCTGTTGGCCATCTGAATTTTTTCTTGGGAGAAGTGTCTGTTCATATCCTCTGCCCATTTTTCCATCAGTTTATTTGCTTTTTGGATGTTGAGTCGCATGAGTTCTTTATATATTTTGGATGTTAACCTCTTGTTGGATATGTCGTTTATGAATATATTCTCCCATACTGTAGGATGCCTTTTTGTTCTACTGATGGTGTTCTTTTCTGTACAGAAGCTTTATAGTTTGCTGTAGTCCCATTTGTTCATTTTTGCTTTTGTTTCCCTTGCCCGAGGAGATGTGTTCAGGAAAAGTTGCTCATGTTTATATTCAAGAGATTTTTGCCTATGTTTTCTTCTAAGAGTTTTATGGTTTCATGACTTACATTCAGGTCTTTGATCCATTTTGAGTTTACTTTTGTGTATGGAGTTAGAAAATAATCCAGTTTCATTCTCTCACATTTAGTTGACCAGTTGTTGAAAAGACTGTCATTTCCCCAATGTATATCCATGGCTCCTTTATCTTATATTAATTGATCATATATGCTTGGGTTTATATCTGGGCTCTCTAGTCTCTTCCATTGGTCTATGGGTCTGTTCTTGTGCCAGGACCAAACTGTCTTGATTACTGTGGCTTTGTCGTAGAGCTTGAAGTTGGGGAGTGTAATCCCCCCTGCTTTATTTTTCCTTCTCAGGATTGCTTTGGCTATTCCATATGAATTTTGTGGTTCCATATGAATTTTAGAACTATTTTCTCTAGTTCATTGAAGAATGCTGTTGGTATTTTGATAGGGATTGCATTGAATCTGTAGATTGCCTTAGGCTGCCATTGCTTTTTAACATGCTGAAATTTGGTTTATATCTCATTTAGGGGCACATGATGTACTTTCAAAAATATTGCTTATATATAAAATGTTGAAAAAAATTAGAAGCCACCTTAAGAGTTGTAATAAAAAGAGTAGTTGTGACCATTTGGAAATAGCAAATACTTTTTTAGGGTAGAGTAGGAGTTTAAGCATAAAACGGGCCATGCAGCTAAAGGAGTGAGAAATAACTACAGAGAGCCCCACTGTTGGGTTGTTGGTGAATCTTGGCTTCTGTCTTGGAACCTGGTTGGCTAGCAGTGTCACCTACTAAGGAAAAAAAATTAACAGGGGAAATGTATTTGAGGAAACATAAAGGATTTGGTTTGTACATGTAGAGGTTGCAATAGATACGAGAAACCAAGATGGGTATTTTTAGTGAGTAGTTGCATGAGTGAGCTTGAAAGTTGTTAAAGATAGTAAGTTTAGAACTGGTTCTCAACAATAATTGCACATTTAGAGAAATTTTAATAATTACTAAATCCCAGGCCCAACTTCAGACCAATTAAATAACCATATTTCTAGATATGTCCTAGGCATGCTTTTATTTATTTAGTTAAATAAATAAACAAAACAAAATAAAATTTCATCCAGTGATTGGGAGCCACTGGTCTACAGTTCATGTTGTAGCGTCATCTGGATGTGGATTAGAGTTGCAAACCATCATCCAGGGAGTTTATATTATAGCTTCATGTCTTCCCCCTGCCCTTGTCACTGTTTTTGGACTCAAAAACACTGATCCAATTGGCTGTATCAATGGATTCTCCTGCCCTCTGGCTTTTGCTGAGTCTGTCAATGGGAGATTGGAAGAAAACCAGGAGATAGAAAGTGAAAACAGATATTTATTTTCTGAGCTCCCTCACCACTGGGTCAATGAATCACTGAAGGTTGAGTGTAATTCTCTGTCAAAGACCAGTGTTCCTGCATGGGGACTTCTTCATGTAGTTTCCTCTGGAGTTCCCTGTAACCTCCCGTCCCCTGAGCTCCTCCAGGTCTCATGATGATGAGGTCTCTCTGCTCTCACCAGCTCCATGGTTCTGAACTATCCTCTGTTGGTTTTCCTAAACCCTGCCTACCCCTTTGTAGATAGTACCTTTAATAAACTCTCCTCATTAATTACAGAGCTGTGAGAGTGTGCCAACTGTTTCATGCTAAGCCCCTGGCTGATAAAGGAGCATAAGAAAAGTTGTGGGCTGAATATGAAATCTAGGGAAATGATGAGCTT
This sequence comes from Manis pentadactyla, assembly GCF_030020395.1. Classification (NCBI taxonomy): domain Eukaryota; kingdom Metazoa; phylum Chordata; class Mammalia; order Pholidota; family Manidae; genus Manis; species Manis pentadactyla. The sequence goes on along the minus strand of NC_080035.1, from coordinate 60,873,027 downwards.
CAGAGGATACATAAAGGAAGAGAGAAAGAGGGAGTCAAGTGTAACGAGGAGGGCCAGTGGAGTTGACGGTGATAGATTCAGAGAGACTGGACTTTACATGTGAGGATGGAAAAGTGTGTGCCATGTCGCAAAGGTCGTGATGGTCTTCTTCTTAAGAAGTTTTGTGGTTTGCAGACAGCAAACCAGATAATGGGATCAGGGCAGGGATGCAGGTGAAGAAGTGAAAACTAGTTTTTTGATGAGTTTGATGACAGGAAGAAGAAAAGTTTGGTATTTATTAAGAGTTAGTAAGAGAGTCAATGAATTTATCGATATGGTCAAACACTTTTAACACAAAGTATGTTCTATCTCCAGTGGTTGTGACAGAATACTAATAATATCAAGAGGCTCTGAAGGGGTGTGAGCAATATACATAATTTGTGCTCTTAAGGTTTAGGTTTTTGTTAGCCACTCAAGGAAGAACATCAGAGAGTTAAGTCTTGATTTTAAAAATAAGCAAATACATAACAGACAAAGTACAGAAGGCATACAAATGAAATCCATTCTATCCTAGCTATTCTGAAATGATTCCTGAATTAAGTCAAATCATTAGAGACCTAAATCTTATTGCATCACTTAGTGCCCTTCCTCTCCCCTTTGCCAAAAAAATGTTTTGCTAGGTTGGTCTTTGCTTTATCTGGAAGAGTATTTTAAGAAACCACCCTAAGAACATGTTTTCAAAGATGATAGTCATTAGGACACACAGTGTCCTCCTCAGGAGAGTAAATCTCAGAATTATTTTCTTTAGTTTTTATAGCAGGCCTCTTTCATTTCATATCAACAAGCTTGCTTTTTACACAGGCACTGTGCTTTTGGTTAAATAATTACTTGTATATTATTTAAATATTAAATAAATTTTCCATTAACCTCGATCGCTTAAAGTTTGGAGTTGACCTTGAAGCTCCTTGTTAGGAAGAGAGATGACTTCACAAGTACTTCTGGGGATTAAGTTTGCTCCTGACTTTTTACTTTTTAAAAACCTGCATTTCCTGTGCCTTATTTTCCTGATTCTTAGAAAACATACTTCACTGCTTTATCCATAAAAGAGATTATTTTTTTCCCCATTTTTAGTAAAAGGCTCAATTTAAAGAAGTTGGGTAGGAAGAATTTTACTCTGCCCTTTAGGGTTATCCTAGCTGGTTTAAAAATCAAATGAGATGGATTAACAGGAGGGAAAAAACAAAGCTTACCTATGTGCATACAGAGATTCCATACACATGACAATCCAGAAACAGTCAGGGACCTGAGGTATATATGTCGTCCTGAACTCAGGAGACGGAGCGGGAAGGAAGGCAATTCACGGGACTATGAAAGAGGAAATGATAAACAGATTTTCCTGGACCACACGGAGGAATTCAACAAACCGACTTTGCTGAATTTCTCCCTATCGTACTAGTTTAGATTATAATGTAGTTATTTATAATTTGTATTATAATGTAGTATAATCTATAACTGTGGTGATGACTCTTCTTCTGGAGCAGCTCTTCCACCTAAATTATTTTTGTGCAGTGAGCAGGGTGGCAGGTTCAAGTTTCTTCCATAGAACCTTTTGGTCCTTGGCAGTTTTCAGCTTTGACGTGATCTACATGCCACAGTGGCCCATCTTGGCTGCAGCCTGTCCTTGGCCCCTACCAAGGCATAAATAAATAAAACCAAGAATATGAAAGTGCATGAAAACTGTAAAGTCCTCGATGCTTCTTGTTTGGTTTTATGTTTTGAAACTGTGTGCTTTTCTCCCCTACCTGTTTCCTTGTATGGATGAAAAATTCATTAAATTTACTTCAGTAAAGACAGAGTTGAAATAAAGAAGTAAAGAAGGAAGAAAATATTAGCTTTTCTATTCAGCTTTCAGATAACACTTAAGATCTTGGCAGAAAAGAAATGTAGAATTATCTGATACATTACTAGATTTTTTTACAGTGGACAATGGACATATGGTACTTAACTGAATATGACATAGTGGAAAAGCATATAGACTCTGGGAACAGAATTAAAGGGTGTTACCCCAGAGTCTGTGTGTGTGTGTGTGTGTGTGTATGTGTGTAGGATCCATTGATTCTTCACAACTCTTTGCTCGTACCTGAAGAACATATAAAATCATATAGCATGGATACCAGTAATGTAATTGGAAGGGAGATAGAGCTAATATTCAGGTAGACATAGGGGTTGTCTGAGATGGACAGGGGTCCAGAAGGCTCTTGAGGCATTGAATATGGTTGTCAGATGTAGGAACATAGTGATTTATCACTGTCAGGAAAGACACTGTCAATGAAAGATTTTGAAATGGGGAAAAAAAAGACAAAAACCAAAAGCAGCAGATATTCTGGGAAGATAGCAGAGGAGAGAGAGCCTAACCCACCTTCCTCCACCTACACATTGAATGTACACCTATGCACAGAGTATTTCACCCTGAAGAAGAGTAACTAGACGACCCAACACCTTTTATACAACAAAGGACAGAAAGATCACATACAAAAATGGCAGGAGAGACAGAGACACAGCAATGGTTGGAACCCCACCCCCAGCACAGCCCCTGACAGAGGCGTATTGCTGAGAGAGCCAGGAGTGGACTCCCTGCCCTGAGGCGCAGGGAAAAGCCTTGCAGTTTAACGTGCAACTAGACCATAAGTGCAAGAACCCAGGATTCACTACTAAACATCCCCTGCTTGCCAAAGAAACTGTTGGACAGAGGTTGAGATTGGAGGAGGTGTCCAGTGCCATTGTTTGCTTTCCTTCTGCGCGTCCTGATGCGGCCAAGAGCAGGCTCTGCGTGCACGCACTAATCTCAGCCTTGGTCTAGGCAGCCCCTGGCTCCTGCCCATACCCAGGTGTGCCTGCAGGGAATCCAGCAGTGCCCCCCTTCCCCCCACTGCCGCCCACCATCCAGCCCCCATAGCGGAATCAGGAATGAAACTGCCAGCTTGTGCCCCTGAGGCAACTTCCCAGAGCAGCCCAGGCCATGTATCCACGGCTGGGGAACACGCATGCATGGGGACTTGGGCCAGTGGACTGGCCGGCACAGATGCGGAAATTCCCTAGAGTAGTCCAGAGGCCACAGGGGTCATAGGGAACATGAGCATATGGTGCCTGATCCCAGCTGCCAGCGGGATTGGTGGGTGCTACTGTGGGAATTCCCTGGAGCAGCCCCAGAGTGCAGAGGTGATATGGGGGAATATGTGTGTGCACAGTATCTGACCCCAGCTGCCAGTGGGACTGGTGGGTGCCTACAGGAGAATTCCTGAGAACAGCCTGGAACATGCAGGGCCAAAGGGTACCGTGCAGGGAACCTGACTCTACTCTCCAGCAGGATCTGGCAAATACCACACCTGGGAAATCCCTGGAGCATTCCACAGTGACTGATAGCGCACATGGGCATGTCGGTGAGGAGGTGTTGGACAGTCCAGTCCAGGGGGACTCCCTGTATGTTAGGTGAGATGTCAGCCCAGGAGAGGGTTCTTGATTCTTATCAAGAAAGAATTCGTGAACAGGTTGGATGAGTGCAGTTAAGGAAGAAATTCCTTAAAGTAGTAGTGAATGGCGGCAGTCATGCAGGCAGTAGAGAGCAAGGAAGAACAGAGGGAAGAATGGAGAGTCCATCGAACTCCTGCTCTGTGTAAGGAAAAATCCCTTGCCAACTCCTAAAGCCGGGGTCACCTGGTGTCCAGTGTCTGCTTGAATCTTCATGGCCTGGGAAAATAGCCCCTACCACGCTAGGATGTGGGAGAGCCATGGAACACTGCATGGAGTGAGATTATGTCCTGAAACTTCCCAAAGCAAAGGAGATTTTTCAGGTGAGCTGCAAAGGACATGATCATACAGCCACAGTCCTACCTGGGTCACCCAGGCGATGGGAATTTACAAGCCCAAATCAGAGATCTCATTGCTCTTCTCTACTTGTTTAAAATAGAGAGAGAGACAGAGAGAGAGAGAAGACTTCTGCTTAAGTCTAAAAAATTGAATGAAAAAGAAAAGGGACAAAGACATTTACCACCAGAGGTAGAGGTCAGCAATTTTTTGTCTTTATCATGAAAAAGAGTTCAAACATAAAGTACAATAGGCTTATGCAACAGAGAAGTTTGTTTGATAAGACAGGACACACTCAGGCGGAAGTGCAGGCTATCTCAGAGAGGAGACCCCCTTCAAGATTCAGGATGTGGATTTTTAAGGATTTCAAGAATGGGGTAAAGGACCAGAGGATCATGGACTGAAGTGTGGTCTTATGATGTCTGTCTCTGGTGGGAGACAGTATGTCACCATCCATAGTCACTTGTCTAGATATTCTGTAAGATAAAGTTAACACAAAGGATTTATTGGCCCTGGTCTCCAAGATAATGATTACCCTCAAGCAGTGGAAACATAGTTAGAACTGCTTGCCCTGCCTTTAGATAGGGTTGGTTGTTGGCTAATCACCCTAAAATATGTTAGGAATCTTACCACCTAACTCCCTGGTTTTTAAAAATGGAATCTTAGCATTAACATGGAGTCTCTCCTGTTTTTACTACACTAGTTATTTATATCTGGGCATTTTTCATCATAGGCAGGAAAAATTAATTATTATGGTTGTCCGAGGTCCTTGCTGTACCTCAGAAGCACAGGGGACTTGGCTGGTGCCCATCTGGGAGTTAGCAGAAACATGCCTCTGACCTAGTGCTGGCCCCTTACCCCTCTCCTGCCAGCACAGAACCCATAGGTGTCCACCCAGGGGCCCGTCCAACAGGTCTCCAAGGTCACACCTCTGGGACCATGCCTTGGGAGCACCAGCACCAGGAAAAGCCCATCTCACACTTACTTGGCTTACAAACTTGCCAAAAATTTGAGACATTTGCAGTCTACATAGGGGATTCTCCTACACACAGCCAATCTGTCAACACTGGGAGAGTGAGCCCTTCCAACTAATTTATAGAACCAAGCACAGGAACTTATGCATAATGATGAGACAGAGGAATATGCCCCAAATGACAGACTAAGGAAAATAATAAACAAGAAAAAAAAACACGAAGTGAAATAGAGTTAACCAATCTACCTGATAAAGAGTTTACAGAAATGATCATAAAGATACTCCCTGAACTTGAGAAAACAAAGTGGAACTCAAGACACACCTCAACAAAGAGATCAATGTCTGAAAAAAAACAGATCAGAGATGAAGAATTCAGTAGATTAAATGAAAAATACACTGGAGGGAATGAACAGCAGACTAGAGGATGCCAAAGAAGGTATCAGTGACTTGGAAGGTAGAATAATGGAAAGTCCTTAAGGTGGACAGCAGAAGGAAGAAAGAATTCAAAGAAATAAAGTTAGGGTAAGAGAGCTCTTGTACATCATCAAATGTTTTAATAGTCACATTGTAAGAGTCCCAGAAGGAGAAGGGAGAAAGAGAGGAGTAGAAAATTTATTTGAAGAGATAATAGCTAAAATATTCTCTAACCTGAGGAAGGAAAACAGTCTATGAGATCCAGAAAACACAGAGAGCTCCAGGCAATATGAACCCAAGGAGATCCACACCAAGACACATAATCAAAATGTCAAAGGTGAGAGACAAAGAGACTCTTAAAAGTAACAACAACAAAGAAAAGCAACAAATTACATGTAACAGAAACACCACAAGGTTATCAGCTGATTTTTCTGCAGAAACTACAGGCTGAAAGGGAATGGCATGATATATTCAAAGGTTCAATGGAAAAAAAACTTCCAACTAAGAATACTCTACCCAACAAGGTTATCATTCAGAAATGAGGGAGAGATAAAGAGCTTCACCAATAAGCATAAGTCAAAAGAGTTTACCACTACTTAATCAGCCTTACAAGAAATGTCTCAAACAGTCAGAATGGCTACTATCCAAAAGATAAAAAATAAACAAGCACTGGCAAGGATGTGGAGAAAAAGATACCCTCCTTTTCTGTTGGTGGGAATGTAATGTAAATTGATCCAGTTACTGTGGAATACAATATGGATGTTTCTCAAAAAAGTAAAAATAGAAATATCATATGCCCCAATTCCACTTCTGGGAATTTACCCCCCATAAACCAAACTCTAATTCAGAAAGATATATGCACCCTTATGTTCATTGTAGCATTATTTACAACAGCAAAGCTATGGAAGCAACCCAAGTGCCCATTAATAGATGAATGGATAAAGAAGATGTGGTACATATGCACAATGGAATATTAGCCTAAAAAAGAAGGAAATCTTGCCATTTGCAACAACATGGATAGACCTAGAGGATGTCCTTCTAGTTGAAATAAGCCAGTCTGAGAAAGACAAATACCATATGATTTCACTTATATGTGGAATCTAAAATACCAAAACAAATACACAAAAAAGAAACAGACCCATAAATAGTGATAACAGACTGTTGGTTACCATAGAGAGGAAGTGGGGGGCATGGGTGCAATAGGTGAATGGGATAAAGAGGTACAGACTGCAAGTTGTAAAATAAATTAGTTATCGGAATGGAAGTACAGCATAGAGAATATAAACAATAATTTGTAATATCTTGGCATGGTCAGAGAGGGTACACTTAACTGTGGCAAGCATCTAGTAATGTATATAATTATTGAGTTACTATATTGTACATCTGAAGCAAATATAACATTGTATATCAACTTTATTCCAATAATTTAAAAAAATGGAAGGACCTCTTATCTATTGAAGGGTAACCTTTCAGTTTATGTTTTAATTGTTTTTGAACAAATAGAGCACTATAACTTATAAATAATTTGCAACAATTAAAGTGACACTTATCTATAAAAATGCAAATGAATTCTGTCTCAGAAAGGGACAACTGATTCGTAGACACCCCATCTCCCCTTCCTCCAACTCCATGAAAAAAGCCATTTTTGAATCTGTAAATTAATTTCGGGAATGCTGGTTTGTCTGTGTAGGAAGGAAAATAATTTTTCCTCTACCCTTCTAGGTCCTTGGCTGAGAGTACCCCTCACCTCAGTAAAAGACAGATTAACAGGAGAAACACAAACAGAATATAATAACATACCTCCTCTATTATACAAAGGAGAGGCCCAGGAAAACTGAGTAGTTCTCAGAATGGCTCAAGCCATCACCTTAAATTCCATCTTCAGCTAAAGACAAAGGGATGATGCTGGGGGTGGAGGTGGAGCAGTTAGTGGGAAGCAGCCAGGAAAAAAGCAGTCAATCAAGCTAAGGTTGATAAGCAGATCCAAGACGTTGCCTTCTCCATTGATGAGCTCTAGAGATTAAGTCATGCTTCTCCTCAGGTACAGAGAGGGAAACACCCTAACAAATGGAGATTTTTTTTGTACATGTAAAGGTCTCTTGTAAAAGGGCATCCTCTTTGTTTTCAGAGATTCACCTGTGTTTGCAGTCTTTCAAAAATAATCAGCCCCAAATAATTAGCATACCAAAGAGGTATATTTTGGGCTGACAAATTCTGCTCCTTTTTACATATATATGTGTGTTTGGTATTTTGAATTCCACTTTGAACTGATTGTAGCATCTTACTAGTTTCTTCATTAATTAAAATGTTAAATAAAATATTTAATATTATATATATATACTCTTTTGGTGTTTGTGTTGTCAGGAAGTCCAATCTGGGGAGATCTCCCTGTGTACTAGGTGAGACCTTGATCTGGGAGAAGTTCTTGACTCTGATCAAAAAACAATTGATGAGTAGATGGAGCGGGTACAAGCAAAGAGCAGTTTAGTAAAGCAAAGTACACACTCAGGGAGTGCGGGCACACTCCAGAAATAAGCAGCTCCGGGGCTTAGGGTTGGGTGGTCTTATAGCGGCAGTTTAAGCAGGGTGGAGTATTCCTTGGGATATGTGGTGTTTCCTTGGAATGGGGAGGTGATTTCTGGGATATTGGGTGACGCCCTCTTTTGGTTCTTTGATGGTCTGCCTCCAAAGTGTTATGGTGCCAAGGGGTGTGATTTTTAGTATGCTAATGATGCGTATAATATGTATTAGAAGTAATGTTAGGGTTAACTTCTCCTCCATGTTGGAAACCAGTCAGTCTTGGCAGATCTGTTATTTATACCCTTCCACATCCTGTGAAAACAGTTTACACAGAATGTTTAGATTATTAAAAACAGCTAACCAAATACAAACACCAAAGTCCTTAATTCCTCCCTGCTCATGTCTATCTACCTAGTACAACATCTGTATGAGTTTCATGATAGTACCTTTTAAAAAAGTATCTTATAACACCAGTGCATTATCTTTTCAATAATGCTTCTCATTGCACTTCTTAAATATTATATTTTAGAGAGATTTAGTAATATTACAACAGAGATTTACTTCAACCATCATTTTACATCTATAGATGTTCTTTAATTAAGAGCAACTTATTGTGAAGAATAAATGGATGCAATTATTTATCTATAGCTACCTATCTATCTATCCCTGTTATAAAATTGTTGGGGAGGAAAAATTTCTTCTACCTTTCAAGATTCTTTTGTTTTAATTTATTTCATTTAATTTAGGGTCAGAATTAAGTTGACATGAGTGACGAGAGCAGGTCAGGAAGTATGTGTCTACAGGGCGGTGGAGTAATGAACACCCTTAAGACAGCACAAATCATACGGTTTGTTTTGCAGTTTCCTTTGACACAGCCCTCAGAGGGGGGATCACAATATCTGAAACCACACATTCCATGGGTCAATACATTTCATACTGGTCTTGGTGGATGGTTCAGGCTGTCCCAGTCAGCCTCTCGTCTTTCCCAAGGGGAAAGCGATGCAGCCGAGACAGTTCCAGTGGAGTGACGAATCCGCGGTGGAGCAGAAAATGCAGCAGAAGAGCAGGGGCAGCGGCGGAGCAAACCACGTCTGTGGTCCCGTGTCAGGGACTCTGGGACGAGCTTGCCACGGGGGCTCTGTGTCCAGTCCCTGGTGTAGTGCAATTCATCCACCAGGGGGTCAGAGATAAGGGGGGACAGCCTACAAGTGGTGGTATGCAGTTCGGGGGTTCACAGGCACGCCTGACATACAGAGTCATCTGGCTTGGGTGTTCCCCGGCACACCCCTTAGGGTGGGCTGTGTTTGCAGAGGCAGTCGGCGGGAAAGCAGGCAGACCTTACTTACATAAGCCACTCATCACATGAGACAGATTAGTAGGAGTTTCCTAAGAAAATGAAGGCCCACTGGCAGGCAATTTGAGGCTTATTTGCCATCCAGAGCTAAGGAGAAGGATCCGGGTTTCTGGGACTTCAAAGGGAAGGAAGATAATTCACAGGAAGATGAGAAAGAGTAAATGTTTAGTAAACAGATGTTTTCTGGGCTATTGAGAAAAAATGGGACATACAAAAGAATTTTAACAAACAGACATTGCTAAATCCCTCCCTGTCTGCCACACCTAGTTCATATTCTACTGTATTATCTGTGGGGATAACTCTCTTCCTGGAGCTGGTCCAATATCTAAATTCTTTTTGGCAGTTAGGGGGAGGGTCAAAGTTTCTTCTCAAGACTTGCTTAAAAATAATCAGCCTAACATAAGGCACATGCCAAAGAGACATATTTTGGGGTGGCAAATTGTGCTCCCCTACAAAATGATGCCTTGAAAATACAGTATTCAATCATTCAATAGATGGTCTTTCCACCATTTGTATTTTATAAGCCAGTTAAGGAAACTTTAAAAACTGAAGACAAGATGATTAACAGCTCATAGCACTAAAGACAGCATCCTTAGTGGGAAGAAAGCCTGGGGCAGGCCAGGGTGGTTGGATGAAAGCAGAGATGCAATGAAATAATTTTTATTTTACAAGTGTTACATGCAAATACCAGGCTTTCTTGAGTAATTGTTGGAAATTTCTTTGAGGAACAACTGTCTTATTTTAATCAGATGACAACAGTGCATTTTAAACTGAAGTATATTCTATTTATATTTATGCCTGAGATTATGGGAACATAATGGTGTATGAACTCATACAACACCTCCCCAGCATCCATATTCCACCAAACTAAAGAGGATGCACAAACACACATTGTTTATTCTGTTGTTTGGTGCATGATAAGGAATGCCACACATCCATCAGTAAGTCAGACAAGGGTTTGACAATCCTGGGTTTCATTTGCTCTTATAACATGAAGAGACAATTTCCATAATGTTTATCCCGTCTGATTCAAGGTCTAAATGGCAAGGCTTGGAATTTTTAAAAACATTTGTGGTCCACATAGTGTAGTTATTGTTGTTTTAATTGAATTGTTTGAAAAAAAAAAGCAGGTGATCTTTTATGGAAATATGTATTTCTAGCCTCACTTTAAAAACTGTGAGGTTTTTCAGTGCTGTGTTCTCCCATAGTGATGGCATGTGTAGAGGCTGTCCTCTTAAGATCAGATGTCCTCTCCACTTCCCTGCTCCCTGTGGCCTCCTGACCATATGACATTTACAATTACCATTGATTTGTGCTGCTGTTTTTCTTACAGTTAAGGGAAAAGTGAAGTATTTCTTATATCTTTGTCAACAATGAAAAAAATGAAAAATAAACTAAGACTACCTACTCTTCAGAGTACGGAAAAAAGGACTGATACAGTTATACGAACTAAAAGAGAATCTCTAATGGAATTATTTTTTAATCTAATAAAATGAATGATGCTACAATGAAATGCTTCAAAACATGTTGGCAATGATGGGTCTATAGCTCTCCCCCTTTTGCCGATATGGACCCTGCCTGGCCCAGGGGCTGCAGGGTTTGGAGTTCCTTCCTGGTGCAGGACAACAGTCCTGGCTCTCAGTTCTTGAGACTTCTAGGAGTTCACATTCATTGATGTGTTTAATGGTTCATCAGTTTATCATCCACAGGTTCAAGTATGATTTAGAAAAATAAATATGTATTAGTCTGCTTGGGATGCCAAAACAAAATACTGCCGATTGGGCAGTTGAACAGGAGACATTTATTTTTCTCACACTTCTGGAAGCTCGAAGTCCCACACCAAGGCGCTGCGTGATTGGCTCCTGGTGAGAATTCTCTTACTGGCTTGTAGGTGGTCACTTTCTCCCGAGCGCACGTATGAGCTGTACTTACTGCGTGCTCACTAGGAGGGAGAGCAAGCCTTTGTGTCTCTCCTTAGAAGAGCACTGATCTCATATGAGGGTCCAACCCTCATGACCTCTTTTAAACCTAATTACCTCCCAAAGGCCCCATCTCCAAATACCATCACTTTGTGCAATTATATGAGGGTTAGACCTTCAGCATGTGAATTTTGGGAGGACACATTCAGTCCCTAAAACACATCAAAATTTATTGCATTCAAATGTTTGAATAAAGCCTTATTTTACCATAATCTGGAAATAATGATTATATCTTAAATCTGTGTATTTTAGTACGTTTATATTAAACAAGCTTGTACTTCTTGTGTCTCACCTGCCTTTCCCACAGAGATTTTAGCTTACATACACAAACAACACAGAATATGTAAATACTGAACCGCCACAAAAATTTTTTTATTTGCCAGAATAAATGGTAAGTGGTCAGAAACTATATACACTGTGTTTTTTGGAGTAAAATTCATCAAACTCATTTCAGTAAATGCTGTTGTCATCCCCCAAGAAATGGGAATAGTTTAAACTGTGCTGTATCCGCAAAGTTATTTTTCTTGATTTATTGAATTGAAAGTTGAATGATTCACCAAGCTTCTTTTTTTTTATGCTTAGGTCCCAAATAACTTTTCATTCAGAGTACAAATATAGGAATGATTTTAGTATAATCTTCCAAGAAATTTGTAAGTAGCTACTATGTTATTTCTCACACTTTATCAACAAAAGTTACCTTGAATATATCCTAGAACAAAGACTTCAGTAACTCATAGGCAGTCCATTTCATTAACGTGCATTTGTGCTTGTTAGAAATTTATTTTTATATTCATTGGAATCAACTGATCAATGTTCTGACCCCTAGAACATTCCAAACCCAATATATTCCTTTTCTACATGGTAGCCCTTTACATTTTTAAAAGCAGTTATTATCATTCCCTGAGTTTTCTTTTTCTCCCTGTTCTTTCCCTGTGACAGGGTGACTGGGTTGTATACCTCCCCAAACTCTCTCCTCTGCCTCCAGTGACTCTTGTCCACACCCCTTCCAGGAGCCCTGTGTGGTGCTGGCTAGATACTTACTTCCCAGTGAGGTCTGTTCAGCTGGGCCCAAACTTGAGTTAATGTTTCTTCTGATAGGGACTTTGCAGTTGTTTCAATGTTGTAAATACACAATTCCATGATTGGTCTTCCAATGTACATTCCCAAGTGCTGAGCCAGATCTCCCTTATTCTGTATTTTAAATTGCTTTTCAAATGTTAAAAAGCAAAGTTCATCCAAGCAAATTTGAAGATCTAATTCATGAATTGTGCAGCATCCCCTCTAGCAAGTAGAGAGATGCTCTGAGTTGTACAAAACGGGAGGCTTTTATAAACAGGAAGGTGGGGAAAGTTATTAGAAAAAGAAAAGAAGGAATGGTTTCAGACCAGGTCACTGTCTCCTAGTGGACAGAACAGGGGCTTCTTACAATGCAGATTAGCCCATAGTCTTTTAGGAAAGACAGAGAGCCCATATGACAGATTATCTTATCGATGATGCCAACCAGAAAATTCCTGACTACATTTCTGGAGATGGTTGAAACTGTAGTTGTGTTTAAGTATTAGGCCCTGGTTTGGTGACTTGGCTAGCAGACACTGTGCTGGGCCTGAATACAAAGTCAAATTGAGAACTTTCAAATCTTATACTTTTTTCAAATGGAACCTTGAAATCATTTGCAGGTTAGGGCTGATGTTCCAGTTTCACTAATAGGTATGTGGCTTCGAACAAGTTACTTACTTCCTGGGACCTCTTTTCTCTCTTTGGTAATCTAAGAATAACAGTGTCACTTTCCTGTACCTTACAGGATTTTTGTGGGGATCAAGTAAAGAATATCTGTAAAAGTTCTTTAAAAATGATACAAAACACAAGATCCCATTGGCTTCCACATGTGTAAATCCCTTGATCCTGTATTTCCCTCACACTGCTGCAGTATCATCGTCTCTTCTTGAAAACCAAACTCAAAAAAGCTGTTGTATAGTTTCTTCCAACACCAACCAGTTCTCTGACACCGACTGCACGTCCAACAATTAAATTCAGTTCTGATAGTTTCCCAGAGTTGGAGAAGAGCCCACAGAGCAGGGGCTCAGTCCCACAAGTCTGCCCCGACTTCAGATCCCCGGGGGAAAAGTGGTACCCACAGCACCCGAGCTGCCACCCAGCGAACTGCCAACTTGAGGTCCCCACGAGTCCCCTTCAAGGCTGGTGATTTGCAAGAACGGATGCTCATACAATTCAGGAAAACGTTGTATTTACCAATGATCAGTTTATTGTAAAAGATAGAAGTCCAGAAAGCCAAAAAGAAGGGGTTCAGAGGCCACAGTATCAGGAGGAGGAGGAGGAAGAGCAGCCAGCCATCCCCGGCTCTGCCGTCTTTCTGACACATTGGCACGTTCATCAAACAGAAGTTGTCCAAATCATTTTGTTCAAGAGTTTTTATAACCAATTTCAAGCCCCCTCCCTTCATCCCCCAGGTTAGAAGGCGGGATTGAAAGTTCCTGCTCTCTGATCACTTGTTTGGTCCCTCTGGTGACCAGCCCCCGTCCTGAAGCATCTACCCCACAGATCACCTCAGTAGCATAAGCTCAGGTGGGACAGAAGGCAGCTTATTGTGCAGGGCGAAAGGACGCGCCCATCCCTCAGGAAATTCCAGGGTGTCTGGAGCTCTGTGCCAGGGACTGGGGACGAAGACCAAATATGTTTGTTTATTACACCACGGCTGTCAAACTTGTTCCCAATATATTCTTTTACCCACTCCTCAGCTGACAGAATCGCCCTCTGCCCTCTCACTCCACGCAAGCCGTTCTTCTGTATCTGTCTCTCCTCCTCCTACTTAACCTGTCAGGAGCGTCAGGAGCTGTTAACCCTCCATCATTCTTGAAAGCGCTCCCTCTCTTTGGAGACTGTAATGTCACAGTTTCCTTGTTTTCCTTTTTATAGTTCTGACTGCTCCTGCTTTGTTTCCTTAGAGACATGCTAATGAGAAAAGAAATAAGATGTTACAACTGGTTCCAGGAGAATTTGACACACAGAGATTTATACTCTCCAGGGGACACGATGTATTCCTATTGCCACTAACTGCAATTATTTGCAAGCCTATAAAAGGAAACATTTGCATTATTAGCAGTTTTTTACAACTCGAGTTCTATTTCTACAGAACTGAAACATAAGCAAAGATGTACAGTCCTATAGAATCAGATAATCACCCCGAGTTTCTGCTGGACCAACTCCCAGCATTAGTTAGGAAACCCAGTAATTTCTAGTGCCTATTTCCTGATAGTTTCCCGACTCATGATGAAATTAATCTCTAAAGATAATTCTTGATCACAAAAAGACAAGTCTCAAAAGATTTGACCTAATTATTTACATAGGAGCAGCGGAATTTAAATCAGCCATATGGGCATCCCTGAGTTAGTTTGCTTTGCAGATCTAAATCAATGAATTATTAACCTCCTGCTAAGGCCAGGAAATAAAGTTAAAGCTGGGAGTTTTCACAAGTGTCTTGGATTGGGCTTTTAAAAGCCACTATGATTTTGCTATGTCAAGGCCAGAAAACTAAGCCTAAAAGTCTCTCTCCATCAGAACTTAACCTACATTTCCTGTACATTTGGATGAATTCCTTAAATTGGCTAAGGTATGTGATGTAGTGACCTTTACCACCTGAAGCTGAGACCCTGTAAAGCAGGTACCTGGGTGCTTTTCCAGAAAAGGCTTTGAGGCTTTGGCTATACAGAGAAGATCAACTGTATTATCTCGTGGTGGACTTGTCAGGCCTGATTAAATGAGAATCATTTTCATTTTCAAATATGGCACTCTAAGGTCTTGTTTGCAAAATTAAATTGTGCAGTTATATCCTAGTATCAGATATCTCTTAAAACTGGTTCATTTCATCTTTAAAAGCAGAGTTTATAAAATTGATGGTTAATTTGATTTGAAAGAATGAGAAAGGGCTTTGTTATATATGTTTTAAAACATTAAAACAATAGCAGTATTACAAAAAATTTGCATTTCCCTTATCAGTTCACACCTATGTAACATTCTTGTTCTCAATCCTGCTTTCATGGAGGAAGTCTTCTTTTGGGTAATGAAGTGTCCCGGAAAGGCTGCCTCTGTTTACTGCTACTGTCTGAGGATTGTGAAGCACTGTCATCTCAGAAGCTTATGCACAGGAGGCCATTCTGGAAGTATCAGTAGTTAAAAGTCCCTCGTATAGACTTTTCCCATGAGTCTCTGAGACTGTCCTTTATTGAAGCCATAAATTCTGGTGTGAGGCGTATCAGAGTCATCAGATGAACGTCAGTGTAAAAAGAAACTGTCTGCAGATGATGAAATCTGAATGGTTTTGGGTAATTTATTGTAATAACCAATAATGTCAAATGGAGGAAAGGGGAATTCTCTATTGGGGTATACCACACAACCATTTCATAAGGGTTTGGTAATGTTTCTTCTGACCTAAGGATATATCAGACAGCCAGAGCTTTGGTAAATCTCCAGGGCCTTCCCATACATTGTATGTTTCCTAAAATATTTATGTTAATAATTGTTATGGACTGAATAGTGTTCCCTCAAAATTTGTATGTTCAATTCATATCCTCCATTGTGGCTGTATCTGGAGATAGGGCCTTTAAGGACGTCGTTAAGGATAAATGAGACTGTAAGGAGAGGCTGCAGACACTGTGTGACTGTGTGTCCTATAAAAGGAGAGACACCAGGGATGTGCATGCACACACGTGAAAAGTCCAGCGAGGACTCAGACGTGGCCATCCGCAAGCCAAGGAGAAAGGTTTCACCAGAAACAAACCCCGCCGATGCCTTGATCTTGGACGTCCAGCATTCAGAACAGCAAGAAAGTATATTTCTGCTGCTTAAACCATCCAGCCTGGGTGTTTGTCCTGGCAGCCCAAGCAGACTAATACAGTAATAGATAGCATACTGGCTCCGCCCACCACAGGCAGAGCATCCCGTCTGATTTTACAGTTCTCTCCATGCAGCTCTCACTACAGTCTTAAGGTAAGAAATATGGTGCCTATCAAACAAATCTAGTTATTTCTAATATCTTTTTGTGTTAAGTTGAAAGAACAAATCTTTGTGAGTTCTCAGAGACCCTTAAATATAGTTTTAGATGTAAAAGATATGCAGTTGTATTCTTCCTTAAGTCAGTGCATAGTCTTTGAAAGGTAATCTAAAGAATTATCAATTTCAGTATTTCTTTAAGATAAGATTCTGGATACCTGAGAAATGGTGTTTGGTTATATAATTAATAAAAATGGCAATAGATATTTTAATGGACATATAGGATGAAATATAATTATAAATAAGTGTAGCTCTCATAAACTAGTAAACATTATTTTTAAAAAAATAAAACTATACTAAAGCCAATTCAGAAAGCGATCCAAGTAAGATACAGAATCTCTGTTATCTAAGTAAATTATGCAAAAGATAAAAATGACTTCATATTGTAGACAAGTCATGAATCAATAAACCAAGGATATAACCACATCAAAACCAAGTGAAATTTGCTAAAATTTAAAACATTTTAGTTTCATTTCAGACTCAGGTATTACAAATAAAGATGTAAAAAATTCACTTTCCAAATTTTGTCCTTCATTATGCTCTTTCATATTCTGAAAAGCAATCTGTCACTTTACTTAAAAACAAAACTACCTATTTTCCTTGGAAGACAAAAACATACACACTTGTTTTTCTCTGACTCTGTTACTGCTAGTGTAGTCTCAGTGATCCATATGATTATAATTATTTCACAGAGAAAACTCAGCTTGGGGTGGATAATTGAGAACTGATGTTAGACACTATTATTTAGCATATTACCAAAGGTCATGAACATTCTACATGCCCATACATTCCCACACCTACCTAAATTGGCAAATGCTCATTAAAATGACACAAAGATAGAGCCTTCTGTATAATATACAAGAATAACAAGCCAAAATATATACATTTAGATGTATATTTAGTAGTTAGAGCTTACTGTTCTTTCTTAAATAGAAGTTATTTTGATTTTTATGAATTTTCAATATTTAAGTCAATTTAATAATAGCCAAGACCTTAAGCAACCTTAAGAAATTGGAAATTAAGTTCATGCTGACACTCAACAACACACAATAACTTTTGGTATAAAAAAAGTCTATCCCAGTAATTATTCAATTTAATTAAATGCAGATTTTTTCATATCTTCAACATGTAGAAGTAATGTTAGCTTTTATTATCAGTAGATCAATATAAATGTAGAAACTGAAGTTTAATTCTTATCATCATGAGAAAACAAACCAAAATGAAATAAATTGAAGGTGGAATTGTATTTTAAGTTAATAGATCAAAGAAGAGACTTGGATTATGTTCTTAAAAATAAAATTATTAAATTGGTTTAATTTGCCAAAGATTTATTCAATTAAATGAAGTTGGAATCTTAAAATATTTCTCAAGTAGAAGTTTTTAAAGTTTGCAAAAAAAATCTAGTCTATGTAAAATTAGTTCATTTCTCTAATTTTCTTTGAATTTGATAACATTGAATATATTGAATGCTTGTCTTTATAAGCTGATTGTAGCAAATATTTCATACTCAGAAGAAGGGGTTATGGCCTTTCTTAACCCAGACATATTACAGAGTTCATAGCTTCAGCTGAGACCTATAGCCACAGGTCAAAAATATACACAAAGATATGAAAATTCATTTTTTCAGATCTCAAAAAATGGTTTTGTTTCCCAATGTGTATGAAATCCTTAGTTGATTTGAGCTCACAAATAGGCAACATAGACCAAAGTGCTAATAAGCAAGATCAGTTTTCATCTTTCACTTAGTGAAGAGTACATCTACAGAGATACCCAAATTGTTAGATCCTACCACCAAATTCCTAATTATTTCTGCCAGTGAGGAATACATTATCAGCCATGTATTAGCCAAGGACAAAATAAAACATAAAATCAGTAGAAAAACATGTGAAAGAGACAGAGTCACAAAGTCAAATTTCTGTTGCCATCTGTGATTCTCTCTGGGAGGCAGGAAGAATTGTCTGGGCTTGGGGTGCTCCTTAGCATACAGTTTAACTGGTTTTGTTAAGTTGATCAGCTGAGCATTTTGGCAAATGACCTGCCTCTAAACCCATTAATGTAAAATTTTCAAAAGGGAAAAATTATGATTCTCAGACAAATACAGAATAAACATGTCAAAATTTTATTTAACTTAATGAGGAAACAGTAAGACAGTAAAATCACATCTCAGGAATTTGTATTTTCAACCTACAACTCTATCCGTTCACCCAAGCCCTATCAACAATCACCAATTTGACATTCTGTCTTGAATGCCTCTCAAATTCTACTCTGTCCAAAAGGGAACTCAACGATTTTCCGTTCCAAATCTCTTCTGTTCCTCTTCTGGTATTTCCTGCTTCTGGCAATGGTTCCACTTATATCAAATTGTGCCAGAAAGCCAAGACTAATATTTGTATTCTTCTCCCTTTATTTTCGCCTGTCACCGTATCCATTCTACTACTAAGCCCTGATTTTACCTCCTAACTGCCCTTTACCTCTGTCTCCTTCTGCCCTAACCACCCTCGCCAGTGCTGTTACACTGCTATTCACCACGTCACCCAGACTGCATCATGTAGACTGCACCATTAGCCTCATTTCTGCCCACTGCTTCCACGACCTTGTTCATCCTTTTATTCTCCCAAACTGTTTCCCAAATATCAGCCAGAATGGTATTTGCCAAGTACAAATCTGATCATTTGTTCTACTACTAAGTGTCTTTAATGATTTCCCCTTGTTAATGGAATGAACACCCAAGCTCTCTGCCCGGCCTCCAAGGCTGCTGGACTCTTCAGCCGCTGCCCCTTCTCTGGAGTATCCTCGTGACGCAAGCTCCCTCTCACAGTTTGGTTCAGGCTACACTCATTGCTTTACATGTTTTTTTTGGTGTCTTTCTTGAAGGTCCTGTTTTTTTTTCCTTGCGGTTTTCTTTTTCTCTCCCACTTTTCTTGGCTCATACCTATCACCATGCAAGCTAATGTCATTTCTTACTTCGCCAGGGCTCTCGTCCTTGACTACCAAGAGAAGGCTAGACACTACCCTCCCCCCATAGCACTTAAAAGCCATTGTAATCTTACACTGATTTTTATGATTGCTCAAATGTCTTCTGTACCATTGGACTGTAAGTTTCAGGAGGGCAGGGCCGTGTTTATTTCTATTTCTCGTTATGTTTCTGGAGCATAGTATATAGTTGGCAGACTCTGGGTGGTAAATATTATTGGCGAATGAAGGAATGAATTGCTATTATGTAATATATTTCTAAGCCAAATACTATCTTCTACTACACTAGAAAATATAGTCCAGATTTGATGTGTATCTGTTACAATGTGATCTGATTCCACTAAAAATTCATTAAGCAAAGTGAGGCTTAATGTGCCACATCACAAGAAGGCCAGAGACAGAGAAGATGCAGCCAGTTAGCCTCTGAATGAGAGTGGATGGGTCACAACTCAAAGTCCATCACTCACCAGCTGTGTGGACATCATTCTGTGCTTGCAGATCACTGAAATATCTTTTAAACTTAGTCTTCTCAGTAAGAATATGGAGATGATAATATCACTTTTTGTACAGAAGCTCTTTGAGAACTGCTGAATAAATACATTCAGATAATACTTACGATTATTGTTCAAGCCCTTCAGTGTTATCTATTCCAGTTTCCTTCAGTATCTTGGATGTTATTCATTTGGGCCTACAGAGGGCTAACCACTTAAAAAACATCATTGATTTTACTATCATCTCACTTACCACATCAGTTAGGACTAGGTTCACCTGTTAGTAACAGAAAATGTTAATATGGTGTCTTAAGCACAGGGTACTTATTTGTTTTGTGCAATGAAGAAGTTCAAGGATAGATAGTTGAGGTCAATGGCAGCAAGAACCTAGACCCCTTATTACTTTCTGCAATGGATATAGCACCTCTCATCAAGAGAACCGAATAGAGAAGTGGCTTCAGCAGACTTTGGCTTTATGAGGAAGAGGGAAAAATCAAGTTTTCAGCCTTCATAGCTTCCACAAGAGAGGCAGACAAGGCAGGAGGGAAGAAAAGAGAAACTGGGTCCATCCATAGCATGTCTGCTGTGTGTATCTGGGTACAGGGTCCCTTGTACCCCAGGGAGTGGTGACCCTGCCAGCCCTTCAGTAGGGTGTGTCCCTCGCTCTGTCGTCTCTGTGACATGTGGGAACTTAACTTTGTTTTAGTTGGTATTAAAATGCCATTTCAAATCTCTATCTTGAAAAAAGTTTTGTGAAATGAGCAGTATTTCCTTTCTGTACAGGGTCAGGCCTTCAGAATTGTTGAGCTACACCCTTCAGGACAAACACCAATTCAGAGCTGATATGAAGTACTTCTCATTTTCAAGAAAAAGAAATACTTCTCATTTTTGAGCCACATAGGCAACTCTTCATGAATTTTTTTTTATTTCTGAAATACCAATTTGAAAAGAGAGAGAGACACTTTCTGAAGGCTGCCAAGAAGAAAGGCTACTCTCATTTGTTAAAATAAGAAGAGGTAGTTAAGTTAAAAAATAATGTTCTAACCTTCTTCTTGAGTCCAGCTCTCTCTAGAGAACACTTCTTTCAAAGTGAAGTTCAGTTATTTTGTACTTACTGCCTTTTTGTAGTCCCTACTTATGTTTCAAAGTTTATTTATCGTAGAAGTTATTAATTGCAAGGATGACCTTTGAAATCTATTATTGAATACTTAGAAGTCTCTTATGTGTTTCAGCATTCTTACAAGGGAATTGCTTTATGGATTTGAACCACTCTGGGGTACAGATATTTTCATTCTATCTGATAGACACATGGTTGTTTGAAGATGACTATATGCTATTTTCATAGAGAAATGTGTACCAAAATGATTAAATAATGTTAAAAAAGAAACAATAGGCCCAAAATGGACTCACCTGTGCAAAGGCCCATGTCACCAGACTGGGATTGAATACCTAACTTGATTATACTTTTGACCTCCCCCAGGAATTCAGTCGTAAACCAGTCCACCTGTAGTACCTGGTCAACACTAGTGAGTACTCTCGTGATATCCCCCTGCCTGTCTCCTAAAGGAAGGTGGCCTTGTCGCCCCTATCTGCTCTTTGCTAGTAAAACTTCCTTGTACTACCTTCTGCGTGTAAAAGAGTTTCGTTTTGTAAGATTCCTTAGAACTTCTTTCTTTCTGCTAGAAGGGATGCTGCCCAATTCATGAATCATTAAATAAAGGCAGGAAAAGATACTTAAAATTTACTCGGTTGAGTTTTGCTTAACAGACTCTACACTGATAAATGGACTGGAAGTGTCTACGTCCTTCTCTTCACTTATCCCAGCACTCTATTATCTGAAGCTGTGATACTCCATTCAAAGAGTCACTCTGTTATTTTCTCATTTTGCAGTAGCACAATATGACAGGCAAATAATTGGGACACCCAAATAAGTGGGACAACAAAGTCCAAGGTATGTATTATGAAGCTGTATTATGTATTATGAAGTTCATCTAAATATGTGCTTCAAATAAACCAGAATCATTTGGTCTATGTAGATGTTTCTTTATCCCTTTGTACTTTTTCTGAACTTCTAATTGAATGTCTATGACTGTCTCCATAAGAGTAGAATATTGGGACAAGATTACTAAAAATAATCCTATGTTTTTGTGCTTTATCTTAGCAATATTTCCCTTTACAGTTATACCACATTCTGACTTTTGATTTTTATTTTGAGTTTATAAGAATACATTTTAGGTTTAGAATAGATTTATATTTATAGAAAAATCACAAAAAGATCACAGAAAGCTCTCACATCCCAACCTAGCATCCACTATTAGTCACAACTTTAAATGCAATGAATATTAGCATTGTATTTTATTACAATTAATAGATGAATACCAATACATTATTTTTAACTAAAGTCTATATTTTATTCAGATTTCCTTAAATTTTTACCTAATATCTTTTTTTATCTATTCCATAATTTCACTCAGGATACCACAGAATCTTTAATCATCTTGTGTCTTTAGGTGTCTCTTGTTCATGACTGAAACTTTTCTTGTTTCTTATGACCTTGATAGTTTTGAGGAGTGTTGGTCAGGCATTTCATAGAATGTCCCTTTCTGGAGATTTTTCTTGCATTTTTGTCATTATTAGATTCGGTTTAGGGATTTGGGGGAGGAAGACCACAGAGGTAAAGTGCTCCTTTTATCGCATCATACCGGAGGTGCATATTATCCAGGTACATCTAGATTGACTTACAACTACCTATGTTAACACTGATCACCTGGTTGAAGAAGTCTCTGTCATATGTTTCCATCGTTACTATTTTTCCTATTTTCAGTCTGTATTTTTTGGACTAGCACCCATACTTAAAGAGTAGAGAATTATGAGGACTATTCTCAAAAAACAAAGTATCAACTTAAATTACTTGAAATTCATTTTCATGGGATATGATCCATTATCTCTAATTTATTTAGTTATTCAATCATTTACTTATATTAATATGGATTCATAAGATATTTATTTTTACACTTCTGGATATAATCTGATGATAGTTACAGTTTTTGCTCAGATTGTTTCAGTTTGGGCCATTTGGTGCTTTCAGTTGGCTACAGTGTTCTTTTGACATTATTGTGGAATTTTGGGGCATAGTCTCCTAATTTGTAACACTTTAAGATGCTCCAGGCTTACCTTGTATATTATTGATCCCAGCCATTTCCCAAGGTTGTGACAAATGAATAGTCGCACAAATCCGCATTAGATTATTATACAAAGTAACTTCCCTGTCCCTCCTCTCCGCTACTCCTAGAGCCCCTGTGCTTCACCTAATCAACTCTCCCGTCTCTGAAACCTGTTTGCAACCATGGATCTGTTACTGTCTCTGTAGTTTTGTCCTCTCCACAAGGCCATGGAAATGGAATCATATAGTATGTAGCCTTTCAGAGTGGCTTCTTTCATTTAGAATTTTAATTTAAGATGAATCCATATATTTGCATTTGTTGGTAACTCATTCCTTTTTTACTACTGAATAATATTCCAGTGTATGGATGTAGCAGGGTTTGTTTGTCCATTTATGTATCGGAGGATACTTGGTTGTTTCCAGATTTTGAAATTATGAGTAAAGCTGCTATAAGTATATGCTGAGTTTTGTGTAGTTATAAGATTTCAAATAAACTAGTTAAAAAGTTAGTAACATGGTTGCTGGATTGTATGGTAAGAATTTGCTTTGTAAGACACTAACAGTCTTCTAAAGCAGGTGTAGTATTTTGAATTTTCATCAAAAATGAATAAGAGGTCCTGTTAGTCCACATCCTTGCTAGCAACTAATATTGTCAGGTTTTTTTTGTTTGTTTGTTGGATTTTAGCCATTTAATAGATGTGTAATGGCATTTCATTATTTTAATTTGCATATCCTAATGACAAATGATGAATATTTTTATGTGCTTATTTACAGTTTGTATCTGCCTTGGTGAGGTGTCTAGAACTCACTTTTTAATTGGGTTCCTTGTTTTCTTTTTGTTGTTCTAAAAGTTTTTTATGTATTTTACAAACAAGTCTTTTATTAGATATATGTTTTGCAAATATTTTCTCCATGTCCCTGTGGTTTGTCTTTTTATTCTTCTAACAATATCTTTCTCAGAGTGTAACTTTTTAATTTTAATGAATTCCAACACATCTATGTTTTTTTCATATAGATTGTGCTGTTAGTGTTAAATTTAAAAACTTACCACCAAATCTAAGTCATACTGACTTTTTCCTGTGTTTTAGGCTAGAAGTATTTTAGTTTACATTTTATATACATTGTGATCTACTTTGAACTAATTTTTGTGCGACGTCCAAGTTCTAAGACTTTATTGTTGTTATTGTGTTGGTTTTTTGGCATATGGATGTTCAATTAATCCAAACCCATTTATTGAAAAAAATCATTTCTTCTCTGAATCATCTTTGCCTCTTTATGAAAGATAAGTTGAGTATATTTGCGTGAATTGATATCTGGGTTCTCTATTCTGATACATTCATCTTATTTTTTGTCCTTTGGCTAACGCCATGCTGTCTTCTTTATGGAAGATTTATAATAAATCTTGAAATTGGATAGTATGAGCCCTTTAACTTTCTTTTTACCCTCCTCCCACTCTCACCCATCCCTCTCTTATCCCCCTTTCCCCTCCTTCTCCTCCTCCACCCCCACCTTCCCTTCCCCCTTCTTACTCCTTCCCACCCTTCCTCCCCTCTTTTCCTTCTGTGTAGAATTACTTAATTGAGATCTTTTAACATTCACATACATTTTATAATTGGTTTTTTGATATCTGCAAAATAGCTTGCCAGGGTTTTTAATGTTACCACATTGAATCTATGGATCCAGTTGGAAAGAATTGACATCTTAAAAATATTGGGCCTTGTAATCCATGAACATGGACTACCTCTCTACTTACTTAAGTCTTTAATTTTTTTCATCAGCATTTATAGTTTACCACATAAATCATGTGCATATTTTGTTAGATATGTATTTATACATTTATTGTATGATATTTTAAATGATGAGGTTTAATAAGTTTCACGTTTCAAATATTCATCTCTTATAAATAAGAAAACAGTGGACTTTTAAACATTACCTTTGTATCCTGCAACCTTGCTATCCTCACTTATTATTCCAGGTAAGCAGATCTTTGCCTGTCTATCTGGATCAGGTGACATTTTACCCTGATATCTCATTTCTCTAATACATCCATGAGAAGTCACTGATTTCTCAGTTTCTCTGGCTTTTTCTGTTTTTAGGACAGAGTAAGGAAGCTCAAGTTTCACACATCAGCACAAAGCAGATGTTCTCAAATCTTGGTTTTTAAAAGTTCCCATTCTTTGTTTTTAGTCATATTTATTAATGTTTATCCTTGAAGTTTGAATTGTTTATCTTCAGGTAATATAAAATGCACAGAGAATGATAAATAGCAAATCTAAGTTATAATTATTACTGCTCTAAAGACAATTTTGTTTTTGTTTTTGTTTTTTATTAGTTTTATTTTGGTATCATTAATCTACAATTACATGAAAGACATTATGTTTACTAGGCTCCCCCCTTCACCAAGTCCCCCCCACATACCCCTTCACAGTCACTGTCCATCTGCTTAGTAAGATGCTGTAAAATCACTACTTGTCTTCTCTGTGTTGCATAGCCCTCCCCGTGCCCCCCCACACTATACATGTTAATCATAATGCCCTCTTTTTTTTTCCTGCCCTTATCCTTCCCTTCCCACACATCCTCCCCAGTCCCTTTCCTTTTGATAACTGTTAGTCCATTCTTGGATTCTGTGCTTCTGCTGCTGTTTTGTTCCTTCAGTTTTCTTTTGTTCTTATACTCCACATATGAGTGAAATCATTTGGTACTTGTCCTTCTCCGCCTGGCTTATTTCACTGAGCATAATACCCTCTAGCTCCATCCATGTTGTTGCAAGTGGTAGGATCTGTTTTTTTCTTATAGCTGAGTAATATTCCACTGTGTATATGTACCACATCTTCTTTATCCATTCATCTACTGATGGACATTTAGGTTGCTTCCATATCTTGGCTATTATAAATAGTGCAGCGATAAACATAGGGGTGCATCTGTCTTTTTCAAACTGGAGTGCTGCATTCTTGGGGTAAATTCCTAGAAGTGGAATTCCTGGGTCAAATGGTATTTCTATTTTGAGCATTTTGAGGAACCTCCATACTGCTTTCCACAGTGGTTGAACTAATTTACATTCCCACCATCAGTGCAGGAGGGTTCCCCTTTCTCCACAACCTCGCCAACATTTGTTGTTGTTTATCTTTTGGATGGTAGCCATCCTTACTTGTGTGAGATGATATCTCATTGTAGTTTTAATTTGCATTTCTCTGATGACAAGTGATGTGGAGCATCTTTTCATGTGTCTGTTGGCCATCTGAATTTCTTCTTTAGAGAACTGTCTATTCAGCTCCTCTGCCCATTTTTTAATTGGATTATTTGCTTTTTGTTTGTTGAGGTGTGTGAACTCTTTCTATATTTTAGATGTCAACCCTTTATCAGATCTGTCATTTATGAATATATTCTCCCATACTGTAGGATTCCTTTTGTTCTATTGATGGTGTCCTTTGCTGTACAGAAGCTTTTCAGCTTGATATAGTCCCATTTATTCATTTTTGCTTTTGTTTCCCTTGCCTGGGAAGATATGTTCAAGAAGAGGTCACTCATGTTTATGTCTAAGAGATTTTTGCCTATGTTTTTTTCTAAGAGTTTTATGGTTTCATGACTTACATTCAAGCCTTTGATCCATTTTGAATTTACTTTTGTGTATGGGGTTAGACAGTGATCCAGTTTCATTCTCTTACATGTAGCTGTCCAGTTTTGCCAGCACCATCTGTTGAAGAGACTGTCATTTCCCCATTGTATGTCCATGGCCCCTTTATCGAATATTAGTTGACCATATATGTTTGGGTTAATGTTTGGAGTCTCTATTCTGTTCCATTGGTCTGTGGCTCTGCTCTTGTGCCAGTACCAAATTGTCTTGATTACTGTGGCTTTGTAGTAGAGCTTGAAGTTGGGGAGTGAGATCCCCCTACTTTATACTTCTTTCTCAGGATTGCTTCGGCTATTTGGGGTCTTTGGTGTTTCTATATGAATTTTTGAATTATTTGTTTCAGTTCATTGAAGAATGTTGTTAGAAATTTGATCGGGATTGCATCAAATCTGTATATTGCTTTGGGCAGGATGGCCATTTTGACGATATTAATTCTTCCTAGCCAGGAGCATGGGATGAGTTTCCATTTGTTAGTGACCTCTTTAATTTCTCTTAAGACTGTCTTATAGTTTTCAGGGTATAGGTCTTTCACTTCCTCGGTTAGGTTTATTCCTAGGTATTTTATTCTTTTTGATGCTATTGTGAATGGAATTGTCTAAAGACAATTTTGAATGAATCTAAACAATAAATGAATGTCAGTTATTCAGAGGCAACTTTTTATTTAAACAATCATGGACATTTCCCTTTTACTTTTTTTTTTTTCCTATGAAGCCCAGTATGAAGTTCTTGAATACCAGGAAAAAATTTCCTGCTAACCTCTGAGCTATTCTTACTTTTAGAGTGGAAACACAGCAGGGGACCAGTGGAACATATATTTGGGAAAAAAAAGTAGTCAGTTGTTGGCCACATTTGACTGAGGATACTCAGGCATGCACATACTCATGCTAACGTGATTAGCACCTTACCTGGGCTCACATGAGGAGGACAGAGAGCAGCGCTGAGAGAGTGGGATGGCTGTAGGCCACTACTTGTTCTAACATTGGTATTTCTCTTTCAGTTCTCCTGAAACATCATTTTCTGTTGAAAAGAGTAGTCCACTTGCATGCAAGAAGCATTACTAAAACACATGTATTTCCACATAGAATCTGTCCTAAGTCACACATGCCATGAGACAGTCAGAGTGACTGACTTCAAGATGAGAACACATGAAGCAGGGCTTTAAAACCTGTAGTCCATGCACCATTCTCCCAGGAGTTTCATTAAGGCCATCCTGGGTATTTTGCTGCCTCTGTGTCTGTTTTAGCACTTGGGAGAGAAGGAACATTGAAACATGTACTTGTAAGAATGTGCACAGTGTGTGTGTGTTGGGGGGCATATTAAAGTGTTATAAGTTAGTGATTTAATACCTATGATGAAATTTGTTATACCTCTCATAATTTTTGTATGTGTATGATTTACCCTATTGTATTTATAGCTACTCTATTCAATCCTAATCATTTTGTTTTTTGACCTACAAAGAAGTATATATAGACAAACAGAAATTATATAAAATCTAATAAATCTATAGCAGTAGAGTAGCTAACTAAAGATACTCTAATTTAATTGCCAATTTAACTACTGCAGTTATAAAACCTAGGAGAGACAAAGTTTTCTTCTTTGTACATAATATAAGTAAGATATATCCTAAGACATTGCCATGATTTAACACATGAATATTTCATGGCTTCCATTGCATAAGATAATTTCTTTACCTCTTCTCCCTGTTAACCATGAAATGTTATATCATGCTTGGGTGTGTGCTCTGAAGCAATGAGAGAGAATATCTACAAAATAACAAATGCTTCCTGTTACTGAGAGTGATGATTACAAAGTTACTTTTCTATCTGGGTTGTTGCTCATAGCAAAATAATGGATTGGCAGCTGGGATACAGTAAAAAATACTCTGAATTTGGGATCAGAGTTGTGGGTTAAGTTTAAATATAGCCTTTCCTATTAGTAGCTGTATGCATTATCTGCTGTATAACAAATTATCCCAAAACTTGGTGTCTTAAAACAATAAAAATTTGTCATGTCTTAACAGATTCTATGAGTCTGGAATTTGCGACAGGCTTAGTTGTGTAATTCTGACGTAGAGTCTTGCATGAGGTCACAGATGAGATATCAGCCAGGGCTCTGGCCGTCTGAAGGCTTGACTGGATTAGAACATCATCTGTCTGTGCGCCTCATTTACAAGATGTTTGAAGGAGGAATCCGCTCCTTACTGGCACCTGGCTCCCCTGCCGGACAGAGCGGCCCAAGTAGGGAACAGGGAAGAAACTGCAGTGCCATTATGACCTAGTCTTGGAGGTCATCCATCGCAATTTCTACATGGTCCATTCATTGGAAATGAGTCACTAAGGTGAGCTCACACTCCAGGGCAGGAGAACCAGGCCCCGTCATTTGAAGTAAGAAATGACAAAGAACGTGTGGGCATATTTTAAACCACCACAGGAGCTGTATAATCTTGAGTAATATAACCTCTTTGAATATCAGTTTCCTTCACAAGTGAAATTAACAGTATCTACCTGTAAGAATTATTAAAGTAACTAAACAAGATGATGCATGTGGCATATTTTGCAAAATAGTAACTGCTCTATGAGTGTAACCTATGAGCAGATAACAGTATCAGTGCACAGTCAGTGCTGCTTTGTCATGGACTTGCTATGTGGGGGGGCACTTGGTGTAATGACCTCCAAGTTGGGCGGACCGCAGTACTTTGCAAACTGTGTCAGAGACAGAAACATGCAAACCCTGAGTGTTATACGTACCACATGCATCGGCTGCGGTAACCATAAGGGACAATCATTGTATGATGACAACTTGATTTTCAACGAGTGAGGCACAGTTAAAAAATCAGGAGTATTTACCTCATCTTTTCAGGGGCTTGTCAAATGTGTGTTGTTCTTTTCCCACATGAGAAGAAGTTGGAGACAGGCAGGCAGTGCGCGGCTGTTGCAGTAGCTGCAGGTCTACAGCCTGTCAGGGGCTCGGGCCCCGCCCGTCACCACACTCCCATCATTGTTGTGGCCTTGTTACTGTTCCCGGCTCTGCCTGCAGCATTGAGCCTATGTTCCAGCCAGAGCAGAGGGACGGAGGACAAAGGGTGTGCTGAGCATGCCTGGCTTTTTATTTTTTTAATTTTATTTTTAAATACATTTATTTGGAAAAGTTGTAAGAATAGTAGAGATTTCTCATGTGCCCTTTCTCCAGCCTCACTTGATGCTAGCATCCTCCTTAGCAATAGTATATTTATTGAAATCAGGAAATTAGCATTTACTATGAACTATTTAATTGTTATTAGTAGCACTATCATTACTGTAACTATTACTATTAACTCATATACTATTATTTTTTAATAATATAGTAAAAACAAAAATATATGGCATAGAATATAAAATGCAGTAATATAGGATATTAATAGTAATATCATTACTATTTTTAGTCAAATACTAACTTACAGACCTTACTACTATTTTCTAGTTTTACAAGTGATACTTAGCTCCAGGTTATTTATTTATTCACCTTATCTCCTCTGTTTTCTCCAATCTATGCCACTCTCACTTGTCTCTTGTTTTCTGTCACCTAGAAACTTTTGACGAGTACTGGCCAGTTGTTCTGTAGAATGCTCCTCATTGGGTTTGTCTGATGTCTTTACATTATTAGATTGAGGTTATGCATTTTTGCAAAAATACTGTAGTGGTGATGTTGTACTCTTGTCGGGTGGCACTGGGTGCATGAGCTACAAGCCTGGATCGTCTGGCTTTGATGGTGTCTGCCAGGTTTACATTTCCTGTGCCCTCGATCCCATGTGATGAGCTAAGCATGGCTATTTTTACCTTTGTAATTTATATGTGTTTTCTGTAGAGTTATTTTGAGGCTATGGAAATATCCTGTTTTTCATCATACTCATTTACCCACTAATTTTAGCAGGTGACTTTTGCCTGCAGCAACTCTTTCTGTAGTGTTGGTTTAATTCGATGACTTCTGTAAGTCCATAAAACCAAATCAACGAGAAACCACAGAAATCAAAATCATAGGTTAATACTGAAATGTGATTGTCTAGTTGTAAAAAAACAAAGTTGGGGCAGTATGGTTTTATCATGAGAACCAAAGAAAAGTGACTAGTTGGGGCAGTTGGGTCTTATCATGAGAACCAAAGAAAAGTGACTAGTTTGAATTTCTAATCATAAATGCAGGTTTCTTAAGTCTTCCTCTAAATATGAAAACAGCCAAATATATTTACAACAGGAGTAACTCGATGTACTTTCAGAAGCCAAGGATGATACCAAAACAATGTAGCTAAATTCTCTTGCCAGGACTGGTAGATCTGCAAAGAAAGAGAGAATTGCTATAGATATGCTCTTTCAAACTGGGCAGAGGTGGGAAAAGAAGCAGAGGTTCATCATAGATGATGGATTAGTTTGCGTCCTGTTTTCAAGAGGAGAGAGAAGGCTCTGGTTCTTTATTCTTTCTATATCACATCACAGTTTGTAAAAGTTAGATGATTAGGGCTTTCATTACTTACTAACAGATGAAGAACAACAGAGAAAATACTCATGCTAAGACTACGTGGCAGCTCTCAAACCAAGTAGGTAATCCACTCTGGGCCCCAAGATAGAGTTTCTGGATTGACTGTTTGTGAAGAAATTTGTCAGCATTTGAGACACAGCTGAGCAACTTCACCAAGGAGTGTTGAAACAAATCAACCTGGAAGTCAAAGGCTGTGTGTCACAGAGGGTTGGTGGCATTAATTCTACATTAATTAACACCACAGTTATTTCCCAAAATAGAAAAAATGTGACACAAATATGAGTCCAGGGACATTTCTCTTACAAACTCTAGGTCAGACATTTAGCTTTTCCTTTGCTCTGGTGAAGGGCGCTCATCAGTGATGCTGTAGAGGCTCAGTGAATAGCCTCTGGGTCAGTCGCAGAATCCAGTCCTGCCCTTAGACTCAGGAGAGAGGGATGTGCGCTGGATTCCAGACTGAAGGGGCCCTCTTCCGGCCCTCTGGGGGGCACCATCCTGCCTCCCCCGTGGGACAGGGAGCCCGAATATCCTGTGGGCCACGAGAACGTGACCACAGGCAGCCTGTGCCGGCTTCCACTCCATGCTCCTGGAATTTCTCCTGCACCGTCTGGAGCTTGTGTGTCAGAGCAAGCAGGCCTCCTGTGGATTCTGCTTCTTACATCAGACCACATCTCACCAGTATGTGCCTCTAAGGAGATACGGATGTCACTTGATTATGGGGCCAATTTGCATATACACAAACCCAGGGATCCACAAGGAGTGGCAGGGGCCAGAGTTGTCTGTGGGTGAGTGTGCCAGGGGGTAGTTCATGGTAGGAAGCTTTCCTGTCTCCACCACATACTCCAGGTGGGAGACAGAGAAATCCACCAAGCCTAAATTCAAAGTATACCAGAAGGTCTAATTATCAAGGTAAGAGAATAGGATATCTTAGTTATTTAAGAGATCATTTCTGTGTTTTCTGAATAATGTATTTTTGGTGCGGTAAAATATGCATAAATATAAATATATATAAAATATACATAAGATGGACCACTTTATCATCTTTAAGCATACCATTCAGTGGCATTAAACACTTGCACAATGTTGTGCAACCATCACCGCTATCTGCTTCATCACCCCAAGTAAGAATTCTCACACCCATGCGCCATTAGCTCCACAGCCTCTTCTGCCTCAGTCCCTGGTCCCCTCTCTGCTCTCTATGTGCTCAGGAACTTTCCTGTCCTAGGTACTTCGTGGAAGTGGAATCACATAGGATTTTTCCTTTTGTGTCTGTCTGCTTTCACTTAGCAGTGTTTCCAAGGTTCGTCCGTGTTGTAGCATGTACGCAAGTGTCGTTCCTCTTTTGGCTGAATAGCCTTCTGTTGTATTTATGTACCGCATTGTGTTCGTCTCTTTATCTGCTGATAGGCACTTGGGTTATTTTTGACTATTGTGAACAGTGCTACTATGAACATTGGTGCACAACTATCTGTTTGAGTCCCTGTTTTTAATTCTTTGCATATATACCTAGGAGTGTAATTGCTGGGTCATATGGTAATTGAATGTTGAACATTTTGAGGAACTGCCAAATGTGGCTGCTTCCTTGGTATTAAACTTATTGTTTGCACATATAGTACGTGGACCTCTGTGTAGCCCTGGGGCCTGAAAATATTAGAGGCAGGGCCTGACAGCAGCCTTCTAGGTCTATAAATATAGATTGTCTGTCCATCCTTATACATGTCATTCTCTTACCTTTTTCTCCTTCCCTATCTATATTGCATAAATGAGAAATCTAAGTTTCCATCAGTGTTCAAGCTTGGAAACTTTTGTCATATTAAAAAAAAAAATCCAAGTCAAGCTGTTTTGTGGTATTTCAGATCTGTCGGAACCCAGGAAGTAATAGGAATGTAAAAGGAAAACTTGATCTCCTGAGGTTTTCTACACTAAAGTAGCTTAGATAAAAATTAAGCCTTTAAAATTTTTTGAGATTTATATATCAATGCCTTGATTAAAAAAATATATTTTATTGCTAGCTTCTTTGGAAAGGAAAGGACTCAGTTCCCCTCCAAGGCTTTGTAGAAATTTTTTGTCTTAAATACCATAGCTTATAAAAATGAGTCTTTTAAAATTGGGAAGGATGTCAGAAAGAAATGTGAAAAAGGAAGAAAAGCAGAAATTAAAGGAAAGAATGAGCAGTACACTCACAGTGAGACCCAATTCAAACTGTTTGGGGACAGCTAGAGCCTTTCAAAACTTTTGAAGTTCATACAGTAGGCTGATCCCTAACAACCCATATTCTTGAAAAATTAACTAGAAAACTAGCATGAGCTAAATGTCTCTATGCTTGAATTAGAAAATGGGGACAGGGCTTGCTGCCTTCAGGGAAGGGCTTTAATCAGAATGTCTCTTCATCCTGGCTTTTGACCTTTCCTAGCATTCATTTGTTTTTTTCACACTGGTTTTGAAAGAGCCTGTGGCTCTAAGAAAAGAAGGATGGATATCTTCATCTTGCTTACCGCAGTTTATGTCAAGATTTCGCCCTTGGAGAAGCACCTACGCGCGCCGGTGACAGAGAGCAATGATGATTCAAAAGCAGTTTCTGCTTTTGTTAAACTTTTATTTCAGAAGTCCTGGAAGCACATCACATTACTGATATGAAAAATTCTACCTGTAATGTATGAGTAACTCTTTGGGAATTATATTTTCTGATAATAACATGTATTTCGCCAACTGGTTTCCTTCCTAATTTCTTCTAAGGACACCATGCATTTTGCACCCCCAAACAACCTTTCTGCCCTTATATATGCCTGAGAATAATAAGTGGTATTTCCCAAAGACTATTCCAACCGAGTAGCAAATTAGCCTGTTTTTCACATAGTGAGATATTGATGAGCATGGGGGAATTCTGCATACCATCCTCAGGGAAGCATTAGAACCCAGAAACCTCCCCACCTCTCTCGCTCCTGTGACCCTCATCTTGTCGTTAACATTTTGGAGCAGCATTGATCTATACGTATGATTAATCTGTTAGTAAATCTTTTTTCTCACTGGACTTTAAGGATCTTGATGGTAGGACAATACTCAATTTAAACATTGGAAGTTGTTTTGCTTCTGATATTATTTCATCCCTTCCTTGGTATTCAGTGTGTTGTTTTGGTGATTCCATAAAAGAAAGTGTGGGCAGTGGAAAGAAGGAAGACTTTGGAGAAAGGGATTCAGAAATCAGTCTTTAGCCACTAATTAACTCTAAGAACTAAAGTAGTTATGTATTGGATTATCATTTATTTTTACAGTAGATCTAGATTTGATCCTTGACCAATGTGAGCATTAGGAACACTGACCACCGCACAGTCAAAAATCTTCATGTAACTTTTGACTCCCCCAAAACTTAACTACTAATTACTTGCTATTGACCCGGAGCCCAACTGATAACATAAAGAGTCAATTATTCAGATCGTGTATATGTATTGTATATTGCATTCTTACAATAAAGAAAGCTATTTCTCTAGAAAGCTAGAGAAAATAAAATGTTTTTTCAAATTGTCACAAATCTCCAAAAAATTTTCCAATATATTTATTGAAAAAGTATGTGTATAAGTGTACCTGCACAATTCAAAACTGTGTTGTTCAATGATCAATTATGTTTTAAAAATAATAATTGAGACAAAAACAAATAATCAATAATTGTTCCAAGTTGCTGAATGTAGCTTTCATTTAAAGTGAATTACTCTCTGTGTGGGACTAAATAGAATTTTGAAGTCTGATATCGCTAACAAATAATTTACCAAATTCTCACGCAAAACTACCTTTAAGTAAAAGCACTGCTGAGAATTAGAGTAACTTGAAGTCATTTCGGGGTGTCCATTTTGATGCAAGAAAGCCATTGGCCCTGGATAATTTGCAAATAGCTTGTGCTTTTATCCTTATTCTGAGCTCCACTGTTTTATGCAACTAATACACTATGAATTGCAGCCCTGTCTTCACAGAAAAGTGAGTTTGTGGACGGCATGTATTTTACATTACACTCACCGTTCTCACCCCAGTCTTATGCTCACCCTCCCACATTTTCTGACCCCGTGCTCAGTCTTCCACCAATTCTTTCCACCTCCCCCAAAGCTTTCCAACTTCTGACTTCTAATCTGCCACTGAAGCTTGCAGTCTGGATTTTCATCTGAGTGACCTTTCCTTCCTATTTTAAAAACATTACTTCACAAATTTTAAAAGTCAACTCTCTTTGCCATAGAGTCTATTTTTTTCTTCAACCTTCTTTAAAAAAAAATATTAAAAATCGCTACATTTAACATTGTGAGTATTCATTATACTGACCTTTTTCTTATATAGTCCTCCTTGAACCAATTCACAGTTAGCTTCAAAAATGAAGCATAATGTGATATTTTTAACAACATCCCTGGCATGTACACACATATATAAGTGAAAATATGTGCAAAAAATATACTTGTGTTAAGGTTTTCAGCATACATAGGGAAAACATTTTGGTGCTTAGGAGGATCTCTGGGAATAGAAACTGTTGTTTTTTGTCAGGGATCATGTATTTAGGTATAAGTCATTAACATTGCTTTATTCAACACTTATTCAGTGAATGGTACATGTTAACTATGTGCGCAATTAAAATTCAAATTATGGAATACTCTTGCTTTATTTAGATATCGTTTATAAATATGGGTAGCATTGGACATATTTTGTGTAATTTGCAGGCTCAAGAACCATTTGTTAGAAAAAATTTTCTTTGGAGAAGGCAGTTATCAATGGCCTACTTTATCTCTAGTTTTCTTGGTTATTAAATGTGATAATTATAAACTTTAAACTACCATAATTTATGTTTTTGCTATTCCAAATTTTGGGGATTTTGTATTTTAAATACTTATAATTGCTACATAGTCCACAGAAATATGTGACTTGAAAATGAGATGCTGGAATGCCTTTAATAACTCGCAGGAGCTGGCCTGCTTCTTTGGGCATACTGTTTCAGATATGGACCGGTGAACCTGTAGCATCAACATGTTTATCACTTGATAATCTGGTCATCGTGTGCTGTGTGCCTCACTGATACTACCTGCCATCTTTATTAATCAGGATGTACTAAGTTATGCTGCGGTAACAAGTGACCTCAAATCTTAGGAACTTGTAGTAAAGCCTATTTCCACTTACGTGACCTGTTCATCACCACTTGGCCCCAGCTGTGGCCCACCTCGCCTTCCTTCCAGGACTCCAGCTGCCTGAGCATCTTCTCTCGAAGGCTGCTGTTAAAGGGAACAAGGACGTGGTGAATACATCTGTACTGCCTCTCTAAAGTTCTCCTTGGAAGTGACACATTATTTCTGCTCACATTTTATTAGCGGAAACAAGTGACATGCTAAGCCTGATGTGAACAGTGTCAGAACAGAGAGGAGCAGTACATATTTGTGATTTGTGAACAATACTACAGTCTACTAACATGTCATAGAATAATGTTAGAGTCTAGTATATTTCAGTCACTGATTCTCAGTGTTCCTTGTACTTGTTTACATATTTTTCCAGAAACTAGTGTAAATTAAAAAACCCACAACATTCCAGAAAAATTGTTTTCCCGTATTCAATATCAATGTCCTACATGCCACTTTAATCAGTGTGAAAAAATCAGATGGCTCAGGTTTTAATGGCTAGTAATTTTTGCCTAATTATTTGATGTAATTGTTTATGTTGATCACATTACTATGAGTAAAAAGAGTCTCCTCAGACCACACACACACACACGCACACCACATTAGAGAGGTTAAGCTTCTCTTAGCAAGTTATGTTTCAATCTGTGGGTGGAGGACTCTATTGAACTGCCGGGATTCTGTTGGTGGTTTCTCTGACAATTTCTTACGCTGTGGTCATAACCTTTTCAGAGCAGCCAGCTTATCAGAGGTCTGTGTAGCGATTCTGCTCCTAAGAGAGGAAAAAAAAAAAATCTATCCTACTGAGTACAGTCACCTAATGTCTCCTTTTGGACTTTAGGAGACAAAGGTTTGGTTGGTAATGGTTGGCCTCCTTAATACTCTTTAATTAAAAGATGTCACTAACAGTTTTAATTTACCATTGTATCAGAATTTAGTTGAGAATCATCCTACTATTGAAAGTCCAAGATACTTTTGTGCTATAACTATGAATATAGAAGGTATTTTTTAAAGTCTAGTTCTTTTTCCTCTGCCAGTCTCATTTTAGTACACAAATATTTCCCCAGTTTTTAATGGATCATATTTCAAAATACAGCTGTAATCAAAAGATTACTTAATTTGGAGCATATTAATAATTCTAGTTTTACAACTATAACATAGCAGGCTTATTTCATCAATTCCAGTCAAAAGTTCCTTTGTAAGAGATGAGAACTTACTTTTCCATTTTTTAGATTTTCTAAAATATCTGGTAACCAAAACACAAAGGATTATCATTATATGATGTGGTTTCCTCTGTGTAATGTATCACATACAGTATCTTATTCCCAGCTGAATGTAATTATTTTTAAAGCAACTAAGGAACAAGAAATAGGGATGCATTGACACAAATAGACAGTAGTGAATTCAGAATGCATAGAGGAGTGTTCAAATTAAAGCAAACGTTCCCATGCCCAATTACCTAATGTGTAATTGCAGCTATTCATTGCACTTGATTCTTCTCTTCAACTTCTTCCTTTCCCTCTCCCAACTCCTCCCTCCCACTTTTTGCATGACAGCTTAGTAATAAACCCAGAATGCTTAGCTATTTCCTCCTTGAACCGCCCGCCTTCCGAAGGCCATGTTCAAGATTACATGCTCTAAAGATACTCTCAGTAGGAAACCAGAATCTCTGTAACCTCGTATTTCTCCTTGAAGGTTTTAGATGTGAACAACTGTGTTAAGCAGATGATGATCTCTGTGCTCAGAAAGGTGAAGGACAAAAAAATGTGTGTTTGGGTGGGGGTGTGTGAGAGACAGAGACCTCCACAGGCGCACACACAGTGTGTAGTGCTAATGCTTACAAAATGGAGAATGAGAAGACATAAAGAATAAGAAATATAGGGAGAGTGGTAGTGGAAAAACATTACCCCTTCCCTTGAATTTATTTTTAAAGTTAATATCATGGAAGTCCCTAAAATCTGAAGGATCACATGAAAGATATATTCACACTTTTTTTAAAGCGTACATGACTGCTATGGATTGTGGAAGTGTTAAAAATTAAGGTTATTTTCAGTATTCAAACTGTGGAATCCTCAAGCATATGTTGGTCCCTCTAATCGTGTCCTGTAGGTCACTGGTGCTTCTTTCACTCTTATTTAATCTTTTTTTATTGCTCTTTCTCAGATTCAGTAATTCCCATTGTCTTACCCTCAGGTTTGTGGACTCTTGCTTCTGCCTGCTGGCATGTGTCTTTGCATCCCTCTAGTGAATATTTCATGCTACTTTTCGACTCCAGAATTTCTTTTTGGTTCCTTTTTAGATTGTTGATAATTCCTTTTTGTTCATACATCATTTTCTTGACTCTCTCCACATATTCCTTTAGTTTATAAACATCTTGCAATACAGGTTTTAAAATGTCTGGTAGATGCGTCATCAAATTTTTTTCTGGGACAATTTTTTTTTTTTCCTTTGAATGGGAGATTTTTCCTGTTTCTTTGTAGGCCTCAAGAGTTTTTGTTACAAACTAGGCATTTGAATCTTGATACTATGGTAACTCTGGGCATCCTTGTCTTCCCCTTCCCAGCGTCTGCTGTTTCTGTCTTACTGATTGTTGCAGGCTTTTCCTGTGCTGGGTATGGGCTCGGGTTGTGAACCAGGTTCTTTTCAGAAGCCTCCCTAGCCTGTGTCTCCCCCTGGACATGCAAGGTGACTTTCTGATTTCCTCCTATACGCAGTTGCTTTTGATGGCCTCAGTTTTCAGTGTTGGGCTCCTAAAAGGGGAAAAAGAGAAGAATGAAGAGGGGAAAAATACATCACCTTTTATGCGCCCGGTAGTTGCTCCAGCCAGAGAGGGGAGGGGAGGGGGCTGGCTGTCACGGAGGAGGGCGCGCCGGTGGGGGCTGCTGCCTCTTGGTCTTCGTGTCTGTGGTCACTGGACAGACCCCAGCCCCTACTATTTGGTGTACAGTGTCCTTTCTTGCCCCCTTCAGTGGGCTCCAGACTTCCAAAATAATTATATCAAGCTGGTTCAGCCAGTATAATTTTTTCTGTGTGGGGAAACCAATTTCTGGTACCTCCTACTCCATATCTTCCCAAAATTCTCTTTCCTCAAACTTTTTATATCATAACATCTGGGATTGTAGCCCAGGAATCTATATTTAAACAATCTCTCTAGGTGACCATTTGCCTACTTCGTTTCCAAGCCAGAGATGGCTATTTAAGCACTCCCTATCCTCAGTGGGAAATGAAGGCACCATGAAAACCTTTGCCTATGAGTGTAGTTACCACATAATTTATTTTCTAAACCAGAACAGAATTGAGAGTAAAATGAGATGCTATTAACAATTATTTTATAATAGTAGATGAGCAGTGGGACTGTTCAGGAGAGTCATATGGGGACTGTTAAGTAAGAATGCACTCCGTGCAGTGTCGGCGGGTATGGCTACTGTGCTTCCGTCTAGATTGTGTATAAAAGTCTTGACTGTGTAGTGAGATAATATCCATGAAGTCCAGGTATTCATACATAACAATCCAAAGTCATTTTCTTGCAGAGAATTATATGTATATCATAAAAAAATAACATTTGATCTATTGAATCCATGTTATGTCATATGAGTTATAAATATTTTACTATCTTGTTTTTATCTAGTCAGTGTATATAATGTGTTGTGGGCATCTGATACTCACTTCTAGATTGCCCTCCACAATAGTCTAGCAAAATCTTAGGCAGGGTGTGGTGTCTTCTTACCCCGTCCACATTGGTCAGTTCTCTTCTGTGGTCACTCACTGGTCATGTTTCATACCATTGTGCGTGGAACTGATATCTTTCTTGTGTTAGAATCAATATTATTATTTTCAGAACATCTTGGTTTTTCCATTGGCAAATGTGCAAGTAAAACTTTAAAATCAAATATTTATAATTCTGTTCCGAACTTTGCTTCTTCTAACAAAGTGCAATTACTATGGGGCAGTTGTGCAGTGGTGTGTGTGTGTGTGTGTGTGTGTGTGTGTGTGTGTGTGTGTGTGTGTGTGAAAATGACATTCTAAATGGTTTTTGCAAAAGTATAACTAGAATCAGTTGAATTGAAAGCTAAAGTGGCTTTCCATTTGGAAAATAATGTAGATGTTATAGCAATTCTTGTATAAGAGAATTAAACAGCTCACTCTAAATGAAGCACCTCAGGGGATGTCATGACAGCTATAATGTTTATGGAGGAAATCTTCACTCTTGGAAAACTTGGGTATTACAAGAACTTGGAAAAGGAATGAAACAAATATCCAGCTGTGCCTCAGCAGGGGAAGTAAAATTATGTTCCTGGATCAATGGGCTCTTGTTATGGATGGAATTATCCAAACAATGTAAATAGTCATAGATAAGCGTAATCAGAGCTTTGTGAAATATGACTGTTCTGTTTAAATTCAGCTTATTACAATGGCCCCCAAATACATTTGGTATCAAATCAGTGTTGTAGTTATCAGCCTTGAATTTATCTCAACCTTGGTGTTTTATTTTTCCCTCAAGTAGTAGGAATTAGCCATTAGTGCATTTTTTGCCCCAAATATATTTTCGCATGCTGTGTCTGCTATAGTCTTTCTTATTTTTAGGCTATGCCCGATGCACCTGCTCAGTTTCCCTTGATGAGGTGGGCTGCGAACCCCCTTGGCGCCCCACGGCCATCTGACTGGCTGCCGCCCAGGGCCCCACGGTGATGCTCAGCTCCATGGTGATGCTTTTTGCTGAGGCACAGCTGGGTATTTGTTTCATTCCTTTTCCAAGTTCTTGCAGTGCCCAGGTTTTTCCAGAGTGAAGATTTTCTCCATAAACATTATACCTGTCATGACTTCCCCTAAGGTGCCTCAGTTAGGGTGAACTGTTTAATTCTCTTATAAAAGAATTGCTGTAGCATGTATATATTTTTTTCCAAATGGAAAGCCATTCTAGCTTTCATCTTAATCTAGACTGGTTACTCTTTCCAAAAAACACGGTCGTGAGTAAATGTCCTAAGTCACTGCACCAAAATTGGTGAACCCTCGTGTGGAAGAGGACGTGAGTTCCAGCATTGCACCTTTTCTCAATCACATGCCTCAGACATGAATTCTTCATAGCTTAGCACTGTGACACCTTCAAATCACTGTTCTTGCATTATTAAGATTTATTAATAGATGTAAAGCTTTTGTATTTTGGTTAATAAGATGCCAAAACTTCATTTGCTTGCTCCTGCTTTGGTGAGCTACGTAATATTGTGTTTGAAAAGAGATTTCATTGAACAAATATATGAAGACATACTTGCACTAGTGTGAAAGGAAAATAAAAATATGTGTCTGACACAAATAGAACCTGAGTGAACATGAAATTGTGGCTGCCATTCAGAACATGTGCCTTATCAGTATGATGTCAATGATGTGGATGTTTTATTTACTTTCTGTTTTGTCATGTTTATTTGGTTTAGATGTAGCTTTTGACCATTTCCGCATAATTTTAACAAAACATATAATAGCAAAAAAATGCTTAAGTTATGTTGTCATGATGCATGTTAAAGCTCACATTTTCCCTGAGGACAGAACGTTTTTGTAGTTGTGTCTTGAGAGAGGCCACAAGCAGATGCGGTGTCTACTGCAAAGTGGTCATTACTCTCTGTGTGCTCTCGGACTGGTCATTTAACATCTGAGTTTTAATTTTCCTCTTAGCTCTAACACCTGCTGTTCCCTAAAGCTGTCACTAAGCAAAAAGTGAAGCTTGTCACTTTCAGTTCTGTTAGAAGAGATAATTTCTATGCAATCAAGACTGTGAAAATGAATGAGCACAGCTTCAAATGCTTTTTTATAGAAACTTAGCCTTTGGGTTTAGGGCTACGTATAATGAATCAGAATTCGGGTAATTAATGTGAACTCAAACGTATAAAAATATCCTCAAGAAATTCAAAAGCATCAAATGTTCAAGTATGTAAAACATCTCTTTAATTTTTGTATTGAGGAAGAGCAAAGGACCCTGGCGAACGGCTGAAGGGTGAGTCCAAGCCTAAGGCTTGATTTCCGTGATGCTGAACCTGGTGGGAAACTGGAGAGAACCAGGCCGACTTCTTGATGGCATTCTTCTGTATTCTGAGCAAGGCTCAATGTATTTTTTTGTATTTTCTTCCAATTATCAGTCCCATGACTGTCCATGCACCACTATAACTTTAGAAAGGCTGACTTTTATTCTTTGCTTTTTCTTAATTGTATCACATTGCCTTGGTGGAAATAGTTTTAAAATATAATGAAGCAAATGGTATTAATTTAGAGGGTTACTGAAACTGAAAATTAGGGAGATGTAGATAATACAAACTAATGACACCAAGGTAATTCTGTTCTATGTTAGTATTAGACCTTTTATGACTAAATGAGGCTGAGTGTTCATCAGTATAAAGGACCTGAAGGAAGAAGCAAACACACTCAGATAGGGCGTAGCAATGTACTGGTTTGCTGTTTGCTTTTAATAATAGAAGCACCGTGAAGGGGTTACTACACAGGGTTGCCTTTGCTCTTTTGTTATGCATGCAGTCTAAGAATAGAAAGAAAAAAAAATAGCAGACAGAGAGAAAAAAAGAATCACCAAAGTGAGATTATTTGATGATTC
Source organism: Manis pentadactyla (assembly GCF_030020395.1). Classification (NCBI taxonomy): domain Eukaryota; kingdom Metazoa; phylum Chordata; class Mammalia; order Pholidota; family Manidae; genus Manis; species Manis pentadactyla. The sequence continues at coordinate 60,830,374 of NC_080035.1, read as the reverse complement.
ATCATGAAGAAGTTTTTATGATACTGAGCTTGACCCTGATCTGTAGTTCTTGACATTTAGCTCTTGAAAATATGTATTTGCTTGGCTGCTATTCTCAAGGGTAGAAACCCCGCTTTTACTGTAAGGACACGCTGACTTACAGGTGAGCACAGTTGGCTTATTTCCCTAAAGTCAGTAGGCGACCAGACCTTTTACTGCGTGCATCATTGTTTTGATGTTTCATTTGAAATCCTGTTCACATTCCCATGTGTGCATTAAACTGGTACAAGAGTGTATATACAGCTCAAATGATGTTCACCTTCATCAGTGTCTCACTGTAACTCCTTTCTTCCAAAGGGTGCGATGCCAGAGAAAAGAAAACTTCAGTGTGAAACTTGGAGGGAGTCTTGTCAGGACCCAGATAATTTTTTAAAAATCCATATTCGTTTCACTTTCTTAGTGTTGGTAATCCTTGAAGAAAACAGAGTCAAACCTTGTATTTTAATTAGGACTTTTTTCAGTATTTATGGCCTTGTGGAGCACAAGTAAAAAGGAAATTCTATGGGTATGTGTGAAAAGACAGAGGGTCAGGGCTGCTTTCTTGGTGAACAGATTTTACTCTTGTCTAAGTGTAAATGATAAACTTTAGTTTGTAATATGGAACCAGATGCAGTAAAACAGAAGCATAATATTTCAAATTAGAGATATTAAATCTATGTCTCTTGTAGTTAATAGTACAAGTAATAGTACAAGTACAGTGAATAGTAAAGTAGAATATATAAGAGAAGAAAAAGCAGCAATAATATTTCTTAACTAATTGAAACATTTGCATATAGACTTGTCATGTGTTATCACTTAGGTATTAGTCAAGGTATAAGCAAGTGTTTTTCATTTTCCAGGGTCTTGGCAAAGCGGGAGAGCTTGCAAACATGAATTGACTGGCCTTCTAAAGGTCTTTACTTATAACTATGATTATAATTTTCCCATCACCATGCTATAAATTAGTAAAAGAATATTGGCATTTTGCTATATATTTTAATTATCTTTAAATCATTTCTTATGGTGGGAATAATATCACACTAATTAAACTTTTGTTAAGCAAATTTTCAATGTAGGCTAAGTTTTAAAATCAATGCTCATTTCAGTTAGGGGATAACTTTGATTTTTTACTTCTTTGAAATCAATGTCTACATGCTTCCTGATAAATAAAAGTGTTCTATTTCTGACATAAAAATGAAGAGCTGTAATTTTCGTATTACCTAAGTTTAATGTCTTTATGGATATGTATTAGAATAACATAATATAGATAGATAGATATAGATGTTTATACATATAGATACATGCATATTGAAAAAAATAAATTCACCCCATGAAAAAAATATAGAAATATATATTCCATATATATGAAGTACATTAACATTGCCAGACCACAAAAGATATCCTGCATTTATAGAGTTTCTTACGTTTCTGGGTCTGCCAAATTTCCATATCTTGTTGCTGCTGTTTAAGAAAACTAAAAGGAAATTTAAAGTAGTGAGAGCATCCTCTTTAGGATCCATTTGGAAAGCTGTAAAGGGCATGAAAATATTGATCTTGGCCTTCTGCGTAGGTTTGAGGGATTTTAAATTTGTAATGGTGTATTCTCATCGACTCTGTGACTGTTCTTGAGCTCTGCTACCTTGTAGGAGACAGTATGATAACTCTTGTAAAACACTGCTTCTGTAACCTTTCTGGGGACATAGTGTCAGTGTGGGTCTTCACCAAACTACCAAAGGGAGTACTGGGAGCTGGTGGCCTCTCACTCACCCAGGCAGTGTTGCCCCATTTCCGTTGGACCGATGAGTTCCTAGTATCTTTATAAAAAGTCCCTTCTAAAAATTAATTCATTCAGGGTTGCAAGAAGCTAAGTACCTTCACTGATGCCATAGTTCCCCTGCATCAAGGGAAATACCCTGCGTAGGCAAGGGGTGCCCCACTCAGCCCCTGAGGCAGGCGTCCCTAACCACAGCTGGCATGCACCCCCAGCAACGTCAGGTGTAAGCGTGGGATTGTTCTCAGCATGGTGCTCCAGGAAGCATTACACATTAATCTGCAGCGGCATGGAAGAGAAAACTATTTGTCTGGCTGTCGTTTACAGCTTATTTTCTTCTGCTTTTACCAAGGGTTCTTTTTAAAATGAAATTGTAGTCAACTAGTGAGTATAAAGGTTACTTGTGGTGATATTTTTTTAAGTTCATGCTTTGTGATACATCCCCCCCACTAACTACAGAATAAATAATAATAATATTATAATATAAAAAATAAATTTAAATAATCAAAGGAAAAATGAGCTTCCCAGTGAGCCAGGAATCAGGAAGAAGGTTCAGTGGTAAATAGCGCTAAAGCCGCGGGTATGCCAGGCCCAGGGTGCGGGAGCAGGCGTGAGCAGTGGGGTGCACGTCCCCTCTGTGGTCCTGGGGAGCTTGAGCACCACATACAAGGTGAGCAACTAGTAACAGCTCTACTGCTCCAGATAATAAACTGGGCTTGGGCTGCCCCGCTTGAGAAATGGTACTGAAACAAGAGGTATTGCTGACCATTGCCTGGGACTCGGGCTCACATGGTGAGGTCTATACAGGGGAAGAGGAGGCTGAGACAGCTGTGCAGCCAAGCTGGGGCCAAGCTGCCTGTTGGATGTGCTCCAGGGCCTGGGGAATCCCAGCGTCACAGGGAAAAGGTTAGCACCTAAGACACAGTTCTCGAGTAGAGACCACGAGGCAGGCAGGATGGAGGCCGAAGGGAAGCTAAGATCCACATCTCTCATGAGAAAGAGGAAGATTATGGGAAAAGGAGAAAGAAGATTAATATACTCCAGATAAAACAGATATACTGGAACCAATAGAACAATATAAAGGTATCCTAAGAAAAGAAGACATAGCATCAGTATCAGTTTCCTCTTGCTGCTGTAGCAAATTATCATAAATTTAGTGGCTTGAAACATATACATTTGCTAGAAGTCCGCTGTGGATCTCTCTGGACTAAAATCAAGGTGTCAGCAGGCTGTCTCCTTCTGGAGGCTCCAGGGGAGAATTTGTTCCCTCCCTTTTCCTCCTGCTAGAGGCAGTTTGCATTCCTTGGTCCCTGGCTCCTCCTCCGCCCGCCCAGCACGTCACTCCAGCCTCGACTTCTGTCACTCTCACATTCCTGCCTCCTCTTATAAGGATTCTAGACGTTACCCTGGACCCACCACGCCGATCCAGGATACTCTCCCCACCTCAGGATTCTTGACTTAATGACACCTACAAAGTCCCTTTTGCCATTCAAAACACATACTTAATACATTCTGGGAACTAGGGCATGCCTATGTTTAGTGGGTGGGTTGGGGGAGATACTGATTTGTCTGTCACAACATCCATATAAAGAACAAAAAAAATTATGAAATGAGCATATTCAAAAATCTGAGTCTATAAGAAAAAATAAAATATATATATTAGAAATGAAAGATATATCACCATCATAAAAAATACTTAATAGTTTCTGGACTGGACACCGGAAAGAAATCTCCCAGGATGTAGTATAGAGAAAAAGCTGAAGCTTGTGCTAAGGAATTGTGTGCATATGTATGTACACACACATACACACACACATGCTCATACATACCGTATATAAAACAGCAATTCAGAGATAGAGAGGGTAGCTTGAAAGGCTCATGATATGCCCAAATAAGAGGAGAAAAAGAATAAAAGGGGAGCAGTATTTGAAAAATAAAGTGGGGAATTTGCCACAATTGAAGAAAAACAAAAGTCTTCAGATTGAGTGTGCAGGCCCAGTAGTGAGAAAAATCAATGAAAATCAATCCATACAAAGGCACAGAAAAATAAAATTGCAGAGCATTAAAATATATATTCTGAGAAGCTATGATAGGAAAAACATTGCACAAAAAGAAATAACAATTAGACTTGTCTTCTGTGCCCTAATAGAAAAAAAAGACAATGGAGAAATAGTTTCAAAATGGTTTAGCCAAAGAAAACAAAATAAAAGAAAAATAGAGGAGAAAATCATCAGCAACCCTAGAATTCTACACTCAGATAAAACTTGAGTCAAGGTGTGGGACAGAATCAAGTATAATTTTCCCATCTGGATTCACTTTTCTTTTGCAAAAGTATACCGTTTTGTATTTCTTCAGTGACATTCTATTTTTCTGTACTTCTGAATATACATATTTCTCTGGTAAGTAATCTGAGATAAAGAAGGAATGAAGACATTAATGATATAAATGAGGACAGGGGTCAGGCCAGGAGAAGAAAGGGGCCCCCTCTCCCTCTTTGCCTGGAGTTCTTGGGGTGACTAAAGAAAAGAGATCACATGAACCGAAGGGAGTGTGTTGCATTGAACAACCAAAGTCACAATCCGGGAACTTCCATTTTCCTGCAATGACTTTATTATAGAGCTGCTTTTAAAGGACAATCATTGTCAGAGACTATAAAAAGAAAAAAACATTGCTAAACAACTTGATTTCTTTAACCTGAAAATACTATTGAAGACTCTTTGGGTTCTTAGTTGAATTAAAGCACTTTCGATGTTATTAAGGAGACGAGAGAAATTTCCTTTGGATCAGGATCAAGGACCTTCAAATGTTCTATTCACAATCTAGATGTTCATTATTTATCCAAGTTAGTGTTTCTTGTAAATGTTGTAGATAAACTACCAAATAAGTTTTCACTTAGGAGCCAATTTGAATCACCTGTTAGTGGCAACTTGGAACCGTGGTTTTAGAAAGATTTTCATGCATAATTACAAGGCAAAGTCTAGTGGAGTCTTGGATCAATTACTGATGCCTGTCATTGACTGACTGGGATGGAAGGAATGACCACAGGGGTCTTGTACACTTGTGACCTGTGCAGGCGTTTGCTGATAAATGTTTAACAATAGGCTCTCATGGTCATTTGGGAAGGCCTGATTTATAGCAGTTGCTAATTTCTCTGGTGCAAATATTCCTACTGTGGCTGATTTAAAGTTACTCACATGACATCATTAAATTCTGAACACAATTGGTTACTGCCAGCTGATATGAGCTGGCTCTAGCACATCACTGGGCTGGTAGCTTAATTCTAAAACTCCGTATCAGAATCTGAAGTAGTTACCTGTTAGTCACCCACAGGTTATCCCTGGTTATTAGAAAAATATGGCAATTACAAGAGTATGAATTTAGGTCACAGTATATACACACACACACACACACACACACACATGCACACACACATATATATATATGTACTGTGGATATAACTCCAACTCTTTAAAGGCATTACTTTGTGTTAAGCATATATGTGAGGGATATAGTAAGAAAAAAAACTAGCATTTGATGATCTTCTAATATATGCAAGGTGCTTTCTATTATTACATTTAAACAAATATTTAGGACAGATATTACCTCCTTTTTCAAATAAGGAAATTGAGGCTTATGTAATTTAGTTATAGGATTTAAGTATGTCACAGAATTCAATTGAGGAGTAACAACAATCTGAATCCAATTTGAACTGGCTTCAAAATATTTATTTCTTTCAAACTGTTTAGTCTAGGTGGAGAAAAAGGACATACCCGATTAGCCAATATTGCTTTAACAACAATGTCTCTGATTTAAAGTATGATTAAAAATAATTAAGTGGTGATGAAAATAAATGTGTTCTTAGAGTTTGAAGGATAGAGACATTCTTTGTAAGCCAAATCGTTTCACAGATTTAGTTTTATTTACTTACTGCATATAATGCAATAGCCAGTGCCTCATCCATCACTGTCTCTCATCCATTCATGCACCCATCCCTCCATCCCACTATCCCTCCATCCCTCCATCCCTTCATCCCCATCCACTCTTCCATCCCTCCATCCATCCATACCTCCATTTATTCATGTGTCCTATTCATCCTTTTATCCAGTGCTTATACATCAACAACTATTTTTTAAGGAAGATGAATTTATTCATATTTCTATACAGATACTGGTATTCTGAGACTAACATATGGATAACTATGCTTTTATTATTGCCTCTCCTTTCCAAATGTATGAGAACCATATATTTCTAAGACAGACCAATAAAGATAATAAAATTTATGAAGAAAGGCACATTTTAAGGCTGGTTTAGATTTACTACACACATATGTAACACACACAGACACACACAACTAGAAGGAAAAAATGCTTTAAATATTAAAATGAGGGAAGGATTGGATTAGTTGAACAAGAAAGGGATTGGTTATGTTGCAATAAAAAGCAACACCAAAGTCTCAGAGACTTAATACTACAAAAATTATTCTGTTTCTCACATTATCCACTTTGGGTTCCAGAGAAATAAGCAAGAGAAGGAATTGTCTTCTACCTGTCAGCTCAGATGACCTGATGCTCCGTCTGTGGTGCCTCCATTTAACACAGTGCTTCAGTGTTCAGGACAAGGGGGCCTGGGTAATCAAGAATGGGCTCTGACATGTCTCTTTTTAGTGACACATGGTATTCCACTGACACTTTATTGGCCAAAACACATTGCGTGATCATGCCTAAGCCTAACCTCTAGAAGCCAAGAAGTGGAATTCACCCATCTGTCCAGGAAATAGAGGAGATCCACAAATACTCACGTGCACTAGTCATGCCTACCATGAGAAACATGTGGCATAATTGTAAATATTTAAGACCCAATGAGAGAGTTACCTAGATAAAAAATAGTTAAAACATAAAAGACACTTACCAGGAGAAAATCTTAAATCTGGAGGCGAAATTCTGAGTAGTGTTAAGTTTTCATCTTTTCTGATGGTAACATCACTGCATTTCTGGAGCCAGAAACTTCCCTCCACTCAGTGCTTAACATGTGTCTCAGAGAACAGGAAAGGAAACATTACGTGTGCTCACGTTTATGTGTGTTTGTCTCTCTCTCTCTACACACACACGCACACACACACATATGTATTCTACATGCTTGTGCATCTCCTGTTGCTATGCCAGTGCATATTCTATAGTTGTGTCTCTAATTCATAGTGCGAGATTTGTTACTTGGTTGTTATATATCATATATATTTTTTAAATATTGCATTCCTAGTATTTTTCATGGAAATAAAAATAGAATAGAAGGATTTTTACTGTTGACAATTGTGCCCTCAAGTGTTAACATTATTCACACGTGTTTAAGGGACTAATTAGCTTCATTTCATTCTACCCTACTTGTACTGTAATTACAACATGACCTTGATTCTATTTATATATACAAGTAGTATATTTCTAATAGAATTTTTTGTGAAGGAGAAACACTTGATAATACCCTAATTCCCTAACAGTGTTATGCAATAGATCATAAATGACCTTACCTTGGAGAAAGATGAAATGAAAGGCACTTGCATTAGAGATCAATTTCCTGATGTTCAGTGTAAATTCATCATGCTGAGCTAACCAAGGACACCTTTCTTGTCCTATCATTTGATGGAAATGATTTCCATGTGTTTTGTGAATCTACTCCATTCTGTCTTAGATAATACAGTGACATCAAACATTGCAACTCTTCAATTGACTGGCTGACTATGGCTTGTAAAAAGTGCTCTTTATTGTCAGAGTACTCTAAACTGTAAATAAAGGGAAAATAAATTTGGGACAACAATAGTAGCACTCACATTTCAGAGTGATTTCATATTTTAATATTATTTATAAACATGACATCACGTATTAGTGGTTTTATTTCATTTTTATATCAGAGGGATTCTAAATATGATGTGACAACCTTAACTCTGAATTTCCCTGTTTTTGTCAATTTAATCCAGATCTTAGCTGTGCAATTCTGAACACTGCCATGCTTCTGAACACTGCCATGCTTCTAACATTTAAACAAAAACAGGTGGTTAAATATATACATACAACTCTGAAAACTCGACTGTAGCTTGGCCTGTAATATTTTACTAATGCCTAAATATCATGTTTATAATTGTCCAGAAGCATGTTATTGTCCCTTTACTATTTCCATTAAATAGTATATTTGTAGGAAACTAATTAAAGCTGAATATTAGTAAAATCTCAGTTCCTTAGCCAGTCTTCTCTTAAAGGACAGTATTTTCAGTTTCGTTATTGATCTGGTGTCATTCACATCCGGGTTCACTGAGCAGCTGTTGACAGGATACTTTGAGATTCCTCTTCCCCTGACACATCTCAATTTGTACTGGAATCATCAATGCCTGATTGGAAATTTTGATCCTTGAAAGTCACTCTCAGTAAAGGGATTCAAATGCTGCCCTGTTTGATCTGTATTCGCTCTTTTGGGCCCCAGAATACTGCCTGGCCCTTCAGAAGTCACCAAAGAGTGTTCTGTTGCCTTCAAAGGGTAAATTTCAGTCTTGGGGATGATTTACTTTGAAAATCCCATTTTGCACACTCTCAGTTACTGTACCATCTAAATCTCTACATGTCTTCCAAGACTGGTTCAGTTAATATTTCACCATTTGTTTATAAAATGGAGATGCTTTCACTGCAAACATCAATCTCAGTCAATTAAGTTGAAGGCTCACAGGCAAGCATAGCATCTGCCCACACTTACAGGTAATAAACTGGTCCAACATTAACACCGTTCATTCAGCTAACCTCTTCCCTGATGCTCACGTTTGAATGTTCATCACCAGCCTGAAATTTGGGAAGGTTCCAATAAAGCCCACAGCCTCACCTGAGGGTAAATTTCTATTTCTTTGGGTTTCCCTGACTCCTCCCCATTCTTCACTGTTTGTAACGAGTTACTTTGCTATCTGCTTAAAACAGAGATGTGGAGGAGAGAGATAAATGGCAGTCCTTTTGAAGGCAGTATCAAGGCGGTTAGATGGAGGACCCAGGTGAGAAAAGGGCAGAAAGCTCTGGGCCAGAGGGGCGGGGCACTGCGTGACCCATTTGCTGGCACGTTTAGTCAAACCAGCTGGTTATTTTCCCTCCTATGAATTTGGAACCTATGGAAAAAACAAACTGATGGGGATTAAAATGCCAGTTACTGATAAAGCTGCCCGGAGCCTGCAGTTACCACTGCAGTCATACAATTGGGCTTCATGATTTTTCCCCTTTACTTGATCATGTTATTAAGTTTACAGGCTTCTTTTTTAACAACTATGATGTTCTGGGCTTTGAAAGTTATGACGATGAGCAGCAAAGAATGCAAATGTCCAATGGAGAGAATGGCCCCAAAAAAGAGTGAAACCTAGTTGGACTGAGTCAAGTATGCTCTGTGTTATTTTTGACCAGAAGTTAACTCTTGGCCCTGCAGGCTGTGAGTTGGGGTCATGAAGCACTGTTCCCCGGAGGTTGAAGTTTTGTCCACTCCAAGGAAATGTGAGGCGTGTTGGACATACAGCACGCCCAACGTGCTAACACACCGTACTAGTCTCTCATGGTAGTTTCTGAATTTACTGACTTAAACGTGTTCATAATATTCCCTTTCTGTTGTCTCTTTTCTAGTCTACTTATTTCTACTATTAGTACTACCTTCCTTTTACATATTTTGGGTTTAATTTGTAGGTTTTTTTCCTCCCTATGATAGAGACATAGATCATTGATTTCAGATTTTATTATTATCAGATACAGGCATTTGAAGATACAAATTTCTCTCTTGACTGATTGCTGCATTTCTCTGATTTCATCTCTTAAATTTTAATATGTTTTATTTTCACTCTAGTCTCTTCTTTACTGGCTTCATATTTAGGAAGACTTGAGATCTAAGCACCAGTGAGACTCCAGATTTCTCTTTGTGCTTGTAACTGAATTCCTAGTTTTCTGAATTGAGGTACATCTCTCTCTGCTTTACTTCCTTCTGCCAGATTTTGGGGCTTTGGGTAGGTTCTCTTTGTCCTCCTGTTTCACACTCAGCTTTTTACATTCAGGAGATCTCTGCCATGCAGCTCTGTTCTGAGGCTTCAGAAGGTCAAGTACACACAGTGAAGTCCTGAGGAAACTTGGAGGTATTTCTTATTAAATCCAGTTTTAGCAGCCTTGTACTGGTGAAGTCTTGTTCTAAGTTTTAGATCTCTTAGGACTTTCTAATTCTTAACCAAAAGTGAAGGCTATTAGATTTTCACTTAAAATTGCATCCATTTGCTATTTATAGGAGTCATGTATGAATCCAGTGTGGAAAGGGCCAGAAGAAACCATGGTAATGATGGACATCATGCTGCCGTAAGATGTGCCTTGCTTTTACCACCTATGCTGCATCGTTCAGTCAGTCTTATTGTACCGGGTACCGTCATCATGTGAGTGCTTTGTTTTCCAGGAATGTTATCCACATAACCAAGCTTCTGGAAAACATGTATCAGATATTTCAAGACATGTCTGAATCCAAGTTTGAGATCAAACTGGGAGTCTCCATGCTTCACTCCTTTCACACCTCCCAACCTGCACAACGTATTTGAGAGAATGTCTTAACAACTTTGTAGATCGAGCTGCCTAGTTATCAGGGAATTGACATGGGGATGAATATCCAAATATTGTTTGGTTTTTCCCAGAAAGGTCACTCTTGGCCAGCCTCGATGTTTTCCAGAGAGAACAAGCAAACAGAGCTGATGAAACAGGAAAAGACCCAAAGAGACACCTAAACTCAGCAGAAGTGAATTTCATGAGTAGTGTTCACATAGAATGGGGATAACCAAGAGTAATTACTTGGGCAAATCTGTGCACTGATGATGGAACCCAGAGTGGAAATCACTAAGGGGAATTAATGGTAGAAACAGACACATTTAGAAAGATATAAATGAATGTATTTCCAAAGTTGAAACCCCTGATGATCTCCAACCGGCTACGGTGATCCCCCCTTCCTGCTGCGTAGAGACGAAACAGTCTCCTTCCTTCCCCAGAGGGCTGTGCCGCAAGCCAGTGTCCCTTCCCAAAGCCGTACTGGCACGACTCGCTCCAGGGTATCTGCCAGTGACTCCTCCTGTTCTCACGGACACTTCCTGTTCCTGCTTTGTAGATATTTGCCTCATGCTTTTCTATCATTTTTCTTTTCTCCATTGTATTGTCCGTGCCTGTCTTAGTCTTAGAGACCATCTTACTTGCTGTCTATTTCTGAGCGACCTCCTGCTCTCCTTCTTGTTTCCTCTCTAGCCACACCATTCCTCCAGCAAAGCCGTTTACTTTATCCAGGCTTTACACCATCACTGAATTCCCACCAGAAATGAGTATGCCTGTCTAACAAAAAGAGAAACTGCTTCTAAAAGGAATGCAATGTTTCTTTTCAGTTGATCAGTTCAAGCTACTGCTAGCTTTTTGAAATAGCTGTCTGATTTTTCTGTCTTACTAATTCCTGATACAACAAAATAATCACTGTTCTAAATTCTGTACTTTTATTAACATTTAATACTTCCATGCCATTTAAAATTGGTGCTTCTACTTGTATTAGAACATGCTTAGAAATGAGCAAAAAGAGGTCTCAAGAGGGAAGTAAGTTACCCAAGACCACGTATGCAAGAGTCTCACTCCTGAGCCCGAACTCTAGACCACTTTCCTGTGTCATGAATTTCACCTGAATCATGAATAGACCACTCAGTATCTATCAGGGAATTGTTCTTGCTGAGTGACAGCAGAACATGTATTTCATTCACAATCAAACAGTATCTTATGTTTTTCCCTGAACATTGCTACTGTAAATGACAGAGATAGTATGTATGTTAGACTAAAAGAAATTGGTGTTTTATACAATGTGGCAATTTCTTAATCTGTTGAAGTTCGATCAAAGATAAAAATGAACCCCTCCCCTAAAAAATGTTCTTTCAAGTAACCAGCCTCCCATATAGTCTGTGTTTTCAGGAAATAAGATGATACAATAACAGCCAAAAATAAAATTATTATTTCACTAAAGAATTTAGTGATGAATTTACATCCACTAATTTCTAAATAATTCGTTTTTCTGTATTCCATGAGACAATACTAGATGGGTCAGTTTGCATGCGATTATATTGAAAACAATATCAAATAGGATTTGATCTGTGATGACTGCCTTTTTTCAAATAACTAGATGAGTACATAGTACTTCTTATATATTTACAGCTGTGTAGTCAAAACTCTCGGTCAGTTCAGAAAGCTTTCACCTACTAGGAAAGGAAACCTGATTCACAGTGTTTTAAACAAATGAGGGGCTGTTTTTTCTGGATGTAAGCAGATTTTGGTATTAGATTAGTGGCAGTGCTATCAACACCGTCATATCTTAATTTCTTATACTTTTCCATAGGACTGAAATTCATTGGTTCCTATTGCTTTAGATTTTGTTCCCAAATTGAAAATGAGAAGAGGAGGATAGGAGAAAGGTCCTAAGCTCTGCTTCATCAGGAAGGCAAAAAGCCTTCATGGAGACTCTTGACGGTCATCCATTTATATGCCATTTCTATTTTACTGGTGGAAACTGGCTCCGTTTGGCTGTGCCTGAGTGACAGAGGCTTGGGAAGTGGGAACAGGGGCACCACCTTTGGCTGGGCCATTTGTGTTCTGTCTGCTGAGTAGGGGAGGAATGCTGCTGGATAGACACTCCCAGTCATTGCCGGTCGCCCAAGGGCTCCTCTGATTGTATTACCTGATTGTGGAACTTCCCTATGAAGAGTTATTTGATATTCAGTAGTTATACTGGTAATTCAATTATATATATATATATATATATACATATGTATATATGTATATATATATAAAATTAAAGTGATAACTATCTGCTCAATATCTATCTCAATCTTTTTCTCTATATTTGATGGTAATGTTGACTTTCATTATAAGTCTCTTATTAATATTTTGTTATATTTTTATCAATTTGGAAAAAGTAAGACTCTCTTTCCCAACCACAAATAGAAGTACCAGGTTTCAGTAAAATCACTGTTCCTTTCTCATCCACCCCCCTCCCCGTGCATATTCAAGAATGGGAATAGTGTTGAAATCCATGGAACTTAGAGCAAATACTAATGCCAGTCACATCTAAAATATAAACACGTTTCAAATTTATGTGGATTTTAAACAGTCTGTTTTCTTTGGCTTATAGAAAAATTACCAAATAGCATATTGCATTAAGAACAAAATGTTCTTTAATCATGATCAAATTACAGTCTTATGGTAGTAACACATAATTATACAGATGAAATATTGATGTTTTAAGCATATTATTTAGACACAATGTCCAAAGACACCAATGTTTTGTTACTAAAAACTATTTTCCAGTTCACTGAAAAATGTAAATATTAAGAATTTGGTTTTATTAAGATCAATTCCAAGTTTTTTGCATGTGAATTCAAAGCATAGGAAAATCGGTAACTGCATGTTGGTTCGATGGTTTGGAAAGTGTGGCATAATTTAAGAAGCAACTTTCTCTGTGCTTGCGCAGCAGGCGAGTCGAGTCCGAAGAGGTGTGTGCTCTGTGTCTCGGTGCAGATGCTGATGCTTAGGAAGAGTCCTTTGGTTTGCTTTTACTGCTGCTTTTGTCTTTTTTGGTAATCTGTGTGGATGTGCACGAATGGTGACATTTCTGTCGTATTATGGCTTAACAAGTAAAATAGAAGAGTGTGTATTTTGGACACACTCTCACTGCCCACTCAACAGCCTCCCTTTTCCTTCAAGGGACCCTGCTCCGCGTAACCACGCATTTATGGAAGATGTTACTCCCAGACTGTGGGTGCATCCTGAGTGCTTGAAGCTGGACCGTATAAGCCCAGCGGACTGGAAACGGCACACACCTAGTTCTCCCAACGTGAGGGGCAGGAACTTGGCTGGAGGCCTTCTTAGGAAAGGATCCTTTTGGAAAATAGAAGGACAGGAAAAGGAGAAGTCCCTTTTCTAACTCCTGCCAGAGTCGGGTGTGCACAGAATGGCTGGAAGTCCTGGAGCCCATGAGGAGAGCTGCTGTGTGCAGACGGGAGAGTGAGAACAGGCCGCCTTGCACCACCCTGCCTCGGGAGTAGTGGCCACGTAGGACGCATTTTCCTTGTTGCTAAGTTGTTTTCTATCATGTAGCTCAGTGCATCCCAAACAATACAATTGGCCATATTTAAATATTCTGAAATCAGATGTTCATTCAAATGAAATCTTAAGGTTTTGTTATATACAGTGATACTGTGTGTGTGTGTGTGTGTGTGTTACATTTTTAAGTAATACTTGAAAGAATTTTAATCTAAATTCTAGTGGTAAAATTATATCCTACTTTTCATACTTTTTAGGATCTAATAATGTCACAATAAATTCATATATATATGTGAATGTTTTATCCATATGGACCTTACTTTGTCCATGACATATAAATGTCAAATTATATTGTTATTTAAATATTGATATTTTGTAATAGATGTTTTTTGAGTTGTTAAACATGAAGAAAAAAAACAAAAAATCAGCTCCATGTAAAGTTTATAGATATTCTTAATTATTTAGTTTTTATCATGTTGTTTCATAGTTCATAATAATCAATATTAATGTTTTTTATGAATTACTCTTTTTTTTCCAGAAGGTTGGTAAAAAATTCTCTACCAACAATTTCTGAATAATTGATGCTTTCAAATATTTCTAAATAAAATTTATAAAAACCTCAAGCAAAAGGACTTTTTAGAAGTATGAATTGATATAATTTTACCTAATGTGGAAGGTTGAGAGAGGAGTGACTTTAGTACATTTTAATGTCTAAGTTATTACATCTGAATTTAATAAAATCACTGCAATTTATAGCACATGGTCAGTTTTACAGAAATATAAGAACACATTTAAGTCACTTCTAGTAGATCCTGGCCACACCCATAATAAGCTCCTGGGTAACTTTTAACAACGCAAAAATAATGAGCGTCAACTTAGGGAGTTGCAGGTCTAGCTAAATCACCGAGTTCTCTGGGGATTCTTTTAAAGAATTCATAGAGCTGTAACTTGTCTTAAAGAAGGACTAGGCTGTTGCAGAGAAAGACCAAGAGAGAAAAATATAGGTGAACTTTCTTCTGCTTA